>NC_133325.1:677455801-677759918 GCF_042186555.1 Aquarana catesbeiana | reverse complement strand
GTTCCCAAAAACGCAGTGTTAGCGGGATCAGCCCAGATACCTGCTAGCACCTGCGTTTTGCCCCTCCGCCCGGCCCAGCCCAGCCCACCCAAGTGCAGTATCGATCGATCACTGTCACTTACAAAACACTAAACGCATAACTGCAGCGTTTGCAGAGTCAGGCCTGATCCCTGCGATCGCTAACAGTTTTTTTGGAAGCTTTTTATTGAACTGGCAAGCACCAGCGGCCTAGTACACTCCGGTCGTAGTCAAACCAGCGCTGCAGTAACACTTGGTGACGTGGCGAGTCCCATAAGTGCAGTTCAAGCTGGTGAGGTGGCAAGCACAAGTAGTGTCCCGCTGCCACCAAAAAGACAAACACAGGCCCGTCATGCCCATAGTGCCCTTCCTGCTGCATTCGCCAATCCTAATTGGGAACACACCGCTTCTGCAGCGCCCGTACTTCCCCCATTCACATCCCCAACCAAATACAGTCGGCTGCATGAGAGGCATTTTTATGTCCTCCCGAGTACCCCTACCCAACGAACCCCCCCAAAAAAGATGTCGTGTCTGCAGCAAGCGCGGATATAGGCGTGACACCCTCTATTATTGTCCCTCCTGTCCTGACAATCCTGGTCTTTGCATTGGTGAATGTTTTGAACGCTACCATGCACTAGTTATTAGCGTAGGGTACAGCATTGCACAGACTAGGCACACTTTCACAGGGTCTCCCAAGATGTCATCGCATTTTGAGAGACCCGAACCTGGAACCGGTTACAGTTATAAAAGTTAGTTACAAAAAAAGTGTAAAAAAAATATATATATATATAAAATAAAAAAAAAAGTTGTCGTTTTATTGTTCTCTCTCTCTATTCTCTCTCTCTATTGTTCTGCTCTTTTTTTACTGTATTCTATTCTGCAATGTTTTATTGTTATTGTTATTGTTATTATGTTTTATCATGTTTGTTTTTCAGGTATGTAATTATTTATACTTTACTGTTTACTGTGCTTTATTGTCAACCATTGTTAACCATTTTTTTGTCTTCAGGTACGCCATTCACGACTTTGAATGGTTATACCAGAATGATGCCTGCAGGTTTAGGTATCATCTTGGTATCATTCTTTTCAGCCAGCGGTTGGCTTTCATGTAAAAGCAATCCTAGTGGCTAATTAGCCTCTAGACTGCTTTTACAAGCCGTGGGAGGGAATGCCCCCCCCCACACCGTCTTCCGTGTTTTTCTCTGGCTCTCCTGTCTCAACAGGGAACCTGAGAATGCAGCCGGTGATTCAGCCAGCTGACCATAGAGCTGATCAGAGACCAGAGTGGCTCCAAACATCTCTATGGCCTAAGAAACCGGAAGCTACGATCATTTTATGACTTAGATTTCGCCGGATGTAAATAGCGCCATTGGGAAATTGGGGAAGCATTTTATCACACCGATCTTGGTGTCATCAGATGCTTTGAGGGCAGAGGAGAGATCTAGGGTCTAATAGACCCCAATTTTTTCAAAAAAGAGTACCTGTCACTACCTATTGCTATCATAGGGGATATTTGCATTCCCCGCGATAACAATAAAAATGATTAAAAAAAAAAAAAAATGAAAGGAATAGTTTAAAAATAAGATAAAAAAGCAAAAAAATAAAGAAAAAAAAAAAAAAAGCACCCCCTGTCGCCCCCTGCTCTCCGGCTAAGGCGAACGCAAACGGCTGTCTGACGTCAAATGTAAACAGCTAATGCACCATGCATGTGAGGTATCGCCGCGAAGGTCAGATCGAGGGCAGTAATTTTTGCAGTAGACCTCCTCTGTAAATCTAAAGTGGTAACCTGTAAAGGCTTTTAAAGGCTTTTAAAAATGCATTTATTTTGTTGCCACTGCACGTTTGTGCGCAATTTTAAAGCATGTCATGTTTGGTATCCATGTACTCGGCCTAAGATCATCTTTTTTATTTCATCAAACATTTGGGCAATATAGTGTGTTTTAGTGCATTAAAATTTAAAAAAGTGTGTTTTTTCCCCAAAAAATGCGTTTGAAAAATCGCTGCGCAAATACTGTGTGAAAAAAAAAAAATGAAACACCCACCATTTTAATCTGTAGGGCATTTGCTTTAAAAAAATATATAATGTTTGGGGGTTCAAAGTAATTTTTTTGCAAAAAAAAAATAACTTTTTCATGTAAACAATGAGTGTCAGAAAGGGCTTTGTCTTCAAGTGGTTAGAAGAGTTGGTGATGTGTGACATAAGCTTCTAAATGTTGTGCATAAAATGCCAGGACAGTTCAAAACCCCCCCAAATGACCCCATTTTGGAAAGTAGACACCCCAAGCTATTTGCTGAGAGGCATGTCGAGTCCATGGAATATTTCATATTGCGACACAAGTTGCGGGAAAGAGACAAATTTTTTTTTTTTTTTTTGCACAAAGTTGTCACTAAATGATATATTGCTCAAACATGCCATGGGAATATGTGAAATTACACCCCAAAATACATTCTGCTGCTTCTCCTGAGTACGGGGATACCACATGTGTGAGACTTTTTGGGAGCCTAGCCGCGTACGGGACCCCGAAAACCAAGCACCGCCTTCAGGCTTTCTAAGGGCGTGAATTTTTGATTTCACTCTTCACTGCCTATCACAGTTTAGAAGGCCATGGAAAGCCCAGGTGGCACAAAACCCCCCCAAATGACCCAATTTTGGAAAGTAGACACCCAAAGCTATTTGCTGAGAGGTATAGTGAGTATTTTGCAGACCTCACTTTTTGTCACAAAGTTTTGAAAATTGAAAAAAAGAAAAAAAAAAAAGTTTTTTCTTGTCTTTCTTCATTTTCAAAAACAAATGAGAGCTGCAAAATACTCACCATGCCTCTCAGCAAATAGCTTGGGGTGTCTACTTTCCAAAATGGGGTCATTTGGGGGGGGGGGGTTTGTGCCACCTGGGCATTCCATGGCCTCCGAAACTGTGATAGGCAGTGAAGAGTGAAATCAAAAATTTTCACCCTTGGAAATCCTGAAGGCGGTGCTTGGTTTTCGGGGCCCCGTACGCGGCTAGGCTCCCAAAAAGTCCCACACATGTGGTATCCCCATACTCAGGAGAAGCAGCTAAATGTATTTTGGGGTGCAATTCCACATATGCCCATGCCCTGTGTGAGCAATATATCATTTAGTGACAACTTTGTGCAAAAAAAAAAAAAAAAAAAAAAAAAAAAAGTGTCACTTTCCCGCAACTTGTGTCAAAATATAAAATATTCCATGGACTCAATATGCCTCTCAGCAAATAGCTTGGGGTGTCTACTTTCCAAAATGGGGTCATTTGGGGGGGTTTTGTGCCACCTGGGCATTCCATGGCCTCTGAAACTGTGATAGGCAGTGAAGAGTGAAATCAAAAATTTACACCCTTAGAAATCCTGAAGGCGGTGCTTGGTTTTCGGGGCCCCGTACGCGGCTAAGCTCCCAAAAAGTCCCACACATGTGGTATCCCCATACTCAGGAGAAGCAGCTGAATGTATTTTGGGGTGCAATTCCACATAGGCCCATGGCCTGTGTGAGCAATATATCATTTAGTGACAACTTTTTGTAAATATTTTTTTTTTTTTTTTTTTTTGTCATTATTCAATCACTTGGGACAAAAAAAATAAATATTCAATGGGTTCAACATGCCTCTCAGCAATTTCCTTGGGGTGTCTACTTTCCAAAATGGGGTCATTTGGGGGGGGTTTGTACTGCCCTGCCATTTTAGCACCTCAAGAAATGACATAGGCAGTCATAAATTAAAGGCTGTGTAAATTACAGAAAATGTACCCTAGTTTGTAGACGCTATAACTTTTGCGCAAACCAATAAATATATGCTTATTGACATTTTTTTTACCAAAGACATGTGGCTGAATACATTTTGGCCTAAATGTATGACTAAAATTTAGTTTATTGGATTTTTTTTATAACAAAAAGTAGAAAATATCATTTTTTTTCAAAAATTTCGGTCTTTTTCCGTTTATAGCGCAAAAAATAAAAACTGCAGAGGTGATCAAATACCATCAAAAGAAAGCTCTATTTGTGGGAAGAAAAGGACGCAAATTTCGTTTAGGTACAGCATTGCATGACCGCGCAATTAGCAGTTAAAGCGACGCAGTGCCAAATTGGAAAAAGACCTCTGGTCCTTAGGCAGCATAATGGTCCGGGGCTCAAGTGGTTAAAGGAATATTTCACTTTTTTTTTTTTTACTTTAAGCATCATTAAAATCACTGCTCCTGAAAAAACGGCCGTTTTTAAAAGTTTTTTTTGCACTGATACATGTCCCCTGGGGCAGGACCCGGGTCCCCAAACCCTTTTTAGGACAATACCATGCAAATTAGCCTTTAAAATGAGCACTTTTGATTTCCAACGTTCGAGTCCCATAGACGTCAATGGGGTTCTAATGTTCTTGCAAATTTTCGGTCCGTTCGCAGGTTCTGGTGCGAACCGAACCGGGGGGGGGGGGGTGTTCGGCTCATCCCTAGTTGAAAATAACAATAAAACACAGTTTAACCACTTCAGCCCAAAAGATTAGGCTGCTCAATGACCAAAGCACTTTTAACAATTTGGCATTGCGCTGCTTTAACTGCTAATTGCGCGGTCATGCAATGTTGTACCCAAACATTGTCTTTTTTTCCCACAAATAGAGCTTTCTTTTAATGTTATTTGATTTCCTCTGCAATTTTTATTTTTTGCGATATAAACGGAAAAAAATTTGAAAAAAAATGATATTTTCTACTTTTTGTTAGAAGAAACATCCAATAAACTCAATTTTAGTCATACATTTAGGCCAAAATGTATTCAGCCACATGTTTCTGGTAAAAAAATGTCAATAAGCGTATATTTATTGGTTTGTGCAAAAGGTGTAGCGTCTACAAACTATGGTACATTTTCTGGAATCTACGCAGCTTTTAGTTTATGACTGCCTATCTCATTTCTTGAGGTGCTAAAATGACAGGACAGTACAACTCCCCCCCCAAATGACCCCATTTTGGAAAGTAGACACCCCAAGGAAATTGCAGAGAGACATGTTGAGCCCATTGAATATTTTATTTTTTTGTCACGAGTGATTGAAAAATGACAAAGTTGTCACTAAATTATATATTGCTCAAACATGCCATGAGCATATGTGGAATTAAACCCCAAATACATTCTGCTGCTTATCCTGAGTACGGGGATACCACATGTGTGACTTTTTGGGAGCCTAGCCGTGTACAGGTCCCCGAAAACCAATCACCGCCTTCAGCCTTTCTAAGGGTGTAAATCAACATGCCTCTCAAAAAATAGCTTGAAGTGTCTTCTTTCCAAAATGGGGTAATTTGGGGGGGGGGGGGGGGTTGTGCTATCTTGACATTTCATGGCCTCCAAAACTGTGATAGGTAGTGAGGAAGTGAAATCACCACCATTTTACGCACTTAGAAAGTTTGAAGGCGGTGCTTGGTTTTCGGGGTCCTGTACATGGCTAGTCTCCCAAAAAGTCTCACACATGTGGTATCCCTGTACTCAGGAGAAGCAGCAGAATGTATTTTGGGGTGTAATTTCACATATGCCCATGGCATGTTTGAGCAATACATCATTTAGTGACGACTTTGTGCAATAAAAAAAAATTGTCATTTTCCCGCAACTTTTGGCAAAATATAAAATATTCCATGGACTCAACATGCCTATCAGCAAATAGCTTAGGGTGTCTACTTTCCAAAAAGGGGTCATTTGGGGGGGTTTGAACTGTCCTGGCATTTTATGCACAACATTTAGAAGCTTATGTCACACATCACCCACTCTTCTAACCACTTGAAGACAAAGCCCTTTTTTTTTACATGAAAAAATAATTTTTTTTGGAAGAAAATTACTTTGAACCCCCAAACATTATATATTTTTTAAAGCAAAGGCTTTACAGATTAAAATGGTGGGTGTTGCAATTTTTTTTTCACACAGTGTTTGCACAGCGATTTTTCAAATGCAGTTTTTTGGGAAAAAAACACATTTTTTTAAATTTTAATGCACTAAAACACACTATATTGCGCAAATGTTTGATGAAGTAAAAAAGATGATCTTATGCCAAGTACATGGATACCAAGCACGACATGCTTTAAAGTCATGAAATGCTCATAGCTTCCGGTTTCTTAGGCCATAGAGATGATTGGAGCTGTTCTGGTCTCTAATCAGCTCTATGGTCAGCTGGCAGAACCACCGGCTGCATTTTCGGGTTCCCTGTTTGGACAGGAGAGCCCGAGAAAAACTTGGAAGACGGTGGGGGGAGGGACCACTCAAAATCCAGCAACATACCAATGCTCTTGCAATTTGCAATATGTGGGAAGGACAAAAAGGGCCTTAAAAGTCAGAATAAAAGAACATGTGCAAAATATAATGAATAAGTACCCGAAACATAATGTCTCAAGACATTTTGCAGAGGTCCACAACAGCAACCCAGCCGAACTAATGTTCTGGGGAATAGAACGCTATCAAAAGGCATGGAGAGGCAGTCACAAAATTCGCAATCTTAGCCAAAAAGAATCCCAGTGGATATATAAAATGAATACTCTAGCACCGAATGGGTTAAACATAGACTTTGACCTGAACTGCTTCATTAGTGATTATTAATGCATTGTCTTATTATCTGATTATATCATTGTAAACCTTATGCCAACTTTCCGGGACACATATTATTATTATTTTTTAATTGTTTTTTAAATATTATTCTCCCCTTATCTCTTTCTTAAACATTTTTAATAATCTAGCATCCGTCGTCTCAGTGAAATTTGTATTATTCCAAAGTAATGGATGCTCTGAATACATCATCAGATTTTCTTCCATTTAATTTTTAAAGGATAGATTAAGGATTGTATTTCTATTTTTAACCACATGATGGCAGCACATTTAATGAATTTAATCCACTTTATATAATTAACTTATATTTACCATGAATTTTATGTTTTTACTGTCATATTAATTTTCTCATATTCACCATTTAGTATTTTTTATTATTGCCCATTTAGGATATTATGTATTATCACTTAGTAGCACTGCCAGTCACTTTATCACTGCCTATAAGTACGTGTATATTAACACAGTTTTCTTCCACCACAAGATGGCAGTATGTCTACTCAGCAGCACAACACACTTTACTTTTAGTTAAGATTCACTCAAAGCACTTTTTGCACTTTCGAATCACTTTCGATTCCATGTGAATCAACATCCCAAGATTATTTAACTTAGCAAATCGTACAGTATGTTAGTTTTTAACATGAGGACAGAACAACATTCTCTGACGCCATTAGACCACATAGGCTACACAAACATGGCGTCGAAACAACTTTCGGTTATTGACTATAAAATCACGGGGGTATCAACCAATCAGAATCCCTGATGAAGTCACGAGGTCACGTGACGTAACGCGTAGGATTCCGTCAACCACTTCACACGTTAACACACACTGCTCTGACCCAGAAGCAGTCAGTGTGAACCGGAAGCTTTGCATTAGGTGACGGCGTCTCGCCGCCATCTTTACCTGTCACCGCTGCACACTGTATCCACAGTGTGTATTGCTTTTTATCCAATGTTTGGAAATTTTCTTTGGTAAAATAAATTCGATTTTTTAACCTACTACACCATTGGAAGCCTTTTTGTCCCTTCTCTTCTCTCTCCCACCTGGTTGGGCTGGAGCCCAGGACCCGGAATCGTTCCTGACTAGGAGTACCTTAAGTATCAACACACCAAGAACCACTACCAGAGGATAGACTCCAGCTACCCCCAGATCATCACCGGTATCCATACCTAGGCTTTATCTTAAGCCCTTTAAGGTAAGGGCAATGGGAGATTTGTTTTAAGGGAAGGACATCACCTTATCATTGATTATATGTGAAAATACATCATCCAGCCAATTTTTCACCAAAGTGTCCAACAGGAAATTAGAAGTTTACACATTTCTCCATTATGATTGGACACTTCTTCTGTTTTTTTATTGGTGTTGCACGATTTATTTGATACATCAGTGTCTATGTGTTTGCGCGAAATCTTATTTTTACAGTTTATACCAGTACGTCGCTGGTCCTTGTTGTGCATACATTGTAATGTTCTTTTTTTCATGCAGCCTGTGGGCTGAACGAAAAAAAAGAGATTGATCAGTGGGTATGCCATTAGAATACCTCCCTTCATCCACCCACTTAATGGGCATACATGCACCAATTTTTTTTTAACTGTGGTGGTAAAATCTCCTCCTACAGCGCAGGAGTCGCTGGTTTACTTATCGTGGGAGCAAACACTGTTGCTGTCAAGATAAATAAACCTGTGCTGCAGCTGAATGGCGTACCTGCTAAGCAAATGATGGTTAACAATAAAATAAAGTAACACTACAGTATAACAGTACCATACCTGCAAAGCAAATACAATAAAACATAGTAAAAATAAAACATTGCAAGCTGTGCCTAAAATCAAGTGGCATAAAATCAACTGTTTCCACCAGAATTCCAGGTTGGCCAGTGAATGGGGGAAGTACGGGTGCTGCAGAAGTGGTGGGCTCCCAATTAGGATTGGCAAATACAGCAGGAAAGGCACTTTGGGCTCGACAGGCCTGTGTTTGTCTTCTTGGTGGCAGCGTGACACTACTCGTGCTAGCCACCTCGCCAGCGGCCAGGGTTGTCAGGAAGAGGCCCTTGTCCTCATCAACATGGGGACAAGGTGCTTTGGGGTGGGGGGGCCGCAGGGCGCCCCCCTTACCCAAAGCACCCACCCCCCCATGTTGAGGGCATGCAGCCTGGTATGGTTCAGGAGGGGGGGTGCTCGCTCGTCCCGACCCCCTTTCCTGACCGCCGGGCTGCGTGCTCTGATAAGGGTTTTGTATGGATTTTGGGGGGACCCCCAGCCAATTTTTTCGGCATAGGGGGTTCCCCTTAAAATCCATACCAGACCGAAGGGCCTGATATGCTCCTAGAGGGGAATCCATGCCGTTTTTTTATTTAAAATTTGGCGCGGCGTTCCCCCTCATGATTCATACCAGACACCTGTCAGCAATGCGTGTCGCTCATCGGGAAAGGAAAAAACACATTTTTTCTTTCCCGATGAGCGAGCCAGCGCGAGATGCACAGTACCCTATCCCTGAGAACCAGCGCGATGGGATAGCGCTGGAAACACAATCTCGTGGTCAGGTACTGTACTAGGCCACTGGTGCTTGCCAGTTCACCAGAAGGATGAGCGGCACTAGTATTGACTCTCTGCTCCATACAAGATCCCTGCAGTTCTTGCACCTCAACAACAGCAGAAGAACGGGGTCGTGTATGCCTGACCTTGGCAGGGACCACAACTCCATCGTCAGAGCTATACGTCAGGGTGCTGCTGCTGTCTACAAGTTTGTATTCTGAGCCTGAATCTGACAGATTAGTGACTTCCTCTTCCATATCTGTCATGCTCAAAAACGTGTAGGCCTCTTCACTAGTGTACCTTCGATTTGACATTTTGGTCTCTAAATTTACTGGTACAGTAGTGAGACTCAGAGGAAAAAAAGCTCCTGACTGTCAGGGACTGCTTCAAACGCTGCAAAAAACCTATAAGCGTTAGCAGGGATCAGGCCTGTTTTGTGTTTTTGTAAGTGACAGTGATTGATTGATACTGCACTTGGGTGGGCTGGGCTGGGCGGAGGGGCTAAGCACAGGTGCTAGCAGGTATCTGAGCTGATCCCCCTAACACTGCGTTTTGGGGACCCTAAACAGCTGGGGACGCTAATATAGATCTGATCAGATATTGATCCGTTCAGACACTATACTACTAAGGGAGGTGTATGGTGCGTGTGTGGGTGCTATTGGCACTAATCTGACGTTGGCTGGGGCGACGCAGACCCTATCTGACACTAAAACCTAACTGTTATCACCTGCCGGATGATCAGGGGGTGCTCCGACGCTTTAAAAAATAAACTAGCTAACCAGCGTCACCTGTGACACTTATACAGTGATCACTGGTAACAGGGGGTGATCAAGGGGTGAAACCTTTATTAGTGGGATGTTAGGGGGGGTTCCTAGACCTATCTGGAGCTACTACTAAGTACCCTAATGCTGATTAGTGTCACAAATGACACCAGTACAGTGATCAAAGAAAAATATGAACGATGGGGGAGATGGGCGGAGCCTAGCGGAGCAGACATGCATTGTTAGAGCTCCACACCGCTGAGGAGAGAAGAGAAGGACAAAGCGGAGTCTGCAGGCTCAAAAGGTATCCATTTGAACCTTTTTGCCCCTGAGAACAAACTGTGAAAGTTTGGGCAGGAAATATGGTACTGGGAGGAAACCGTGGCAGAAATAAAAATCACCTCACAAAGAGCTCACAGGCACTCACTGCAACTAAAGCAGCTCCAGTCACCTCACAAGATACAGCATCAGGGCGCTCTCACAGACAGAAAATGTCACAGCAAGACTCTCCATTTGAGTCAGATACAGAACAAATCCTCTCACAAACTTCTCCACAAGCCTCCTCAGCATCCCCAGTAATATTATTACAATTTGAAAAGATGCTTCATAAGGCTTTAAAACAAACTTCAGACCAAATAACAAAAAGCCTAACCAAAGAAATAAGAGAGCTGGGAAACCGCACCGCAGCCTTAGAAATAAAAATGGATGAAATTGAAATTACAACCCAAGAAAATATAACAGAATTGGAACAATTAAAAGAAGAGAATTTAATACTTCAATCTAAGCTCGAAGATTACGAAAATAGAGCCAGACGTTCAAACTTGCGCATAAGGGGAATACCTGAAACTGTGACAGACCTGCAATCTACTATTACTGCTCTATTACAAGAACTAAAGCCAGATATCCCTATTGAACGTTTAGAACTGGACAGAGTACACAGAGCCCTCACAGCCAAAAAGAAAGATGGACCCCCACGTGATATAATCACAAAATTTCATTATTACAGATCGAAAGAACAAATACTAATTGCTGCAAGAGAAAAAAAGGAACTTAATTTTCAAGGACACAATTATCAAATTTTTGCTGACCTATCCCAACTTACTATTACTAAAAGACGATCCATGAAACCCCAACTTATGGAACTGCAACGCCACAACATTATGTATCAATGGGGCTTCCCCTTTTCAGTCAGATTTAACCACCAAGGTACAATTTACAGAAGCAGATCAGCAGATGAACTACAACAAACCCTTTTAAAATTAAATCTGACAGAACCCACAAGCAGCAACTCTCCCACACGCAGAAGAATGGCATCATCTTCACCTTCAGGCAGCACCCAGAAAATTCCAGAACAAAATGGGAATCATCATTCTCACAAAAGAGGCCGTTATGCCACATCATCCATGGACCAAGAAGATTCAATGGACTGACATCCTAATTCCTGATATCTCTTCATTTATTATACTAAGAGATGGTTCTCTATAAAAAACCTGTATTTATAACTGAATGTAACTGCATTCTGATAGTCACACACTGTGTGGGATCATGTTACATTCCAGTTATATTTCTTATTGCTTCTGATTCATATAGCCTTAGAATATATAAGTGAAATAAGGAAATTCTTGTTCAGTTATATATTATCAGGTAATAACAATAGATTTATTACTTTTTAGGACAAATATGTTCAATAATCCAGAAGTAATGGAAGCTTTTTCTTTTTTTCTTAAAACAAATATATTATTACCTAACTAGTTCCTAGAATTATGTTTTTGTTTATTCTAATCTGAGGCAATACAACCTCAATTTTATGAGTTAACATATCTAAACAGTTACATATGAATAAAATATGGAATTGTTTACTCTAAAAGGGTTAAAATCCCAAAATAATTCAAACTATCTTCATCAATACCAAAGTTATTAACAGTACCTTTCTAACTGAATTATTTAGCCTAGGGCAAGACTAACCATATACAACCACCCTGGAATAAATAATTTCAACAAAAACTATATTCTGCACTCCAATTAATGAAACATCATTTTGATGTCTTTTGACATAGCACTTCTCTCCTGTAAGCGGAAGATCCGTGTACCCCCATTAGCCCTCCTCATTCTCCCAACCATATTATGTGGGAGTGTGACGAAGGCACTTATTCCCCTGAGAGAGATATTTATTCTCTTTCACGGATAAATTGTGATTACTTGCAAAAAATAATTTATACAATGTATCATCTAATCTCATATGTTTTTTTGTTTACTCTTTACTCCAGAATTCACTGGTTTCTTTTCTATCTTTTCATCTCTTCAGTCCACACAGGTTGATCTGCGCAGTCAGCTCTGCATAACAAAAAGTAAGTCAAAACTATTTGATCTGTTGCCATGGCACCACTGAATATACTTTCCCTGAATGTTCAGGGAATAAATGTCCCTCAAAAAAGGACCAAAGCCTTCCGTACTTTCCATAACAAGAAGGCTCACATAGTATGCCTCCAAGAAACACACTTCACCAAAGAT
This sequence comes from Aquarana catesbeiana, assembly GCF_042186555.1. Taxonomy (NCBI): domain Eukaryota; kingdom Metazoa; phylum Chordata; class Amphibia; order Anura; family Ranidae; genus Aquarana; species Aquarana catesbeiana. The sequence goes on along the minus strand of NC_133325.1, from coordinate 677,747,529 downwards.
TCTACTCCAAAATATATTTCTCCTTTTTATCAACAAATTTACACAGCTTCTGCCTGTACCAAGCAAAGGGGAACTCTAATTGCATTTCACCGATCCACACCATTCACCTTATCATCAGAAATTAAAGACCCAGAAGGTAGATACCTGATACTCATGGGTTATATCATGGATACAGCAATCACGGTGATTTCCTACTACGCTCCTAACAAACAACCTACACCATTCCTCTCACATATATTACAAGTGATTAATACACACAAAATAGGAACAGTGATAATGTGTGGGGATTCGAACCAGGTCCTCCTCCCATTTCTAGATAAATCACCTTTTACACCATCCAAAATAACCTCTAGATTACCTTTTTCTCAACTTCTTTCCAAATACAATCTGGTAGATTAGTGGAGAGAAAGTAACCCAATGAAAAAGAAATTCACTTATTTCTCACACCCTCATCAAACCTTCACCAGAATAGATCATATTTTTCTAACAATAGGAATGCTACCAGAAATTATTGCATCAGATATAATTCCGATTCCGTAGTCTGACCATAATGCAGTATACACTACTATAGCCTCAGCCATACCAAAAGCTCATGACCCAACGTGGTACTTACCAGACATAATGCTCAAACACCCACTACATCAGATGGCCATTGAACAAGCTTTAAAGGAATACATATCAATTAATAATACAACAGACATCTCCCCAGTAACACTGTGGGAAACTCATAAGCCTGTCTTGCGTGGTACAATACAAAGACAAATGGCACTATTTAAACGGGAACGCAAAAATCTAGCAAAAAAACTAGAACTCAATTTTAATGCAGCCTACATATCATTCCAAGATAATCCATCTCAGAGTACAAAATCTCATCTGGAAAAATCTAGATTGGAATACGATCTATTTCTCACTGAGTCAGTTGATCAATCCCTCAAACGCTCCAAACACAATTTCTACATGAATACAAACAAACCAGGTACATATTTGGCTCGGGCATTAAATTCAACTAACAAATCTTTCAAACCAATACGTTTGAAATTATCAAAAAATGTTTATTCTTGTAATCCAGTTAAAATAGTCCATAAATTTCACTCACATCTCGCAACTTTATACAAGACAAACAATGAATTTAATCCTACAGAGGCTGAATCCTTCTTCTCAAAAATAACCTTACCTGAGTTATCTCAGAATCAAAAAAGCAGTTTGGATGAGCCTATAACTATAGATGAAGTTGCTAACGCCATAAAAGACCTAAAACTTAACAAAAGACCAGGCCCAGACGGCTACTCGGCTTTATACTATAAAACATTCTCAGAAATACTCTCTCCCATTCTCACTGAAACTTTTAACAAACTTCTAGATGGACATTCTTTTTGGCAAGAAACACTAATGGCAATTGTTTGTATGATCCCAAAACCCCTTTCTGATGATACTTCCTGTGTGAATTATCGGCCTATCTCTCTGTTAAACCTTGATATTAAATTATTAGCAAAAATAATAGCAAAACGCCTCAATAGCATTATAGGAAAATTAATACATAGAGATCAAGTAGGCTTCATGCCAAATAGACAGGCAGGCGATAATATACGCAGGGCAGTGTTATTGGCACATATTGCTAAAAAACGGAAAATCCCTTTATGTTTTCTATCTCTCGATATTAAGAGGGCATTTGACACAGTATCCTGGCAATATATGCAATATTCATTACAAAAATGGGGTTTTGGACCCCACTTTTTAACATGGATCAAAGCATTATATAATAAACCCAAAGCCTATATAAAATATGCTGGATACAAATCTGATGCCTTTAATATCGAAAGAGGTACCCAACAGGGTTGCCCATTATCTCCCTTATTATTTGCCCTTATACTCGAACCCATGGCCCAATACATCAGAACAAACCAAACTATAACTGGCATTGAAGTAGGAGGTATTACACACAAATTATGTATATTTGCAGACGATATATTACTTTTTCTATCATCACCACAGGTCTCTGGTCCTAACTTAATACCAGCTCTTGATGGATTTGCAGCCCTATCCGGCCTTATGATTAATCCTAAGAAATGCCTAGTGCTTAATATTTCACTCACAAACATGGAATTGATCCCGGCTAGGGCTGCACTCCCATTCACATGGGCAGAAAAATCAATCCCATATCTTGGAATTCATTTAACAGCATCTCATTCTGACTTATTCTCAACCAATTATCCTCCTGTATTAAGACAGATCACAAATCTAATAAAACAATGGTCGCAACTTCCTTTATCCTGGATAGGGAAGATTAATGCAATCAAAATGACTATTCTACCCAAATTGCTTTATCTATTCAGAGTCCTCCCTATTCCAATTCCCTCCTATTTTTTGAGAATAGTACAAAAAAGAGCAACTTCGTTTATATGGGGCTCTTCTAAACCACGTATACCTATACACACACTACATCTTCCCAAAAATAAAGGAGGCCTGGGATACCCTAATTTTACTAACTACTACAGAGCAGCACATTTGGCCAGTCTGTCCAAATACCATGCAAAACAGGAAATCCCATTATGGGTATTTATAGAGGCTTCAGAAAATGACTCTCTATTAATATCAAATTTATTATGGCTTGATCCTAAAGACTGCTTTAAAATTCATAATCCCATAACTAAACACTTCTTATCTCTCTGGGATAAACTAAAAACCAAATATCAGTTACAATCTCCACACAATCCTCTCCTTTCTTTTATCAGAAATCCGGCCTTTTATCCGGCATGGATCTACCCAAATTCTTTTAAAGCTTGGACAACATCAGGCATTCAGACACTAAATGACTTCATAGCATCTAAATCATTCCTTTCATTCCCATCGCTTAGAGAAAAATATGATCTACCAAACTCTGAGATATTTAGATATCTCCAAATCAAAAATTTCTATACACCATTCCTAAAGGGGGATACACCATTATCCCAATTATCCATTTTTGAATCAATCTGTACAAAAGATCCATTTGCTAATGGTACAATTTCATCACTTTATAATCAATTATATGGAGTAGCAAATCTTAATAGACCCTCTTACGTTCAGAGGTGGGAGGAGGACCTGGGACGAACTTTAGAAGACACGGACTGGTCTAACATATGGCTCACATCTAAGTCATCTTCACCCAACATCTTAGCACTGGAAACAAATTATAAAGTCCTAACTCGCTGGTACCTTGTACACGCTAGAGTGGCAAAATATTCACCTAATACCTCAACTCTTTGTTTTCGAGGATGCTCAGAAATAGGCACACATTTACACATATGGTGGACGTGCCCAGTAATCCAAACCTTCTGGAAGGAAGTCTTCGTGATTGCATCTAAAATATTTAAAAAAATAATACAACCAGATCCATATATAACTTTACTTAATCTAAAACCGGAATGGTTAACACTCTCTCAATTCAAACTTATGATCCAACTAATAACGGCTGCAAAACAAACAGTGGCCAAGGCATGGAAATCTCCTACATTGGTACTAGCAGAAACAATTCACAGAATGAATAATACAATGTCCCATGCTAAGATGGTAGCCATCGATCAAAATCAAATTCCAAAATTTGAAAACTTTGGCATCCTTGGATAAAACAACAGTTCCTGTCAAACTTCAATGACTCTGTCCTGTTGCCATGGTAACAGATTAAATGACTTACAGAGACACCCATTCTAAGGCTGCAAAGAGAGCTAAAAAGAATAATAAACTGACGAGCGGGACAACCTTGTGGACCATACCTCTACCTTTCTACCCTTTTTCTTCTTTCTCTTTCCTTTTCTCCACCTTACGATTAAAGCTCATTATCAGAATTTATTTGACCTATATACACTCTACCTGTAAACAATATGTATAGTAGGTATAAATCATTTAAATACCTACAAAAGTAACTAAGGAAATGATATATATCTTTAATTTAGGTTTACGTGAACCCAATATTTAATATTTGAAATTTCATGATATTTACCTATATAAACCCTACTGTAAAACAATGAGCTTACTTTATAGATCCTTGTAAACTTACTTTATGTACCTTTATAATATTGTATACTCAATAAACTTCTTTTGACAAGGAAAAATATGAACACTGCACTGGGTGATACAGTGACAGGGAGTGAAGGGGTTAAGTGGGGGTGGCAAATGTACCTACGTGGACTGGTGTCAGTGTAGTGTTGGTGCACTTACTCTGCAATGTCTTCTCTCCTCTATCTGGAACGAAAAAACTTAGACGAGGAGAGATGACATCACTTCCCCTGCAGTGTTTACACTTATACATGCAGGGGAAGGATCTCATTCGCCAGGAGCGATCACCAGGTTCAGGTTAGATATCATTGGCCTGGGCCTGGGGATTGATCGGATATGGATCAAATTCGATCGTCGAAACATCTGAATGAAGATGTAATCAATACCCTAAGCAAAAAAAAACAAACACATTAAAAGCATGATAATGCATAATAGTTAAATTATTATAAAACTGAATGATAAATTTACAATTCTAATAAAAAATATCATATCTTCAGAAAGAAAACCAAATAGACTAAAATTGGAATGGAAATTATTTCACAGAATAGCTCTCTCATAGAATATTCACGATAAATGAATAAATCAATATACATATTCATATATACATAATAATTTAACCCTATGTGTGTAATTTAAATTTCCCCAATACTAGAAGACTATCAGTGTAGAAAAGAGCTTAGCAAGTAGGACCGGAAGTGATGAGAAAACTCTCCAATGCTGATGGAGACAAAAACATATTTTTGTTTGTTTTGATTCAGGAGAGGAGAGTTAGGCCCCTACCAAGTTTTTATTGCGGTCTGTATCCCTGCTGGGGATATGCACTTCTTATTTCTCCTGGTGACCATTGCTAGTAAAACAGAAGAGCAAATCCTTTATGGAGCTGTCATGAGACCAATAGGTTACAATGGAGGCAAAAATGCTGGTGAAAACTTTCTCCCCAGCAGGAGATAGGAATTGTAACCCTACTCTATTCAAAACAAAAAAAACTAGATTTTGCTATACATTCAGTACACTTTAAAGAATACATAAACCCAATACTTCATATTCCTGACATGTGTCTGTTGTATATACTTGAAAAAGTATCCTGTTCTCTTTTCTGTTGCTTGCTTTGTGTGAAATTCCTGATGTTCTTACCAGTCCCTCTACTTTCCTATTAAAAATTGACCACACTACATATGAGAGCTCAGTGTTGTCAGTTGTCTAGCTGTGCTGGGAACTGCGCATGCTCTCCCCTAATGATCAGACTTGACCCCCCCCCCCAGCACAGCCATGCACTGGGAAGAGCAGAGTGCTGCTGTTTCTCCTCCCCTAGCTCTTATGCAGCTGAGAACAGAGGGTATGGGATCACGTGTTAAAAAAGAGGGAAAAGGGTGTTTTTAATCTTTTTTTTATATGTATACACAATTATTTTGCCTTTCATTTCTAATTTAAACTGAGAATTTTGCTAAATTTCGGCCATCAGGTTCAGAGGACTGTTTTTCCTTTACAGATGAACTCTGTGGACATACGGGTATACCACTTTAATTTCTCTTATTATGCAAGTATAAAAACAGTAGCATTTCTGCATAATTTCTCTCACACTCTTCCTTCATCTCCTGCTATCTCTCTTACGTAAAGTGAACATTATTTTCCACACAACGGGAGTCCTTGTCTTTTAGCATCCTTGTAGATCCCCGACTTCCATATAGTTATATTTTTTTAAGCATTGTTCTGCAAATTCTTTAGCAAGCACTGAATGCAAAAGAAAAACAGCTTTGGAAATTCCTGTCATAAAAAAGGTCTACCTCCAGTGTGAAAACAAATGATTAATGTTTGGTACAAAGTAATAAATTAGGTAATGGTAACTCCAACTGTGAAAATTGGTTTTATCCTACTAATCGCACTTCTTCAGACTCTGTCAGTCACTGTATGTTTATTTTAATGAAAAATTATTTATACAGCTTAACATTTTAATTCACCAAAGGGAAACATGGGGATTAGTTAAGACGGGCACAATTTTATTTAATTCTTGTGTTTCTCTACCACTTATGGGTACCCAATTCTTACCCTTTGGTTTTGAGTAAAACAGGCATACAGTAGTTGCCACTTTAAAATGAAATGTATCATAGTTGAGGGTAGTAAGCTCTTGCCATAATGTGTATGTATGCAAACAATGGCAGACTTATACCTGGGCTTACCCTCCTCCTGAACTGACAGCTTCATTAAACCCATTGCTGCGTTCTGTCCCCCACTGCTGCCATTTTCTCCTCCACTTTTTCTGAGTTCAGAATTCTCTCTCTTTAGCCATATGACTCACATTAACAGGGCTCCAAAGTTGCCACCCCTACCCCCCTTTCCAACCAGCGCCGTGCTGGAACCATGGTAAATGGCATTACCTAAGAGAGCAGGAGATGATCGAGGAAAACTGTGGCCAAGGATGCAGCTAATCTGTGCTTGATTAGCTGTAGTGGAAGGCAGGGAGACATTGGGGGCCATCACTTTAAACACTTGCCGACCGTGCTATAGCCAAATGATGGTTACAGTGCTGCTGGACAGTTCTGGGAGGGCATCATATCACATCCTCCCATGATGCCTCCCGCCATGCGCCCACTGCTCATAAGCTGCAGCACATAGACTGCGCGCTCTGTGCTGCAGCTTGGACACTGGACACAGCTGATCACAGACTAGGGTAAAGAGCCAATCAGCGACTCTTTACCACGTGATCAGCTGTGTCCAATGTAAAACACTAAACAGACTACAGATGAACTGATTCCCCATACATTTTTTTTTCATTTCTCATCCAGTCTGCTTCTCAATCTCACCACTCTGTATCATGCACTTCCTACTTATCTTTCTGACAGTTGTATCCTCTCTCCTCAAACTCTCTCTCCTTCACCCCTCTTCTCCCCCCACAGCTTATATATATCACCCTCACTCCTGTCTTCACTTTATTCACTCAAAAACTCCTGCTAATTCTGAACCCACATACCACCCAGATAGCAAGCAATTGTGCTGCAAGTTTGAAAATGACTTGCTAAGCTATTGCTAGACTTGCTGGGCTTCACAAGTTTGTTGCACAATTGCAGCAATTCTGCATTGCATGACTCCAGATCAACTTTATGCAAGTCTGGTGCAAATTTCTGGTTCAGTTATGTTGTGCAATAGTCTTCCCACCACAGGGGTCACTGTGGCTAAATTTTCATGCTGTAGACTTGCAGAGCTCTTGCTGTAGACTCACCACTGAAACTTTGCTCTTGCTAGAGACTTGCCATGCAAATTTGTTACAAATTATGGAAGTGTCAACTAGAACGTGTGCTTCAAGTACTCTGCAAGTGTATAACTTGCCAGTGAAAATTTCCTCCAGTTAACAAACAAATTTAACACTGCCACGCATTTTTGTCACGTTATCCTTGTTATCTGGGCAATAAACCTCCAGGACACTGGGACCTGCCCCCCCCCCCCCCCCCACATAATTCACACTCCCATATCACCTCTCTCACCATTCTGCTTCTCCTAAATTCTGGAGATATTTTCCCAAAACCTGGATCGCCATCATTTACCTTTGGCCAACATACAGACAGCAGCCACAATCCACACAATCTGGTTTCTATTCCTCTTCTGCCTAGAACTACCCTCCCTTCTCCTGTGCCCTTTGGAATGCCCAGTCTGTTCGTAACAAACTCACCTCAGTCCATGACCTATTTATCACAGACTCCTTCAACCTACTTACAATTACTATGAATCTGACTTTCCCTCTCCTGCTACTCTCTCTCATGATGGTGCTTCCCCCCTATCTATGCATCCTGCCCCCAGGCAGGACGCCAGATGCATGGATTTCAATGGGGGGGTTTGTTGAAGCTCCTGATTAGAGCCAGAGGCTCTAATAGGCTTCAAAATAGGGTGGGCTCAGGGTGCAAACACTGTGAACCGAGCCCCCCCGGATGTGTTATAATAGCAAATGAATATTCGCTATTGTAACACTTATCCTCCTCCCGGCCAATCAGGAAGCAGGTCTTGAGACCGTCACCCAATTGGCTGAAAGGACAGGCAATCCTATTGGATGCCTAGGAGGAGGGGAGGAGATGCACGGCAGAAACCGCCGTGATGGAGAAAAGGACACAGCCTGAGTCCCACTGCCTGCCACCCAGCATCCACCACTTGGATGGGGTAAATGCCGGACCAACCGGCAGACAGCGAGGGGACGGGCGGGGGGGTTTGAGGGAGGTGCTGTCACCCTACTTTCTCTCTTCTGAAATTCCCACAATCATTCTTGGTGATTTCAAAATTCCTTTTAATCCTAACACTCCTGATACTTCTAAACTTCTGAAACTAACCTCCTCTTTTCACCTAAAACAATGGACACACGGTTCTACTCACTCTGATGGCAAATGCCTTAACCTCATATTCTCCTACTTATGCACTCCTCGCAACCACTCCAACATTCCTTTTCCTCTCTCTCACCACCTCTCTCTCTCTCACCACCTTATTAATTTCACTCTCTTCCTCTTTGCTTTCCAACTACCAAACAATTACCCGTAAAAACCTTTGCCAACTTAACCCTTCTCTTCTTTTTTCTGCAACAGATTGTCTCGACAAAATCTCATCCCTGTCCTGCCCCAATCTGGCCACTTCTGTCTACAACAGTTTACTGTCATCCACCCTGGATACCTTGCCCCCCCCCCCCCACTACATACAGACTCAGGAGATGACCACTACAACCCTGGCAAACAGACAATACAAGAAGCCTAAAAAAACGTAGCCATGCTCTTGAGTGTCTGTGGTGTAAGATTAAGTCCCAGCAAGATTTCAGCCAATATAAAACTGCCCTCCAAAAATACAAACTCTGCCTCTACACTGCCAATTAGACCTACTTTATTACTCTCATTAACACCCTCTCACGCAATCCCCATCAACTCTTCTTTACCACTAACTTACTCACTGCCTCACTGGAGATTGATACAATATGTGACGGGATCTCCAATGGACAGATATCTCCCTCACCTTACACACTCTGTCCTCCTGCACTATCAATAGTTCCTAGTTTAACCCAGCTACTAAAGAGTAGGGATGAGCCGAACACCCCCCAGTTCAGTTCGCATCCAGAATATGCACACAGGCAAAAAATTTGTTCGAACCCGCGAACACCGTTAAAGTTTATGGGACACAAACATGAATAATCAAAAGTGCTCATTTTAAAGGCTTATATGCAAGTTATTGTCATAAAAAGTGTTTGGGACCCCTGGGACATGTATCAATGCAAAAAGAAGTTTTAAAAACTGACGTTTTTTTGGGAGCAGTGATTTTAAAAATTGATTAAAGTGAAACAATAAAAGTGTAATATTCCTTTAAATTTCGTACCTGGGGGGTGTCTATAGTATGCCTGTAAAGGGGTGCATGTTTCCCGTGTTTAGAACAGTCTAACAGCAAAATGACGTTTCTAAAGGAAAAAAAATCATGCAAAACTACTATTGCTAGTGCCGGATATAATGAATTGTCGGTCCGGCAATACACATAAAAGTTCATTGACAAAGACGGCATGGAATTTCCCCACAGGGGAACCCTGAACCAAATTTTTTTTAAAAATGCGTGGGGGTCCCCCTAAATTCTATACCAGGCCCTTCAGGTCTGGTATGGATATTAAGGGGAACCCCGTGCCAAAATTTTAAAAAAATGGCGTGGGGGTCCCCCTCAAAATCCATACCAGACCATTAAGGTCTGGTATGGATTTCAAGGGGAACCCCACACAAAAATTTAAAAAAATGGCGTGGGGCCCCCCAAAAATTCATACCAGCGCCTCCCTCCTGAACTGTACCAGACCACATGTCCTCAACATTGGGAGGGTGCTTTGGGGTAGCCCCCAAAGCACCTTGTCCCCATGTTGATGGGGAGAAGGGCCTCATCCCCACAACCCTTGCCTGGTGGTTGTGGGGGTCTGCGGGCAGGGGGCTTATCGGAATCTGGAAGCCCCCTTTAACAAGGGGACCCCCAGATCCCGCCCCCCCGTGTGAGTTGGTAATGGGGTACTACCATTTCACAAAAAAAGTGTCAAAAAGGTTAAAAAACACAAGAGACGGTTTTTGACAAGTACTTTATTAATTTCTTCTTCTTCCATCTTCTTTCTTCTGGTCTTCCTTCGGTGTTCTTCTTCTTCCTCCAGCTTCTTCTTCTCCATCTTCTTCTTCCTCCGCTCTTCTCATCCCGCATCTTCCTCCGGCTTCTTCTCCACTCTGTCCGCACGATCCGATTCAGTAGGAGTCTTCCGCTGTGTTATGCTTCGGTTCTTCTGACACTTCTTAGATAACGGAGAGCGGGGCCGCCCGGTGACCCCGCTCTCCTCTGACGCACGGGGATGTCACAGGGACATCCCTGTGGCTTTCCCCGTGTTGTCAGAGGGGGCGGGGTCACCCGGTTACGTAACGGAGAAGCCGGAGGAAGATGCGGGACGAGAAGAGCGGAGGAAGAAGATAGAGAAGAAGAAGATGGAGAAGAAGAAGAGGGGGGAAGAAGAAGAACACCAAAGGAAGACCAGAAGAAAGCAGATGGAAGAAGAGCAAATTAATAAAGGACTTGTCAAAAACCGTCTCTTGTGTTTTTTAACCTTTTTGACACTTTTTTGTGAAATGGTAGGGGTACATTACCCCATTACCAATTCACACAGGGGGGGGCAGGATCTGAGGGTCCCCTTGTTAAAGGGGGCTTCCAGATTCTGCTAAGCCCCCCACCCGCAGACCCCCACAACCACCGGGCAAGGGTTGTGGGGATGAGGCTCTTCTCCCCATCAACATGGGGACAAGGTTTTTTGGGGGGCTACCCCAAAACACCCTCCAAATGTTGAGGGCATGTGGCCTGGTGTGGTTCAGGAGGGGGGGCACTCTCTCATCCCCCCTATTTTTCTGCGGCCTGCCAGGTTGCGTGCTCGGATAAGGGTCTGGTATGGATTTTTGGGGGGACCGCGCGCCATTTTTAAAAAAATTTTGGTGCGGGGTTCCCATTAAAATCCACACCAGACCTGAAGGATCTGGTATGGATTTTAAAGGGGGGCCCCCACACCACTTCATTTTAAAATTTTGGAGCGGGGTTCCACTTAATATCCATACCAGACCTGAAGAGCCTGGTATGGAATTTAGGGGGACCCCCACGCATTTTTTGTTTAAATTTTGGTTCGGGGTTCCCCTGTGGGGAAATTCCATGCCGTTTTTATCAATGAACTTTTATGTGTATTGCCGGACTGACAATTCATTATAGCCGGCACTAGCGATAGCAGTTTTACATGACTTTTTTCCTTTAGAAATGTCATTTTGCTGTCAGACTGTTGTAAACACAGGAAACATGCGCCCCTTTACAGGCATACTATAGACACCCCCCAGGTACGAAATTTAAAGGAATATTACACTTTTATTTTTTCACTTTAAGCATTATTAAAATCACTGCTCCCGAAAAAACAGCCGTTTTTAAAACTTCTTTTTGCATTGATACATGTCCCCTGGGGCAGGACCCGGGTCCCCAAACACTTTTTATGACAATACCATGCATATAAGCCTTTAAAATTAGCACTTTTGATTTCTCCCATAGACTTTTAAAGGGTGTTCCACAGCTTTCAAATTTGCCGCGAACACCCCAAATTGTTCGATGTTCAGCGAACAGGCGCACAGCCAATGTTCGAGTCGAACTCATGTTCGACCCGAACATAAAGCCCATCCCTACTAAAGAGGAAGTCACCACGCTTTTTTCTAATGTCCACCTAACCTCCTGCCTCCTGGACCCTGTTCCTTCTCAAATACTACAGTCGCCTCGACTACAGCAACTCTCTCCTCATTGGATTACCTTTACATAGACTATCCCCCCTTCAGCTCATCATGAATGCTGCTGCAAGACTCGTCCACCTTACCAATTGTTCAGTGCCAATCCCTCCACTGGCTTCCACTCACCCAATGAATAAAATTCAAAGTATTGACAATAATTTACAAAGCCATGCAACTCTGCCTCCAGCTGCATCACTAGCCTGATCTCAAAATATCAACCAAGCCGGAATGAAGCCATGTGAGTTCAGCTGAACTTGCACAATTTCACTCCCGCATGTCAATCCCGATTTCGTCTGTGATTTCAGAGACATCTGTGCAGGTTTCTGCACAGATGTCAATGTAAATCGCAGCCCGAAATCTCAAAAAGTGGCACTGAAACTACTTTTTGAAATTGGTGCACACCGATTAGAACAGTGCCATTGACAGCATTTGCCTCTGATTTGACATGCGATTTCAAACGCTCCAGTGTGAACCAGGGCGTTTTTTTTTTCACAATGTTAAGGCTTTTTATGTTTATTTAGCAAAAAATAAAAAACCAAGTGGTGATTAAATACCACCAAAAGAAAGCTCTATTTGTGTAAAAAAATTATAAAAATTTCATATGGGTACAGTGTTGCATGACTGCGCAATAGTAAAAGTAAAATGATAACCTGCAAAGGCTTTTAAGTGTTGCCTAATGAGCATTTTAAGTACCATCCTTTTTTTTTTTTTATTTCACGGGCGTACACATTTTTTAGGCTTGACATGTTTGGTATCTATTTAGCCAATGCAACCCTATATTTTATATATATGTATATATATATATATATGTATATATATATTTTTTTTTTTTTTTTATTGTGTTCGTTAGCAATACAATTTATTTTACTGTATTTTTTCCTGAAAATATGGGTTTCATAAACAGTTGTGCAAGTATCGAGTACCATAACAAAATGCAACTGTCGTGATTTTAATCTACAATTTCTGTGTTTTCACAAAAAATATAATTTTCGGGGGTTTAAGGCAATTTCCAGCAAAACATGCACATTTTTAATGTGTGCACAAAGTAAACATGACCCCAGTGGACAAGTGGTTAAAGTATATGTAAACTGAATCAATAAAATTGCATACAATCTTTAGCATGTTAAATTCATGATCAATATTCTTAAATTTACAGCTTTCAGTAAAATACCACTTAGTGATGCTGCCATGAAGGTCATTGTTCAGGCACTTGTTGTTATAAAACAATGCATTATCCCTGTATTCTTGTCTCCCAGTTGTGATTCTGCATCAACGCTCAGTCGCAACAGTTTTGGATGAATACTACAAATTATCATTTCAACAAACATTGAGCACGCATGATTGTCAGGAAATCTGCCCTGAGAAATGTCATGCAGCCATAGTTGGGGTGCATAAATGTAGAGAGGTAGTGGACGTAAATAGGCTTCTGGAGATGAGTAGAACTGGGAAGCAATAAAGAATGACAAAATGCTCAAGAATTAATTTGTTTTCAAAGAATGGTATTTATGTATAATATTTGTTTATTATAGTACCTAAAAGATAAGTTCACTTTAAGACAAAGTGCACTTATCCTTTTTGGCTCATTGCTCTGACCTAACCTAACCCATCCATACTTACCTGGATCTGACACTAGGCTCCCATGTTTGTTTCCATCTAGTGTCACTCTCACTCTCCTAGCCTTGTCCACACATTAAAGCTCCAAAGACTTCCATGGGGCTGTCTCCCTTCGCCTGTTTTGTGTGGGATCCCCCAATAACATCTATACTAGACTCTCATTTAAAATAAGAGTTTGGTATACTGTAGATGAAGGAAATCCCCAGTCTCTTTGTTTACTAACAGAAATAAGTGGTTTGGAGGTCATTTAGTGGCACCATTTTTATTTTTTTCCCTTTCTGAAGGTCAGTTTTGCTGTAGTGGGTTATATACATCATACAGAAGCGCCACTTCCCAGGCACGTTAAGGGCATCCCCCAGACATGTTATTTTAAGGAAATTTGCATTTTTAACCACTTGACCTCCAGAAGATTTACCCCCCTTCATGACCAAGTCATTTTTTGCGATGCGGCACTGCGCTAATTTAACAATTGCACACTCATGTGACACTGTACCCAAATAAAATTTATGTTCTTTCTTTTCCCACAAATAGAGATTTTTTTTGGTGGTATGTGATCACCTCTGCGTGTTTACTTTCTGCTATAAAACATATCCAACAATAAAAATGTAAAAAATTGAATGTCTTCATCAATTTAGGCCAATATGTATTCTGCTACATACTTTTTTTTTTTTTTTTTACTAGTAATGGTGACAATCAGCAACTTCTAGTGGGACTTGGATATTGCAAGGGGCAAATCAGACACTAACTGAGACTTTTGACACTTTTTGGGGACCAGTGACATTATTACAGTGCTAAAAAATATGCACGGTCACTGTACTAATGACATTGGCTGGGAAGGGGTTAATATCAGGGGCGATTAAAGGGTTAACGGTGTGCCTAGCCTGTGCTCTCCACCGCTGAGCTCCCACTGTGTGAGATCTGGCACAGAGCGGCTGCCCTTCCGCAGTATATATATATGGTGGGTGGTCCGCAAGTGGTCAATGTTGTCCTTTAAGCATTGTTAAAATCACTGCTCCCTGCCAAACTTTTTTTTTAAGTTTTGATAAGTGTTCCCCAGGGCAGTGTCAGGACTCCCATGTCTAGAAAATGGCCATTATTGTTTTTTAAAATTAAGGTCCCATTGAATTCAATCAGGTTTGGATTCAGCATCTGAATATTACTAGGCACAGTCGGCTCACCCCTAGTATCTTGTTGTTTTTGGGCCTGTTCCATGGGACATTGTGTATCTGTAACCTGTTCTTATCTTCATGTAGATGCAGTGATCAATTCTGAATCTTCACGTAAGGCAACTTTCACACTGAGGTGCTTTACGTGCGCTATAGCGCTAAAAATACACCTGTAAAGCACCTCTTCTGTCACTCCAGTGTGAAAGCCCTCAAGATTTCACACTGCAGCGGTGCGCTTGTGGGACGTTCCTGCAAGCAGCATCTTTGAGGCACTTTAGGAGCGGTGTATACACCGCTCCTAAAGCGCCCTGGCCCATTGAAATCAATGGGCAGCGTCGCCAAAGCACCTACATAGCGATTTGGCAGCTGCGCTTCGCAGGCGCTTTTAACCCTTTTTCGGACGCTAGCGGGACGCTTTTACCCCCCCCCCGCTAGTGGCTTAAAAGCGCCGCTAAAACGATGGTAAAGAGCCACTAAAAATAGCGGCGCTTTACCTCCGATGCCCCCAACGCCCCAGTGTGAAAGTGCCCTTAGTGTAGGAATCAAAGGGATCACTTTGATTAAATGCTTAGTGTGTGTCGAGTGAAACTCAGAATACATATTTTAATAGAGAAATACGTAGAAATCTGTTTAACAGGATTGTGGAGAACGAGGTGATTGAAATTCCTTGGCATGTTGGCTTGCAGCATTTTCCTTATGCAGGCGGTCATCTAGTTACAAACATCTGACTTACAAACGACTCCTACTTTCAAATGGTGGGAAACAACAGGAAGTGAGAGGAAATCTACCCCAAGGAAGGGAAATTCACTCCTGTAAGAGTTAATATGGGAAAAAGGTGTCTCCACTGATGCTTTATCACCAAGACTTGTTTTCACAACAACCCAAAATTTTCAAAATCCAATTGTCATTGGGTCAGAAAGTGAGGTGAAATCTTCTGAACAGAGGCACAGACAGCAAAACAAACGTTACAGGGGTGCTAACCCTTCCCTATGCTATTCAAAAAACTTAAAAATCTTTTTTTTTTTTTGGCTGGAGCTACACTTAAAAAATTTACCTGTTCCGACTTACAAACAGATTCAAATTAAGAACAAACCTACAGACCCTATCTTGTTTGTAACCCAGGGACCGCTTGTACTTAAGATCACTTCATAGAAACATTTTACTTGTGCGCAATGCTCAAGAAGTACAGCAATAGTAATCCATTTCCGGGAGGATCGTTTTCTTTCTGTACTTAAGTGATTAAGACAAACTGCCCATTATGGAACTAAAATGAGTTAAGTTTGCTTTGCTGAAAATGAAATTGATGATTTCTAAAAGGGTATCATGGTGGCTGTCTGGTTAACACTTTCACTAGAATTCTAGCATCTATCCCTTCTAAAGACACTGCCTGCGTGGAGCTTGTCCTGCATGCGTTTCTGTGGGTTTCATCTGGAAGTTCATACTTTATCATGTATCAAACAAGTATGCATGTAAAATGCTTTTTATCCATGTTTGTCCATTTGTTAACTTACAATGAAAATCTGAGCAGGATATTTATTAAGACAATACCAAATATATGTTTTATATCTTGTTGTACAGAATATGATAAGCAAATTGGTCAAGGAGTTATTGTCAAGTTAACTGATGCATACAGACAATGCTAAAGTTGGCCAGAGCAACTTCAAGGGAGGTTTAAAAAAATGAATTATTTGGTAACAACATTGTAAACGGGCATGGCCTGGAATGGCATGGCGTGAGGAGCACAGCTCGGGAGCTCCGCTTGAGACCTATCCTATTTACTTCATCCTGTGATTCCTGTGTCCCCTTCTTCCCTATTGCCTACTATCTGAACCCTCTCTCAGGCCGGCTGACCATGTCTCTACTGAAAAAGTGCTGGACGCCTCCAGGAAATTAGACAAATTCTGGCACATGGAAAAGGGTGCACAGGGGGAAGATGGCGTTGCTGGCCCTTCAGCCAGTGACTTGGCCAGTGCTAACACCACAAAGTCCTGGAGGCAATCTCTACCTGTAGTACCCTGACATGCAAGATCGATGAGGTGAAGATCGATATATTCCTCATCCATCAAGATATACAGAAGGGAATGGGTCACAGAAGCAGAGACTCGGCTTGGCCATGCGTAGGACAACCTGCCGCTATTACAGGTCGCAAATGAGAGACTTCGGCACCAACTGCATGCCATCCAACAAAAACAAGATGACATGGAAAATAGGCTCTGGCGCTGTAATCTAAGGTTTGTGGGCCTTCCCAGGGGTGCTGAGGGAACCGACCCCCCATGTTTCTGGAGAACCTACTTATCACTGTGTTTGGAAGGCCAGCATTCTCCTCCACCTTTGTAGTGGAGAGATCCCACCATTTAGCTGCTAGGAGACCCCCACAAGGTGCACCTCCACGCACATTTATTGCCAACTTCTTAAACTACCGAGATCGAGATACTATACTGTGGCTCACCAGTTAGAAGGGCAATATCCTTTTTTAAAATAGCAAGATACTGGTCTTACCAGGCTTTTCTGCAGAAGTACAGAAGTGGTGTGCACAATTTACTGAAGTTAAAAGCCAGCTCCAGATATGCCATATCTCCTATGCCATGCTCTTTCCTGCTAAACTTTGTGTGGTGGGAGATGATAGATCTCATTATTTGAGGATCTGGAATTTGTCCTCACGTGACTGAAGCAACATGAGGCGCCTGGCCAGCGCCTGTCTGGATCACCTACCTCTGCTGGCATATGCTCCTTTGAGATGACATCCATCTCCTGCACTGGTCTGCTTTTCTGATTCTCACTCTCACCCTAAAGCCTGTAAGTCCCCTCTTCTCCGAATAAACCTCTTACAATTATATTTAGTTTTGATGGATCTTACAGTATTGCCTTTCCCCCCATATTCTATAGGTTTGTGGCCCACATTGCTACAATTTCTCTTCCCACAATATCCCCCTTGATTCCTCTAGACAAAGAGACACTATCGCTAACTACCATCAGACTCCTTTTCTACTATCTCAGTACTTTTCTCATCTCAGGACTCCCTCGGGTAGATGTTGAATAAACTCTGGTCCCTTCTTTTTCTTTTCCCCTATTTTTTAATGCCCTTGCATTTTACATCCCCTGACCTGAAGATGGAGCTCCTCATGCCACTGCATGTTTTTCAGCATATGTTCGCTTCCCTAGCCATGGGACCCGGGGTGGATCCAGAGTCTAATCTTAGGAAAATAAGGTGTTGCTTACAGAACTGTATTTAAATATTAATGCATTCCTAACCTTGTTTAAAACAGTGACACACGTGGGGCTTTGTGTTCACATGACTGCATAGCAAAATGAGGAGAAAAAAGGTATTTACTTTGCAATTTATGATAAACTGTGTGCAGCGCAATACAGGGCCATTGTGAGGCAGCATTTAAAGGTGAGATATTGTATAGTGTAAACGTCTACTTTAATTGTGAGCCTTTTGAGGTCCTTTGTACATGTTGTAGTGCAAGGAGCATACTGATAGGAGGAGAGAGCAGAGTGACAGAAAGATGAGCTTATCAGTCAACTGCTTCTCCTTTTACCGTCCAATCCCAGGCTGCAGAGGGACAAGACCTGTAAGGCCGCTTTCACAGGGGCTTAGAGATGCGGAAAAGTCTCACATGCCAATGCATCAGGTTTTAATGCTTTCTTACATTCACAATTAATAATTCTGGAACATGAACACTTGTTCTATAACAGTGGTCTCCTTTTCAATATGAGAGCCACATCATAAATTTTACAAATATTCACGGGACAAAAAAACAAAAATCCCCATCATGGTCCCTATTAGAGTCCTATCTTACATCAGGGACACTATCAGAGCCCCCCTTACTTCAGGGTCTTTATTAGAGTGCCCTCTTGCATCAGGATCCCCATCCGAGTCCCCCTTTACATCATGGCCGCAATCAGAGTTTCCCCTTACATCAAGTTTCCTTTACAACAGAATGCTCACTAGGGTCTCCTCTTTCATCAGGGTCCCCATAAGAGCCCCCCCCCCCATACATAAGACGTAGACACCATATGCAGCCTCTTCTGACCTTAAAGGGGTTGTAAAGGTTTGATAAAAAAAATAATAAAAACAAATAACAAACATGTTATACTTAACTGCTCTGTGCAAGGGTTTTGCACAAGGCAGCTCCAATCCTCCTCTTCTGGGGTGCCCCGGGAGTGCTCCTGGCTCCTCCTCTTCATCAGAAGCCCTCACAGAGAGTCATTTACCATGGGGGCAATCTATCCAATGAGGACGAGACAGCGGCTGGAGCCACTGGGCTCGTGAACATCGCTGGAATGGATGGGCTCAGGTAAGAAAAAGGTAGGATCTGTGGGCCATTGCAGCACAGAAGATTTTTTACCCTAATGCATAGAATGCATTAAGGTGAAAAACCTGGAGACTTCACAATACCTTTAATCCTCAATCAATACACATTGAAGATACACCACCTGCACTGACCCTAGCTGGGGTCGGTCCAGATAAAATCTTGTAGCGGGCCAAATGTGGCTCATGGGAGATTGGAGACCCCATTATATAGCAATAAATTAATAGTAATACTTTTACACATTTGCTTCAGGAATTTTAACACAATTAGTTTGGGCAGGATAATGCCTCAAATTCTCCACATCATCTTACTTGGAGATGACCTTTGCTCCTCTTAGTCTCAGAGTGACTTTCAGCTGTTCAACAGTCTGCCTGCCTTTATGTATATGTGCAAACACTACAAGCTGACTGATTCCTCCTGGCACAGTTCCTTTCATCACTCACGCCGCGCTGGAGCCATGAAGAAGCAGGAGGGAGGAGGTGGGTAGAGCCAACATTCACACAAGGTGCGTAGGAGGAAGCAGTTTAATCCTCCTCTGCTCTGAATGCTGGGGCCTCGCTTTCTTCCTCCGCTTGGACATGACGTCACTGGTTGCTAGACGCCGGGTGGCAGGTGATAGCAACCAGTGTGGCGGGTAGTAGAGGCTAGTCCAACAGCGCGGCAGTGCAACAATAAGAGGGTCTCTCTCGGCGCCGCTTCTGGCCTGCTGCTGTTTCTAAATGTGACAGAGACTTGAGAGTAATATTTTTTGGGGTGGAGACAATTGCCCCTTTGCCCCCCTCGGGGTGTGTAAATGCAAACTTTCCATTTATGTTTCAGAGTAGCATGCTGTATTCTGAAGCTATAATTTTCACCTCACTACAAGCTATGCTGTAGTTCTGTTCAAGTACCTTATATATATTATATATGTATTGGGATGCTCATGCTGTTTTTACTTGCTTCCTGTTGATCCGCCTGCACATGTCTGTTCTTCATATGTCACCATGGCCAATTTGAAAATTTTGACATAGAATGTCAGAGGCTTACTGGCCAAAGTGCAACGTGCTGATGTATCAGTCTTAGTAGAAACTCATAATACTGGTCATTTGCAGGTAACCTTTAAAAAACCTTGGGTAGAATGGGTATATCAGGCCCCTTACACTTCCAATTCCTTGGGGTTGCAAATTTGTTTTCTTAAGACAGCACAGTTTTTCCTCCTGACATTGCAGTTGGATCCACAGGGCATATTTCTTTTTTGCCATGTTATTTTGAGTGGGTTTGTAATGTTACTGTTGGCATACTATGTTCCTCCACCATTCCAGTTTAATGTCTTGACAGGGGGCCTAACCTTTATGGTAAATTACCCTACAGTCCCTGCAATGTGGTTGGGCGATTTCAATGCAGTGATAGATCATGGCCTTGACAAACTTTGCTCTGCACAGATGTCTCTTCCCACACCCAGTACCATACATCCCAACTTTTTGAGATGGGAATGAGGGACACCTATCAGCAAAAGTATGCAGGCATAGGGCACACCCTTGCCAGGCCCCCCTAAAGGAGAATTGTAGAACAAAAACTGGTTAAACCCACAAGTGCTTTTTTTTACCACTACTATTCCTTCATATTGGCTTTTGGAATTTACAAATGCAGCAATTTAGAAATCAGATGAAATGTTTAGCACTGGGAAACACGTTTTGATAGATAAAAAGTGCATTTTATATGCATCTATATAGATCAGACCAAAATGAGGGACAAATGAGGGGGAATGAGGGACAGAGGGACACTTCTCCAAATCAGGGACAGTCCCCCCAAATCAGGGACAGTTGGGGGGTATGCCCAGTACTTGGAGATTTGGTAAGCTCTTGTCTGAATTTGCATTGGTAGATACTTAGTGATACACTAATGCTGGAGTCTTCTCCTGTTTCTCCGCAACACATAACACTATGTCACGTATTGATCTTATCCTCATATCTAGATCCCTTTTGCTCAATTTAACAGTTGTAGGTTTTGCTCCCCGAGTGCTCTCGGATAACTCACCCTACTGGATATCACTAAGATTGCACATACCACCCTCATGTGGTGCCTAAATAACATTGTAAACATCTGGGATTAAAAAAAATATATTTTAGTGTGATAAATTATGTTTTTTTTTTTGGGGGGGAGGGGTCTTAAAGTAAAAAAAAAAAAAACCTACTAGGTATAAAATGGTGTGAATCTTATAACCCTTTCACTGCTGGGCATTGCCTTAAATGACCCAACCAATTTTGCTATTTTTTAAATCCACATAACAGCCTGATGACTGACTGTTATGTCCCTTCGACACAGGGTCTCTCAGGGTGTTGCTAGCAATGCTGCAGTATCCGCTCGACAAGTTACACACAGGCTGGATGCACTTCTTAACCACAGAAAGGTTTACAGTATTACTCACTCAGAAAGCTATGTACATTCTTACACGGAGGAGTCATAATACAACAGATCTCCCTCTAAGTATCATGCAGCTGCTTCCAGTCCCACACACACTCATGACTGATTCCCGGTACAGCCCCCCCCCCAGCATGCATCAGGAGAAAGGGGTTAAGGGTCACAGTGATTCTGCACAAACATTACAAAGACTATTGCCCCGTACACACGGTCGGATTTTCCGACGGAAAATGTGTGATAGGACCTTGTTGTTGGAAATTCCGACCGTGTGTAGGCTCCATCACACATTTTCCATCGGATTTTCCGACACACAAAGTTTGAGAGCAGGATATAAAATTTTCCGACAACAAAATCCGTTGTCGGAAATTCCGATCGTGTGTACATAAATCCGACGGACAAAGTGCCATGCATGCTCAGAATAAATAAAGCGATGAAAGCTATTGGCTACTGCCCCATTTATAGTCCCGAAGTACGTGTTTTACGTCACCGCGTTTAGAACGATCGGATTTTCCGACAACTTTGTGTGACCGTGTGTATGCAAGACAAGTTTGAGCCAACATCCGTCGGAAAAAATCCTAGGATTTTGTTGTCGGAATGTCCGAACAAAGTCCGACCGTGTGTACGGGGCATTAGTCTTAAAGGTTTTTTTTTTTTACTTTCAATAATTTTTATTTTAAATGAGACAGAGAGAAAATGCACATTAGTCATTTCAACAAGCAGAGCCCTGGTACAAGCTTTCACAAACAGCAAAAAAGGTAAACATTCTTCAAATTGCAGAGCCATATAAAGGAAGACCAAGTAATCTCAGACTGTATCCCTCCAAAATAGAGAAAAGATTGAAGAAGAGAACCATACAGAATGTCTACGTGACCATCTGAGAAGGTAATTAGTCACGAGTCATTACATCGTTGGGGATGCTACATAAATATGCCAGGAACTCTAACTATGGCAAAACTGAAAGAGACAGCCCTTATTACCAAGGGCCATGCAGAAGATAATGGCAAACAAAAGAAAGAGAACAAGAGAGAGATGAAAAAGGAAAAAGGAGTGTAGAGAGAAAAAGACAGAAACCCGGAGACAGAAGTATAGCATGAAGCGCATAGGGAGTGAGCCTAAACTAGCCGCCTCCCCTAGAGCTTCACATGTACATAGTCAGCCCAAGGTCTCCAGATAGCTTCAAAATGCTTAGTAGTCTCATTGACCACACTAGTAATTTGTTCATTGAGTATAATCCAGGATACCTTTCTTCTGTTTAATGACATACACACACAAAGGTCTCCTTCCATGAGTGGGCTATAGTAAGTTTTGCTGCAAACAGCATAAAAAAAAAATTGTCTTTTACATCAAGATAGGTTTTCAATAGGTTCATGTAATAGAGCAATTTGGAGGTTGTTGGGGGCCGGAATCCATTAAATTTTCCTTATCAGAGCAAAAACTTTGTTCCAGAAACCTCTCAACCTCAGGAATTCCCACCATATATGATACATAGTACCAAGTGAATTACATTCATTTTTTAATACACAAAATGTCTTACCTCACATAAGTACAATATAATTTCCAAATTTCATAAAAATAGAAAAAAAGATAAAATAGTATCACATTTATCTTTCCACCCTGGTGGCTGTGGGCCTAATATTTAGATAAAAAATCTCCCCCAGTTCCCCTTCCTTCCTGTGCAGCCCCTCCTGTCCTTCCTTTGGTGAAATGACCTACCACCCACTGTTCAGTTTACCCTATCCCCTACAGTCCAGAATCCCTTGCCCCCTCTACTGCTCTGCTCTCCCTTCCTCTTCTTCCCAGTCAACGCCCCCCCCCCACACACACACACACACTTTCCTTTTCTCTTTCCAGTTCTTTCCTCTCCACTTACTTATTCCTTAGTAGATTTAAGGTCAGCCTGAGACTCCCATGTTTCGATCTTTACTCAATGATTTATGGAGACAAAGGGTACATGTTGCCTTTTTTACAAACGTATACATTGATGGCCTATAAAATACCAAAGTTGTACAATCTTCGGTACTCTGCAATTTACCTTAACCCATCCCAAACTCTATGGGAAAAAGTATCCTGTTACCTAGCTTGCTTCCTTGGCAGTTTTTGGCCTCAGAATCAGATAACGAGGGCTGATTCTTACTCCTGAAGGGTCAAATTTGTTTACAAATGTTCAATCTGTAAAAGCATTTTTTTTTTCTCCTCAATTCCAATAAAATCTTACATTGGGCCCTTCCATGTGTCCTTCTTAAACAGACTGGAATATTTTGAGTGCATCGTAGAGTGCAATTTTAGCTTGACTCTAGATCCACACAAAGTTGCAGGTACATCTCATATTTAAATGAAATAGAGAATGTCCCTCACTGATGGTAATAGTCTCCTCATGTGATACTATTAGTTGCTGCCTCCGCTGTGACACCTACTAAGTAGGGTCTGAAGATGAAAAAATATATAGGAATATGGTGGTAATGGCACTGCCAAATGTTAGTGTAATTATTTAAAGTGACATGTGCTACCCAATACTCAATGTGCAAATCCCAAAGCAATAAATAAATAAAAAAGTAAACGTGACACGTGCTATGGACTAGTAGTGTCCTCCTGTGACCTGTGCTATAAAGTGACTTGGTGCAATTCAATTCCATCAAATAATGCCAGTAGTAATGTAATACGATTAAATGTCCACAAACTGAAAAATTAGTTGATAATAGGGTATATTATATAAAAATAAATATACAAATGTAGATGAAAAAATAAAAAAATAAAAAAACAGTCTTTCACAATGAATCAAGTGACTTGTGACTTTCTTCTCTCTTTGTGCCTGGTGTATGTATATAGTGCTCTTCTCATATACACTCTTACCAGAAACTTTTCCCCACTAGGGGGTGTTGTGCCTTTCACACTTCACTGCTGTATTAGCTGGAACAGACCTTAAACACTTGTGCCTCCTTGCAGCCCCTTCTCCTCGTTTTTGACTCAGTGTATGTGGGAAGAAATTGAAACCTTCATAGTGCAATAACTATTTTATTTGTATAAAGTAAAAGTATGCACTTACAGTGTGTAAAAATCAATAGCACAGTTAAAATAGGAAGTGCTGTCTCCTCAGCGTTCCACCCCCATGTACCGGAAGTGACGCAATGACGCTGTGGCTCCGCCATACGCGTTTTGTCATCAAGATGTCTACTGGAGCAGCGCCATATTGCTATACTTCCTGGTTTAAATAAGATGTGGTAAGTTAGCGACCCTGTACTGCGAGGCTTTGTTAGCCATTTTCTTGTAGACATTTGTTACATTCCAATCTCTATCATGGTATATGCCTTCAATGTCCATGTTTAGTTCTTATATAACAATTTAAATCCCCATTTGTAATTTCAATTAGGAAAGCCAGCTTGGACAACTTAAACAAAGCTTTAGTCAAATTGCCTTGAGGAAAGAAACACCTATATATGTGAGTTCCTCGGCCATGTCACCCGTACCTGGGTGCATGTTTAAATGCTGCTCAGGGGACACCACTGGATATTCGCCCACATTGTACATAGTGTCCATATAATTTAATACATTAAATTACATGAGAAAAAGTATAATAATTCAAAAAGTCCATCAAATTTACTATATTTTATTAATAAAAATCACTATTTAAAATGAGGAATCTAAATGATTGAACAATATGTTGACTTTTAAGCAGAGGTGGGGAACTTGAGTCACATGACTTGACTTAAGTCAGACTTGAGTCACCTGTTTGAGGACTTGCGACTTGCTTGACAAAATTAAATAAATGACGACTTGACTTTGACTTGTCACTAATGACTTGTGACTTGACTTTGACTTGGGCTATTTGACTTGCAATGACTTGGCCCCACCCCCCCGAAAATATTACCCACACACTCCGCCCACCACCGCCTCTGAGCCAATCAGCATTTGCCAAATGCCATTGGAGCTGTTCAGGGTAACGGTAAGAGTTATGTCAGTCCCTGCATCAAGCGCACCTGTTGAACGTGTGTTCAGCCAGGTGGGGTGCTAATGAGACCCCATCGCTCACAACTGAGCGAGAAAGTGCTTTCCAATTTAATTTTTTGCAAATGCAATGCATTTTAAGTGGCTATTCTAATCACCATTCAAGTGTCCAGATATTGGCATTGTGTCAAGTTCAAACTTTGAGCTTAGTTATTTTCCCCCTCAGCAAGGACTACATTTTTTCAGGCTTGTTGGCCATTTAATTGCTGAGTGTTCTGCTCCTTGTCTGCTGTTTGAGCATTCAAAGTGCTTCTTTAAAGTGGAGTTCCACCCAAAAGTGGAACTTCCACTCATTAGATTCCTCCCCCCCTCCAGTGACACAGTTGGCACCTTTCAGGGGGAGGGGGGTACAGATACCTGTATATTACAGGTATTTGTACCCACTTCCGGCGTAGATAGCCGCAGAATCTGCGGGTATTTACGCCACATCCTGTTCCCCCCCCCGCTGCCTGCTGGGAAACACACGGGTCCCAGAGGCAGCAGGGACCATTCGTATTGCGCTGCGCGACTCGCACATGCGCAGTAGGGAACCGGGAAGTGAAGCCGCACGGCTTCACTTCCTGATTCCCTTACCGAAGATGGAGGCGGCAGCACCCGAGGACGGAGAGACGCTTCGGCCTCGGGTGCCGACATCGCGGGCGCCCTGGACAGGTAAGTGTCCATGTTTTAAAAGTCAGCAGCTGCAGTATTTGTAGCTGCTGACTTTTAAAAATTTTTTTTTTCGGTGCCGCTCCGCTTTAATATGCCAAGAAAAAAGCACTAAGCAGTTTTGTAATTGTTGAAAATAAAACAAAACTTTTCATGAAAACTGACTTTTAACTCATTTAAAGGTGGAAATGGGGTAGATCAGTATTTTGACTTAATTTGTGACTTGACCAAAATAAATGACTTGACTTGACTTGCTTGACTTCTAGCAGGGACTCGACTTGACTTGCTTGCTTTTCGCCACAGTAACTTGGGACTTGCTTGCGACTTGAAGGTTAAGACTTGAGACTTGCTTGTGACTTGCACATATGTGACTTACTCCCATGTGTGCTTTTAAGTGACCATGGACAGTGTTGATGAAGATAATTAAAAATTATTAAATTAAGTTTAAACCTAAGAGTGTTAAAAAATGTTTGAAAATATAATTTAAAAACTGAGGTAGAGTCAGTCAGTGAGGATTGTCATAAACATTGTCTGAAATCGCATGCAAATATACATGGGGGATGACGTAGAGTAAGGGAGGTATTGGAAGTTAGTTATACATAATCAACCTAAATATGATTATTAAAGTGAATTCAAACTATTTTGAAACTATCACTACAGTGATGTTCCCTAAAATACCTTGAGACACTATGTTTCAAGAATCCATTTGTTATGTTACAAATATGTTCTCGTATTCTGATATACAGTGGCCTTATAGTCCTACCTACGTACTGTAACTAAATGGGCATTATAAAATGTATGTTACATGCGTGCTGTTGCATGTAATTAACTCTCTGATTTTATACTCTCTTCCTGTGGATAGGGATTTAAAAACCTCTCTTCCTATTTGTTTTTTTACTCACCCTCCACGGTAGGCATTTATTACATTTATAGAAGAACCCTTTCAGGCTTGGTAGCACCTTTATCTGTCTTGGTGGATCCAGTGTGTTATGGACCAATTTGTTTCTCAAAGTGGGGGCTTTCCTGTAAATGAAGGTGGGTCTTGCTGGGTGGAGTGTTTTTAAAGTTTTATCTGACCTTAAAATTGGCCAGTGTTTTTTTTTTATAATTTTCTCAAGTGATCTATACTGTCTACCGAAACCAGTGAGGAAGGCTGTTTCCATATACTTATTATTTGTGGAGTTTTTTCTCATTTATCATGACATCTCTGTCTACCTTCTTCACTTCCTCTCTTATTGTTTCCAGTTTTTTTTTGCTATATCCTTTTTTGACAAATCTTTGTAATAAAATTTCAGATTGTTTTTTGTAATCTTGATAGTCGCTACAGTTTCTGTGTATTCTCATAAACTACCCTTTGGGTATGTTTCCTATCTATTTAGGATGATGACAACTTTTTGTGGGTATATACCCACTTCTATCTGTTTGCTTAAAATAAGTCCTTGTCTGTAACTTTCCATTTTCTTTATAATTTATTTGTAGGTCCAGATAGTCAATATTGTGTCTATTCCATTGCCCAGAGAAAGTGATACCATAGATGTTTTGGTTAATCTCGTTGAAAAATTGCTGTAGCGTTTCTTCTGTTCTATTCCATATTATTACAATATCGTCGATATATCTCTGATATAATTTCAAAATTGGTCTATATATAGTGAACACTTGTTCTTCCTCCCACCTATTCGTGAATATATTCACCAAACTTGGTGCGTACTTGGCTCTCATGGTCACCCCTTTTGTCTGTGCATAGTGGTTTCCCTTATACCAAAATTAGTTGCTACTCTTAGCCATCTTTAAGCCTTCCAAAATATAATCTATTTCTTCTTGCTTCATGTTCATGGGCTTCTGTAATGCCCATTCTGCGCTGCTTAAGCCATCTTTTTGTATTATATTTGTGTATAGCGAGTTGACATCAATGGTGACCAGAAAATCTCCTTACATAGTAGGTGAGGTTGAAAAAAGACACAAGTCCATCAAGTCCAACCTATGTGTGTGATTATATGTCAGTATTACATTGTATAGCCCTGTATGTTGCTGTCATTCAGGTGCTTATCTAAAAGTTTTTTGAAACTATTGATGCTCCCCACTGAGACCACCGCCTGTGGAAGGGAATTCCACATCCTTGCCGCTCTTACAGTAAAGAACCCTCTACGTAGTTTAAGGTTAAACCTATTTTCTTCTAAGTTTAATGAGTGGCCACGTGTCTTGTTAAACTCCCTTCCATGAAAAAGTTTTATCCCTATTGTGGGGTCACCAGTACGGTATTTGTAAATTGAAATCATATCCCCTCTCAAGCGTCTCTTCTTCAGAGAGAATAAGTTCAGTGCTCACAACCTTTCCTCATAACTAATATCCTCCAGACCCTTTATTAGCTTAGTTGCCCTTCTTTGTACTCCCTCCATTTCCAGTACATCCTTGCTGAGGACTGGTGCCCAGAACTGGACAGCATACTCTAGGTGGGGCCGGACCAGAGTCTTGTAGAGCAGGAGAATTATCGTTTTATCTCTGGAGTTGATCCCCTTTTTAATGCATGCCAATATTCTGTTTGCTTTGTTAGCAGCAGCTTGGCATTGCATGCCATTGCTGAGCCTATCATCTACTAGGACCCCCAGGTCCTTTTCCATCCTAGATTCCCCCAGAGATTCCCCCCCAGTTTATAGATTGCATTCATATTTTTGCCACCCAAATGCATTATTTTACATTTTTCTACATTAAACCTCATCTGCCATGTAGTTGCCCACCCCATTCATTTGTTCAGATCTTTTTGCAAGGTTTCCACATCCTGCGGAGAAGTTATTGCCCTGCTTAGTTTAGTATTGTCCGCAAATGCAGAGATTGAACTGTTTACCCCATCCTCCAGGTAGTTTATGAACAAAATAAATAGGATTGGTCCAAGCACAGAACCCTGGGGGTCCCCACTACCCACCTCTGACCATTCCAAGCACTCCCCATTTATCACCACCCTCTGAACTCACCCTTGTAGCCAGTTTTCAATCCATGTACTCACCCTATGGTCCATGCCAAGGGAACTTATTTTGTACAGTAAACGTTTATGGGGAACAGTGTCAAATGCTTTTGCAAAATCCAGATACACCATGTCTATGGGCCTTCCTTCATCTACTTTGAATTGCTTTAGCTCCTGTATTAATTGTATACTTTCCTTTAAGTAGGATCTTCCCTCTGGCACCAATGGCTGTGTCAGGAAAGGGTCCACCCGTTGGTGGTGCCGTCAGTCTCTTGGATCGCAGTACCAGTGTTCACCAGCGGGTGTCTTCCAACACTCTGGATCTGTAGTGGAAGGATTCACCTGTTGGTGGAACTGTTGGATCCTTTGGCTGTAATACCGGTGTCCACCAATGGGTGTTTGCCGGCACTGTGGAGCAGACAGCACCTCCTGCGTTCAGGTGTCACTTGAGGCTAATTACAGGCATTCATATAAATACCCAGTTGATGATTGCTCTCATCACCTTGGTATCATCCTTGCGCCCTGACCTGCTAGCCTGTGACCTGAACCTGTACCTGACCCAGAGCCTGTATCTGATCCCCAACCTGAGCCTGTCCTGATCCTGTCCGTCCTGTGTTCCAGTTCCATCTTATCCTTGCCTTGTGCCCTGATTCCCATTCACCTTTCCCCATCTGCTGATTCCCTGTGTATGAGCCTGGCTTGGCTTACGTTTGTGATTCTGGAACAGCCCTTAAATATCTGCTGAATCCCTGTGTATGACCCTGGCCTGGCTTACATTTTTGATTACAGTATTCCCCATCTATTGTATATAGTTATTTGTTATTTTTGGGTCACTGTTTGGTTTATTGTCACTGTTTGGTATTGGAGGTGTTTGTGTATTTATATATCACTAATCTTATTAAATGTTTATATTCACTTACATGCATTTTGGTTCTCTCTGTGAAGTCCACACAATCTGGTTTTACCAATTCCTGACAGCATACCAGGCCTTCTCTGACCAGAAGTGGCTACACTGAGGAACCATTCTGATTCAGTTGGCTTGTTTAAGATGGATTTTAATGAAATAGTTTATTATTCTCTGCTGGCGGCAGAGGATGGTGAATATTGCCGTCAGACTTTAAAAGATTGGACCAGTGACCAGCTGCTTGAAACGATCCGATCAACTCAGATATTCAGCCTATAATCCAGCTATGCAAAGCCAACCCTATCCTGTATTCCCAAAGTGAGTGATGATTTTTCTCCCCCCTTCAATTGTGGCCAAGTTGAATCCCTAGTATGGCTGTTAGAGGATGATCCAGCTTTTTTCACTAAACATACTCTTGTTCCCGGCAGGTGTTGTCTGATTGCATTTGTTCAGTAGAAACCCTGGTTAGACAGGCTGTATGCGATCCAACTTTTGTTCAACCTGTGCTACAGGCATGGTCAGATCTTTTGCAATTAGCCAAGCCACAACAATCCAGCCCTGCCATTAGACACCTGCTTCCCCAAGAGCCTATCTCCTTGTCGCCCATGGCAACCTAAGCTACAGCCCAATAAATGCTGCTCCCCACCAAGTACCTATACCCAGTCTCTACCCACTGCACCTATCCTGCCTTCAATCCACCTGCCTCTTCCCACCCACCTGTAACAATCCCACAAAAACCTCCTCCAGCCACTGTTCCCTTGTCACTAGCGCATTCCAGCCCTTCCATTTACCCAGTTCCATCATTTTCTTACAGCCCTGCAGTTATCTACAAAACTGCAGTGGCTAAGCTAAAAAAAAAACGGAAGTTTTTTCCAACCTACACAATCGTACCAGTAATCCAACCTGCCTCCACACCCACCACCCTGCTCCAATCTGCCTTTATGCCAGCTGAACCTGATGACCCACTTGATCCTGCTAAATCTCTGCCTGCTACCCAGTCTGACGTCCCAGTCTGATGTCCCAGTGCCTGCTACCCAGTCCGACGTCTCAGTGCCTGCTACCCAGTCTGACATCCCAGTGCCTGCTACCCAGTCTGACGTCCCAGTGCCTGCTACCCGGTTTGACGTTCCAGTGCCTGCTACCCGGTCTGACGTTCCAGTGCCTGCTGCTCAGTCTGATGTCCCTGTGCCCATGTTCTAGCCTGAAGTTCCACTGCCAGTGTTTCAGTCTGTTCCTGTGTCCACATTCCTGCCTAAAGTTCCAGTGCCAGAGTTCCTGCCTGAAGTTCTCATGTCCCAGCCTGATGTTCCGATGTCCATGTTCCAGTCTGACGTTCCAGTGACTGCGGTCCAGTCTGATGTGCCTGCTGTTCAATCTGTTGTGCCAATGCCTGCTGTCCAGATGCCCCAGTGTCCATGTTCCAGTCTGACATTCCAGTGACTACGGTCCAGTCTGATGTGCCTGCTGTTCAATCTGTTGTGTCAATGCCTGCTGTCCAGTCTGACGCCCCAGTGCCTGCAGCCCAGCTCAATGACCCGGACCCTGCTGCCCAGCTTGACGACCCGGAGCCTGCTGCCCAGCTTGACGACCCGGAGCCTGCTGCCCAGCTTGACGACCCGGAGCCTGCTGCCCAGCTCGACGAACCGGAGCCTGCTGCCCAGCCCGATGACCAGGAGCCTGCTGCCCAGCTCGATGACACAGAGCCTGCTGCCCAGCTAGATGACCCAGAGCCTGCTGCCCAGCTCGATGACCCAGAACCTGCTGCCCAGCTCCATGACCCGGAGCCTGCTGCCCAGCTCGAAGACCCGGAGCCAGTGGTCTGCCCTGATGTGCCCGCTGTCTGCCCTGATGTGCCCGTTGCCCAGTTTGACGTTCCTGATGCCCAGCCTGAAGTGCCTGTTGCCCAGCCTGATGTACCCCATCTGTTGTTCTGCTTGATGCCATAGACTATGGTCAATTTCAACTAGTTGGAGCGTCCAGAGACCGCTCCTTTAAGGGGGGGGTACTGTCAGGAAAGGGTCTGCCCATTGGTGGTCGGTCTCTTGGATCGCAGTACCAGTGTTCACCAGCGAGTGTCTTCCAACACTCTGGATCTGTATTAGAGGGATTCACCTGTTGGTGGCACTGTTGGATCCTTTGGCTGTAATACTGGTGTCCACCAATGGGTGTTTCCCGGCACTGTGGAGCAGACAGCACCTCCTGCGTTCAGGTGTCACTTGAGGCTAATTACAGGCATTCATATAAATACCCGGCTGATGATTGCTCTCATCACCTTAGTATCGTCCTTGTGCCCTGACCTGCTAGCCTGTGACCTGAACATGTACCTGACCCGGAGCCTGTATCTGATCTCCATCCCGAGCCTGTCCTGATCCTGTCCCTCCTGTGTTCCAGTTCCATCTTATCCTTGCCTTGTGCCCTGATTCCCATTCACCTTTCTCCATCTGCTGAGTCCCTGTGTATGACCCTGGCTTGGCTTATGTTAGTGATTCTGAAACTGCCCTTGTTTATCTGCTGATTCCCTGTGTATGACCCTGGCCTGGCTTACATTTTTTATTACGGTATTCCCCATCTATTGTTTATAGTTATTTGTTATTTGTGGGTCACTGTTTGGTTTATTGTCACTGTTTGGTATTGGAGGTGTTTGTGTATTTATATATCACTAATCTTAATAAACGTTTATATTCACTTACATGCGTTTTGGTTCTCTCTGTGCAAGCCACACAATCTGGTCTTACCAATTCCTGACAAGCTGTAAGTATTGGTCCAGGTACTCCCCTAGCCTTGAAAATAATGAGTCAATCCCGCTCACAATTGGCCTTCCTGGGGGTTTCTCTTGATTCTTGTGAATTTTTGGAACATAAAAAATTACCGGTGTTTTAGCTGCTTCTGGTACTAGGTACCTTGCTTCCTTTTTATTCAAAATACCTCGATCCTTTCCTTTTTGTTATGTACTTTCTCAGTTTCTTCTCATATTCCTTCTTTGGATTACTTTTGAGTTTGTTGTATGTCCCTTCAATTTGTAGTAGGTTGTTCATCTCTATTTCATAATCTTTTTGTTCAGGATAGCCAAGCCCCCTCTTTTGTCAGCTAGCTGTATGGCCCTCCTTTTTTCTTCTCTATACTCTTTATTGTCTTCCAGATGTTATCTTCTTTTGTCTTTCCTATTTTAAATTTCTTTATATCTTCCTCTACCAATTTTTTATAAAACCTCTAAACTTTCATTATGTGGTGTTTTCAGATTGAATATAGACCTGTTCCTTAGCTTAGTATGTTGGAACTCAGTATCCTCTGTTCTTGTTTGCGTTCCTTTTTTCAAAGCAAATTTTTTTTATATATTCAATTACCTAATGTATTTTTGCAAATCCACATAAACCTTAAACTTATCCAATTTCTTATTTGGTGCATACTTAACTACTTCCGGACTGCCTCACGCCGATATCCATCCTTTGTTTGAAGAGGAATATCGTTGTTATGGCAGCAGCTAGCTGCTATAACCCTGGTATCCTCTTGTTCGGCCAGCGATCCGGTTTCCGATAATAGTGGTCTCTGCGGTGGATTCACTGCGAGATCACTTTTATCCGCGGCGGGAGAGGGGCCCCCCTCCTGCCGATCCGGTCCATAACATTGCAGGAGGGAAGCGACGTCATAAATCTCATATTTAAGAGGTCCTGTCATGCTTTGTTTCTATTACAAGGGATGTTTACATTCCTTGTTATAGGAATAAAAGTGACACATTTAAAAAAAAAACAGTGTAAAAATAAAAAATAAAAGGTAAAATAAATAGAAAAAAAAAATGTTAAACGCGCCCTGTCCTGCCAAGCTCGCATGCAGAAGTGAAGGCATACATGAGTAGTGCCTGCATATGAAAACAGTATTCAAACCACACATGTGAGGTATTGCTGCGATCGGTAGAGTGAGAGCAATAATTCTAGCACTAGACCTCCTCTGTAACTTAAAACATGCAGCCTGTAGAATTTTTTAAGCGTCGCGTATGGAGATTTTTAAGGGTAAAAGTTTGTCGTCATTCCAAGAGCGGGTGCATTTTTGAAGCATGACATGTTGGGTATCAATTTACTCAGCGTAACATTATAGTGTATTTTGTATTAGGTGTATTTTTTCCAAAAAAAGTGCGCTTGTAAGACCGCTGCGCAAATACAGTGTGACAGAAAGTATTGCAACGACCATCATTTTATTCTCTAGGGTGTTAGAAAAAAAAATGTATGATGTTTGGGGTTATAAGTAATTTTCTAGCAAAAAAAAATGTTTTTAACTTGTAAACAACACATCTCAAAAAGAGGCTTGGTCCTTAAGTGGTTAAGTCCTAAATCTAAAACTTTTATTTCTTCCTCATTAAAATTTTTATCACTCAGATTGAAAATACTCGTTCCTAGTGTCCTCGCCTTCTTTTTCTTTGTGCCCCCTCGTCTCCCTCTTGTACGCTTCCTCTTTGGGCTCTTGAGGTCTCTCTCCTCTCTTCTTCCCAATGGTTCCTGTCGAATTCCCAAATAATAAGTATATGGAAACAGCCTTACTCACTGGTTTCAGTAGACAGTATAGATCACTTGAGAAAGTTATAAAAATACACTGGCCAATTTTAAGGTCAGATAAAACTTTAACTTGTTCATATCCGCGCTATAGCTGAATGACGGCTACAGCGCAGACCTGCTTTGCTGGGAGTAAGTCTATTGATGTAATTTTGTGCCCAAGTGACCTGCGCGCACCCTGTAGGGCGCGCTTGGCACGCTCTGTGGTCAGCGAGTCTATGAGACTCGCTGGATCACAGATCGGAGAAAGAGGTCGATCCCGACCCCTTACCACGTGATCAGCTGTCAGCCAGTGACAGCTGATCATGTGATGTAAACAGAGCCGGTAATCATCCATTTCTTCTCCTCGCGCTGACAGCGTGAGAAGAGAAAAAAGCCGATCACCAGCTGCTGTGATAGGGACATCGGTCCCGATGAAGGAGATTGCCCCAAGCTCATCTGTGCCCACCTGTGCCACCTGCCAGTGCCACCTAACAGTGCCCACCAGCGCCACCTACCAGTACCCACCAGTGCCCACAGTGCCAGCCATCAGTGCCTACAGTGCCACCTATCAGTGCCCACAGTGCCACATATAATTGCCCACAATCAGTGCCTCATTAACAGTGCATGCCCATCAGTGTCACCTACCAGTGCTCATCAGTGTCACCTACCAGTGCCCATTGGTGCACATCAGTGCCGCCCATCAGTGGTACCTATCAGTGCCCATCAGTGCCACCTTATCTGTGCTATCAGTGCTGCCTTAACTGTGCCTATCAGTGCCCACCAGTGCAGCCTATCTGCACCCACCTGTGATGCCTCATCAGCGCATATCAAGGAAGGAGAAAAATTACCTGTTTGCAAAATTTTATAACAAACTATGAAACATGATTTTTTTTTTTTTTTATTAAATTTCCATCTTTTTTTGTTTGTTTAGCAAAAAATAAAAACCCCAGCTGTGATTAAATACCACCAAAAAACAGCTCTATTTGTGTGAAAAAAATGATAAAAATTTCATTTGGGTACAGTGTTGTATGACCGTGCAATTGTCATTCAAAGTGCATCAGTGCTGAAAGCTGAAAATTGATCTGGGCAGGAGGGGGGTTTCAGTGCTCAGTAAGCAAGTGGTTAAAAACACTCCTCCCACCAAGACCCACCTTCATTTATAGGAAAGACCCCACTTTGAGAAACAAATTGATCCATAACACGCTGGCTCCACCAAGACAAATAAAGGTACTACCAAGCCTGAAAGGGTAATAATAAATGACCTACCCATAATAAATACCTACTGTGTAGGGTGAGTCAAAAAACAAATAAAAAGAAAGAGGATTTTAACTTCCTATCCACAGGAAGAGAGTATAAAATCAGAGAGTTAATTACATGCAACAGCACACATGTAACATACGTTTTAGAATGCCGGTGTCAGTTACAGTATGTAGGGAGGACTACAAGGCCACTGTATGTCAAATTATGAGAACATATTTGCAACATAAAAAAATGTATTCTTGAAACATAGCGTCTCAAGGCATTTTACTGAACATCACCGTAGAAATCCATCACTTCTGACCTTCTATGACGGCATAGATAAGATCTTAGGCCATTGGAGAGGAGACGATAAAAAGAAGAAAATCTCACAAAATGAAACAAAGTGGATTTTCTTGCTCAACACTCTCCAACCAGATGGTATGAACATTGATATTGACTTAAACTGCTTTATCACCAATTTATAACTTCATACATACGGTCCCTTTAACTTATTACCTCCCAAGTAGTAAGTACCAACTTTCAAACTTACATATTTGGTCCCTTTAACATACATTACCCACCAATAGTAACTTTATAATTTATGGTTTTGGACCATCCAAATAGTTTGAATCCATTTTAATAATCATATTTAGGTTGATTATGTATATGTCTAATGCAGGGATTGGTCAAATTGCCCAGACCACACACCAATTTTCTTAGATCTGCAACCATTTCAACTGCCACCAAAATCTGCCAACTGGTGACCCTTTTGCAGGAACTATAAATCAAAGTGGATATACGCAAAAGCTACAAATATTTTATGACATAAACAAAGGGTCAGCGGATAAGCCTGTCACTCTTTGGGCTTCCCATAAATGATATATACACTGTACTACAGTATATACTAATGACCTCTGCCTTCAGCTACATCGTCTAGAACTGCACTATATGAAAGGCCACATTCCCACAATAAGATGCAGAAATACCTAACCGAAGACAGTGAGGGCGGTATCACATATAATGCACACACAAGTTAATGAGAATTAGGTGTTCTTTTTTATGGTAAATGCAGCCACTTCTTAGCCTGAGCTCTCAGATCCCAGAGAGTTCAGACAAATTTTAGCTGACACACCCTTCCCCTTAGGCAACAAATTACATACTACTCCTGAGCAGAGGCGGCTCTAGACTTTGTGAGGCCTTAGGCAAAACTTAGACATGAGGCCCCACTGTATTATGAACTGTATTAGGAGGGTACAGTATAGGGGAGTGGACAGTACAGGGGGTAGGTAAGTGGGCATAATAAAGATATATTTTCCTCAAGCAGAGCTGCACAGGGAAACTGCTCTCACAGATCCTACCTATTCTGGTAGGCTGTCACAAAGAGAGAAATAAAGGGGGATGGGTGGAGGAAGGAAGGAAGGAAGGAAGGAAGGAAGGAAAGAAAGAAAGAAAGAAAGAAGAAAGAAAGAAAGAAAGAAAGAAAGAAAGAAAGAAAGAAAGAAAGAAAGAAAGAAAGAAAGAAAGAAAGAAAGAAAGAAGAAAGAAAGAAAGAAAGAAAGAAAGAAAGAAAGAAAGAAAGAAAGAAAGAAAGAAAGAAAGAAAAGAAAGAAAGAAAGAAAGAAAGAAAGAAAGAAAGAAAGAAAGAAAGAAAGAAAGAAAGAAAGAAAGAAAGAAAGAAAGAAAGAAAGAAAGAAAGATTTAGGTAAGTATGACCTTGGTGGTAATGGATGTGTCATTGCCATCATCCCATGTAAATCTATAGAAAATTATAATACCTCTAAGGGGATTTTTAAGGCAATGAATTCAAGAATATGTTTAAAATACGTTTTATTTAATACTATTCAGCGTTAAAAAATGTTTAAATTTTTAAACTGTGAAAAATTTAAAAATTTAAACATTTTTTAACGCTGAATAATATTAAATAAAAGGTATTTTAAACATATTCTTGAATTCATTGCCTTAAAAATCCCCTTAGAAAGAAAGAAAGAAGATGGACAGGAAAGAAAGAAAGAAAGAAAGAAAGAAAGAAAGAAAGAAAGAAAGAAAGAAAGAAAGAAAGAAAGAAAGAAAGAAAGAAAGAAAGAAAGAAAGAAAGAAAGAAAGAAAGAAAGAAAGAAAGAAAGAAGATGGACAGGAAAGAAAGAAAGAAAGAAAGAAAGAAAGAAAGAAAGAAAGAAAGAAAGAAAGAAAGAAAGAAAGAAAGAAAGAAAGATGGACAGGAAAGAAAGCGAAAGAAAGAAAGAGAGGGGGATGGAGAAAGAAAGAAAGAAAGAAAGAAAGAAAGAAAGAAAGAAAGAAAGAAAGAAAGAAAGAAAGAAAGAAAGAAAGAAAGAGAGGGGGATGGGGAAAGAATGAAGGAAAGAGAAAGAAAGAGACAAAAAGAATGGAAAGAAAGAGAGGGGAATGGAGGAAGAAGGGAAGGAAGAGCATCCCCTACATCAGTGTACTCACTGGGAGGCAGGATGGATGGATGGATGGATCAGACTCCCCTTGTCCTTTTCTCTTTGCTGGGCTTCAGTTTGAATCTTCCCGCCCACACATCCCCTTCTCTGAGGCAGAGCAGAGAACACTGCCGAGGAGAGTGGGCGGGGCAGACACAGGAGGAGAGGGCGGGAGGAGGAGGAGCAGAAGCTCTCTCTCCTCTTCTGTCTGGCTGTGCGGGCAGCAGGGGGAGGGGGGAGATCTGTCAGAGCAGGCTGTACACTGAGCGGCTCTCCCTCCCTCCCTGTGATCCGGAGATGTATGTGAGCTCCGATCACACGTCTCACTCGCAGCCTGTTATCTCTCCCTGTAGCAGTGCGAGGGGACTCGGGACGGAGATCTCTGCTACTGAATGAGGCGGCTCTCTAATTAGGTAAACTAGCCAGCTGTACGAGGCCCCTATGACTGCGAGGCCTGAGGCCACCGCCTATTTCGCCTAATTAGAGAGCCGCCTCTGCTCCTGAGATTGCAGACACTTTTCAAGCCTTTTTTTTAAAAACATTAATATTTTTTATTGGTATTTAACAATATGATATACATGAATTTCACTTTTATACACTACAGCAATGTTACAGTATCAAGTTGGTAGATAATGAGAAGTAAAGTCAACCAAGAAAGCAAATTAAACTAAAGAAACAAGGCTGGGTACATCTCGTAAAAGTAAGAAGCATAGGATAAATCAACAATAATGGAAGCAATTTAGCCAACAAGGGTGGCATCCCAAAGGGTGGAGTACCAGTTATTGTGCCACCATTACAGATGAGCAGTACAAGATGTGTGGTTGAACCAGTTTGACCACTGTGCACAGCAGGATTGGCTTTTGCCATTTTTAACAGAGAACATAAGTTCGTATTGGGTCTGAATGTTGAGGTGTAGCAAAAATTAGGCAAAATCTGGTGGTTCTAGGCATTCCCAACTAGAGGCAATTACTTTTCTGGCAGCAATCAAGCTATGAATTATAAACGGAAGATGGGATTTGGGCCATCGTTCGTGCTGTAGTAGAAGGAGGGCCATAGCTGGATCAGGGGTTTCGACTTTTCAAGCCTTTTTCATAGATCTATATATTTGAAACTCCCTTGTCCAGGGAGTAATTGTGCGGAGTAGGGGATAAGAATATAAATATCATGTTCTTTTAAAAGATTAGATGCTATGAAGAAGACTGCAATAGTCGAACTGCACGAGCATTTCTTGAACTGTATCAATGCCATGTAGCTAATAAAAATTAACCAGAGGAGCACTGAGTTTCCGGCCTTTTTCTATAATGTAACTTAATTTGTTTATCGTACATCACGGGACACAGAGCACCATAGTAATAACTATGTGGTTATAGGCCACTTTTAGGTGAATGGACACTAGTATAACCAAAAAGGAAACAGAAAGTGCCCCTCCCTATATAACCCCTCCCATACCGGGAGTACCTCCGTTTTTTTGCCAGTGTCTAAGGTGTTGGTCACAGTTGATGAAATGCTAAGTGAGCTCAGCTAAGCATTTCCTGACGGGATCAAGGAGCTGTGCAAACAGATCCATCTAAAATGCTTTAAAGCCAAAATGGATGGTACCCAGGCCTTGTGGAAGAAGAAACAAGGTTTATGCCTGTAATGCTTCTCTTTTGAAAGCTGGACCCTGGGATCCGGAATCTTGGTCATATTAATACAGCCAAAGAGTTTTCCAGGAGTGGTGCTGTACAGGTCCAAGGGAGTGGACCCGGTCCTTGAAGGTCCAGCATGACACGGCCCACCGTGATGGGTGAAGGCTGATAATTTCCAGCAGTCCTGCAGCGGGATCAGGTAAGTCAGAAAGATTACAATGAATGTATATATATATATGATTCACTTGGTCTTTCTAACATGAGAATGCGATGCATTGCCTGTGTTTGCCACTAGAGGGTGTTAAAGCAACATACCTGGCTTCCAACATTCCAGGCTTCCCCTGTTGTGCTCAGTGTCAGCAAAGGCCCCTATGGCAGCGCTGCTATCTCCAGCTCTGTCAGCCATCAGAGGGGTTTCGGGGGACCATCCATCATTTCAGGAAGTCAGGTTCCCCCCTGCTGAGACTCTGCACCCTCCCCCCCACAGACAGAGCGTGGGAAAGGGAGATAAAAAAGGGGGGAGTTCCAGAACACAGGGGGCGTGGCTTAGACACCTCCGGTGTGCACTTGGAGCGGAGTGCACGTGAGACACAGCACAGGCGCAAGGTTCACTGGTTTCAAAAGTTTTGCACTCTGGAAATGTCTGGTTGGCTGACTGAGGGACACAGAGCACATCGTGGCATGTAATATGTATGGGTGTGTGGATACAGAAATTTTCAAGGGGCACGTTTTGAGACTGAGCATTTATAACAGCATGTTATGTATTTGCTAGACTACAGCTCGGCAGTAGAGGCACTTTGTTTAGTACCTCAGCTTTTTTGTGCTTAGGACTATGTAGTCGCTGCAGTCAGAACCTGAGGCTCCTAGTCGCATTCCCGCAGTTCCATCCTCCCCTGAAAGACCTGGAGCATCTGGCAAATCTGAGCTATCTTGTCTCACAGTCATGGTGGTTACCTCCAACGTCCCAGCCTCTGCATACATCATTAGGGACGATTTGGCTTTGGCTCTGGCTGGTTTGGAAGGGAAAATAGCCGAGATGTTAGCGTCTTCCTCCCAGGAGGTGAGAAAACGCAGCAAATTCTCTTCTCCTGCCCTTGACCTTCCAGTATTGGAGCAACAATGGGCAGATGGGATTGGGGTATCTTTGAGAGAAGGAGGTTCAGGTGACTCCTCTTCTGAGGATTCAGCGTCTGAAGAACCTTTTTCAACTTCACAATCTCAGAAATTGCTAATCCAATCCCTTACGGACTTGGTTCGTTCTGGAAATAAGTTGCCTCCTGCAGAGGTGGAGGATGTTTCCTTCTCCTCCTTGGGTTTGCTAAAAACCCCCACAGGGTTCTCATGCTTTCCCTATGCACCCGTTACTGGAACAACTGATTTATGCTGATTGGGATCTCCCAGGTAAGCAGTTTTCGACTCTTAAAAGATTTTCAATTCTTTACCCCATGGAGAAAGAGTTCTCAAAGAGATGGGATTTTCCAGCGGTAGATGCAGCTATCTCCTCTGTGAACAGGAGTTTAACTTGTCCAGTGGACAACGTACAAGTATTTAGTGATCCAGCTGATAAGAAGTTGGAATCTTTACTTAAGGCATTTGCTGTAGCTGGTGCGGTAGTACAACCTGCAGTGGCAGCAATAGGCATCTGTCAATCCCTTCGGGATGAATTCAAGCAGGTTATTAAAAAAGTTTCCGCTCAAACTGAAGAGGACCAAAGTTTAGCTGAGCTACCTAGGGCCCTATACTTTGCAGTGGACGCTATCAAGGATTCTATGCATCAGGCGTCTCAAGTAGAAGAGAACAAGAAGACCTGGACAGCCGCACACCAGAATGGATAAATCCGTCTTTTTATTCAAAATACAGGATCATGGGGTACACAGAACATGAATGTGGGGTGGTACAAAAATATCTGACGCGTTTCACACTTACACCAAGTGCTTACTCATAGCTGGCTAAAATGGGAATGAAAAGGCATATATATACTAAAAACATTAGAACATGTGACCATGCAATGGTGAGAAAATACAAAACAGCTGAGAAGCAGCCGTATGAGATCTCCGCACCTGCTGCTGGTTAGTAAATCTAAAATGGTAATCCCCATAGCAAGTAGACATAGAAACAACAATTTGGAGATGTAATAAAATAAAATCAAGTGAAAAAATGAATGAAATAAAAATAAAAATAAGTGTTAAAATAATGTGATATCCATAAATGTATGAAATATACATATAATGAATGAGCACATGTGAAAAAATGTGTGTGGTGATATGTGTTATAATATGAATAAATAAAACAATTTATAACCCGGTTATCCAGGGTCAAAATTTTTATTTTCAAAATATGAATGTGTGTAGTGACAAATGGGCAGTGATATATATGTTATCTAAATAAAGACTAATCATGTGTGAAAAAGATGTATAGACACAGGGCAATCAATTCTAACAAAAAATATATATATGTATAATAAGATGAGAACTGAGGGTAAATGCATGTGAGTGAATATGTGCAAGACATGCACGCAAAATTAATATGCAATAAATCAACAACAGGTGCCGTGATCTCAAGACAGCATTATTGTTAAATCTACATAGTCCATAATCATCAAGCCCATGATCTGAGAAAAAAACAAATATGTCACAGACAAACATTCAAAAACAAGTACAAAAAATA
This sequence comes from Aquarana catesbeiana, assembly GCF_042186555.1. Lineage (NCBI taxonomy): Eukaryota > Metazoa > Chordata > Amphibia > Anura > Ranidae > Aquarana > Aquarana catesbeiana. The sequence goes on along the minus strand of NC_133325.1, from coordinate 677,705,203 downwards.
TATTTAGAATATATAAAGAAATTTGTTTTTTTTGTTTTTTTTTGTTTTTTAGTTATGTGGTAAAGACGTACCTGTAACCATATAAAAACATCATATACAAGATCTAGAATGGTGATGAACCATAAACTAAACATAAAATGAGCGTCTCACTTTGCGCTCATGTTGATACATATGCGCAGGATTCTGTGGCTAAAGAACTGGTCAGCCGAGTTACCATGCAAGAAGCTCTCGGCTGGGTGTCCATTTCATGAAAGGTTGTTTGGGGAAGATTTGGATAAGTATATCCAAAAGATTTTGGGGGGTAAAAGTACCCTTCTGCCGGTTAAGAATAGACAGCCTTCTTTTAAACCTTCTCCTAAGATGTCTGGGGCAACAGCCTCCAGGCAGTCTCGACTGCCTCCACTGTCAGGAGCAAAGGGTAAGCCTCATAACCAGAAAAAGGGCTACAAAAAACCCTGGAGTCAGAAGTCAACAAAACAGAATCCCAAGGCTTCCTTGTGAAGGGGTGCCCATGCTCAATTGAGTGGGGGAAGACTGCCGTGGTTTTCAGAAACTTGGCAAGAGGAAATCCAAGACAAGTGGGTCCTCTTTGTAGTAACCCTAGGCTACAAACTAGAGTCCCAAGAGTTTCCACCATCGCGTTTTCTAATATCAAACGTTCCCAAGGACCCAGTGAAGAAAAAGTCCTTATTTCTGGCACTGAACCGATTATTATCAGGGAGTGATAATAGAGGTTCCCTCAGAAGAGAGTGACATGGGGTTTTATTCAAATCTCTTTATGGTACCAAAACCAAATGGAGATGTCAGACCCATTCTAGATCTCAGGAATGTGAATCACTTCCTAAACTTTCGCTCCTTTTGAATTGAGTCAATTCGGTCAGTTGTTCCCACCCTATGAGGGGGGAGAGGTTCTAGCATCCATAGATATCAAGGATGCATATCTACATGTGCCAATATTTTCCACTCACCAGAAGTTTCTGCGGTTTGCGGTAGAGCAGCGCCACTTTCAGTTTGAAGCCTTCCTGCTCCCCGACTGTTTACAAAAGTGTTAGCCCCAGTACTAGCAAAACTAAGGGGCCAGTGTATAGCAATAACAGCATACCTAGACGACCTGCTACTGGTAGATCAGTCAATAGCAGGGTTAAATCAGGGGGTGTCTAGAACAGTCAGTTATCGGAGACACCTGGGTTGGATTCTCAATCTAGAGAAATCATCCTTACAGCTGGTAAGAAGGCTGCAGTATTTGGGCCTGGTCATAGACACAACCCAGGAAAGGGTGTTCTTGCCTCAGACAAAGGTCAACGCTCTAAGAGAGCTGGTCCTGGCAGTCGAGGCAAAGAAGGTTCCTTCTATTCGCCTTTGTATGAGATTACCAGGTAAGATTGTAGCTTCCTTCAAAGAGGTTCCCTATGCCCATTTTAATTCAAGACTGTTGCAACACAGTATTCTGTCTACTTGGAACAAACGGATACAAGCCTTGGATTATCCAATGAATCTGGCTCGAACTGTTGGTTGATAACCAGGAATTTACAGAAGGGGAAATACTTCATTCCAGTTTCCTGGAAAGTAGTAACAACAGATGCCAGCCTATGGGGCTGGGGAGCAGTTCTAGAAGAGACCACTGTTCAAGGGAAGTGGTCAAAGTCCGAGAAGACCTTGCCCATCAATATCCTAGAGATTCGGGCAGTACGTCTGGCTCTAATAGCCTGGATGTCCAGGTTGTGGATTGCTCCTGTCAGGATACAATCCGACAATGCCACAGCAGTGGCCTATATCAATCACCAAGGGGGCACCAGAAGCCACGCAGCCCAAAGGGAGGTGGACCATATTCTGTCTTGGGCAGAGAAACATGTTCCTTGCCTATCTGCAGTTTACATTCCAGGAGTTGAAAATTGGCAGACAGATTTTCTGAACCATCAACAATTGTTGCCGGGAGAATGGTCTCTACATCCCGATGTCTTTTTGGCCATATGCCAAAGATGGGGGACGCCGGACGTAGATCTATTGGCGTCCAGGTTCAACAAGAAGTTGGACAATTTTGTGGCAAGAACAAGGGATCCACTTGCACTCGGAGTAGATGCGTTAGTGACCCCATGGAATCAATTTTCACTGATTTATGCATTCCCTCCAGTTCAGCTGCTACCACGGCTGCTTCCCATGATTAAGGAAGAAGGGAAGCCGGTAATCCTAGTGGACCCAGCATGGCCCAGAAAACCTTGGTATGCAGGAATCATGAGAATGGCAGTATGGGAGTCTTTAACTCTTCCACCTCGTCCAGACCTGCTCTCGCAGGGACCGTGATTCCATCCTGCCTTACAAACTCTAAATTTAATGGTGTGGCTATTGAAGCCCACATTCTAAAAAAATCGTGAGCTTTCAGGTTCGGTAGTAACCACTCTGATTAATGCCAGAAAGCCGGCATCCAGGACCATTTATTACAGGGTCTGGAAGGCCTATCTCACTTGGTGTGAAACCAAGGGTTGGCACCCTCGTAAGTATGTCATAGGAAGAATTCTGGCCTTTCTACAATTAGGAGTAGAAATGAAGCTGGCCCTGAGTACAATCAAGGGCCAGGTTTCGGCCTTTTTTCGGCAGTGTTTTTCCAAAGGCCGCTTGCTTCACATTCTTTAGTCTGGGCATTCATACAAGGGGTAACTCGGATAACTTCGCCAGTTAGAATACCCTTGTGCCCATGGGATTTTAATCTGATTTTGTCGGTGTTGCAAAAACAACCCTTTGAACCTATACAGAATATTCCTTTTATCCTTTTGATAAGGAAATTTAGTTAGTTGCGTTAACCTCTGCAAGAAGAGTATCAGAATTGGCTGCTTTGTCCTGTAAAGAGCCATACTTAATCATTCACAAGGATAAGGTGGTGCTGCGTCTGCACCCAAACTTTTTGCCAAAGGTAGTGTCTGGGTTTCATCTGAATCAAGATTTTTCTTTACCTTCTTTTCTCCCAGAACCCCATTCTGCAGAAGAAAAATTATTACACTCTCTCGATGTCGTGAGAGCAGTTAAAAACCTGTAAGCGTGTCAGAGGAATGTTTCTTCCTGACATTCTGGCCGTATTCTTGCGCGCACGCGTGGCGGAACGGTGTTCCGGCGCATGCGCATTCGCGGTCTGGCGCTACAGCGCTCGCACATGCGCACTAGCGCACACCCAACGTGATCCTTTGGGCGGCCTATAAAAGGCGCTCAAAGGATCAAACAAATTGCTGGTTTGTCTCAGCTTCCTGTGTGATCTGTTCCTGTTACCTGTACCCGTGCCTGACTACCTATTGTGACCCAGATTGTTATTGGACTCATCTGCTCTTCTCCTAACCTTGACCCTCGGCTTGTTTAAACGGATTTCCACCAGTCTCCTGTGTTTGACCCCCGGCCTGTTACTTGGACTGTCTCCTTGCCTGACCCCCTGCCTGTACCTGGACTATCCATGTCTCCTAGATACTCTTCTTCAAAGCCTGCAGTTTAAAGTTGCTGTTCCTGTGATTGACCCCCAGACTGGTTCTGGACTATCTTCCTTTTAGTGTCCCAGCCTGTACTCCTGCCTACCAGCATCTGCACAGCGGCCCCTGTCTGCAAGGACCTTCATGCAAGATACCTATCCATCGGGGTAGCCTGTGCCTCTTTGTGCCATTCACTCCCTGTATCACCTCCAGGGGGCGGACTGCGCTTAGTCGCAAGGGCAAATCGCTCTCGTCATCTCGGCCTCGGTGAGTACTATAACTGACAAAGCGACTGCTCAGATACGGAAAACTGATGTTTTGTTTGTGTTGCTGGAAGGCCCTAGAAAGGGTCAGGCAGCATTGAAATCTACTGTTGCTAAGTGGATTCATCAGGTGTTTAGTCAGGCTTATGGCCTGAAAAGAAGGGTTCCACCCTTTAAGATTAAAGCGCACTCTACCGGTGCAGTCAGTGCTTCATGAGTAGTGCATCACCAAGCCTCTGTTGCTCAAATTTGCAAGGCCGCTACTTGGTCATCAGTACATACATGCACAAGATTTTATCAAATGGATGTAAGATGGCAGGAGGACACCTTCTTCGGGTGCAGTGTGCTGAAGCAGCAGTTTGGGTCCTCACGCCTGGCGGTGGCTATTTGCTTTGTGTCTCCCTCCCCTCAGACGGCATTGCTTTGGGACATCCCACATAGTTATTACTCTGGTGCTCTGTGTCCTGTGATGTACGATAAAGAAAATATGATTTTTATAACAGCCTACCTGTAAAATCCTTTTCTTTGAGTACATCACGGGACACAGAGGTCCCTCCCCTCTTATTGGGATATGTGTATATATTGCTTTGCTACAAAAACTGAGGTACTCCCAGTATGGGGGGGGGGGGGTTATATAGGCAGGGGCACTTCCTGTTACCTTTTTGGTTATACCAGTGTCCATTCACCTAAAGGTGGCCTATAACCACATAATTATTACTATGGTGCTCTGTGTCCCGTGATGTACTCCAAGGCAAGGATTTTACAGGTAAGCTGTTATAAAAATCCTATTATATACCATACCTGGCTGATGCCATTGGACGCTGGAAATCATTGAAGTAGTCACTGCTTCTCCAATGATCTCCACTTGCTTCCAGATCTTGCACTGAACATCTGACCTGCTACATTGTGAACACAGGGTAGAGTGGAATTTCCTGCATCAAACTATGGCTCACATAGATATCCCATTACCATTGCTCTCTTGGATTAAGGCCCTTTACTCTTCACCTTTAGCAACTGTTAGAATTAAAGGGATCAACTCCAAACCCCTTACCATTCAAAAGAGTACCAGGCAGGGCTGCCCTTTGCCCTATTAATATTTATCCTCTCTCATGATCCCTTTCTCAGATGTATTTGAAATGCCCCTGACAACATAAAGAGCCTTTTATCAGCATTATTATTGGGTAGTACAGGGGCTAAATAGTCAACATTTCTGTCTAGCAGCACTGGAGTCATTGGTTCAAATCCTAACCATGTCACCACCTGCCTGGAGTTTGCATGTTCTCCCTGTCCTTGTGTGGATTTCCTTCAGATAATCTGGTTTCCTGCCACACTCCAAAGACATGCTGGTAGTTTAGTTGTTGCCTGTCCCAAATGGCCCTAGTATGTGTGAATGTGAGTGAGGGACCTTAGATTGTATGCTGCCTGAGGGCAGGGGCTGATGTGAATGTATAATAAATATTTAAAGAGCTATGTAAATTGATGGTGCTGTAGAAGTACCTGTAATAAATATTAACAGGAGGATACCACCATAAGGTTGTGGCATGTGCTCATAATCTACTCTTATATGTTACAAATCAGATCACCTTTCTACAGGCCCTTTTAAGAGAACGCCGCACCTATGGTTCAGAGTTAACTTTTCATAGTTAACCTACAAAAATCCAAAGCACTGAATGTCCACCAGTAGCACTGAATGAATACAGTATCTACTATGGCATCTCTTCACCTCAATTTCCCATTTTGATGGACATCTAAAGCTATTCAGTGCTAAGCCAATGGCTTGCCAGGATGGCCAATAAACACAACATGGAAAACCATGATGTATTACATTTGTCATTGCCCATCAATAAGGCAGTCAGTCAAAAGGTTAAAATTCTCTGAAAAAGCACAGTTGGAATAAAAAAGGTCAGTTCTGTCTAAATGAGACACATTGCCCTATTAGAGAATATTTCCATATTTTATATGCAAATGTGTTTGTTGCACTATCAAAGCTTTTTGATCGTTCAGAACCTCAAAATGATACTATGCAATTAAATCAACTAGTACAACTGCCTCCTTCGCATGAAATCTAAAATAATTAATACCACATCACTGAGCTCCCAATAAATTATTTATCTCCCCATTTTTTTAACTCATCATTTTTATTTACTGTAAGGTATGACAGATTAGAAATCCTTATTATTAAGTATTGCCATGACGCCACCTAGCATTTTATAGACCACATTTGTTCCCTTTGACACCAGTGCAGCGAAATGGACTAATCTCTTCAAAAAGGTTGCTCTCTTAAATTTCACACACTCCTTTTAAAATGCTAATTTCCCGGGTGGCAGCACCATATAAAAATTCATTAGCAACCTCTAACTATTGAATTTATAGAAACATCAAGTTGTCAGCTGTAAACAGATGCTCAGTGGCTTGATTATAAATAGGGACATGCGCCATTTCAATTAGAGACAATATGCTTTCAGAAATCAGGCTGGTTCATAATTTAATGTTCTTATGTCTGGTGAAAGCATAAACCATTAATTTTTGCCATTCCATGTGTCTATATAGTGAAGGTTCTCCATAAAGCAACTAAAAATGCACTGTAGATGTTTCTTCATTACAAAATATATTGTCTCTACACAACTCACATTGTTCCATTCACTGCCTAACAAAGGCAAACCTGGGGCTCTGTGCATTACAGTGCCATGATAGCACCATTGCCATAGCTGTAAGGATTTAATTTTTGGTGTAAATTCCGTGCAAGGAGTTTTAAAGCTAAACAGCAATAACTATTTCTGTTGTGTTGGCACAATGTAAATATACATTACTCATAACTGAGGAAGCTCGAAATCACTGTATTAGTTGGTGCTACTACAGAGCTTGCTGTAATCTTCCAGGTTCTACTCAGGGTCTATGCGAATGGCTGCCTCTGTGTACACTGACCGCAGGGGGTCATTCGTTTGGCACTTTCACCAGTCTTGTAGTTTTTACCGTGAATGCAAGACGTTCTCTTTTTGGAGGAGGTGGAGATTGAATTGTCACTGTCCCTCCACTCCACTTCATCCAGGGGAAGAACCCATTATAACAAAGGAACAATCTTTTTGGGGCATACAATTGAAGTCTCTGTATAGGAAGAATATTGTCAGAGTCCTATTTGTGGAAAAGTTCCTCCGAGTGCACCGAGGGGACTAAACTAAATTCAGAGCAAAGCATTCTTTGGTTGTGTTATAAGTGTTATAATATTTCTGGGTTGGAACAGTATAAGTGGGGTGTTAAAGAATGACTCTCCTAAGCACTCTTTAAAAATATGCTTGTTGTATTGTTCCATTGACTGGAAGCACAAAATTATTGTCTCCTATTCTGTTTATACATGACTTGTACTGTCAATCAACATGATTCCAAAGAATGGGTGGGCAAAAGACACATAATGTGTGAAAATGTAACATACTGAATTCTTGATAAACCTTCGCTTTCAAAAAATAAAGGGTAAAACAATAATGTTTTTAATCTGAATAACATTCAGGACGTGAATAACAACAGGTGATCAGTTAGTAGTACTAATTCAGAATAGTATTCTTATTTACCCTTAACCCCTTAGCGACTGCCCACCGTAGATATACTGTGGCAGGGTGGCTGCTCTCCTCCAGATTACTGGTACCTATCTGCCACTTTTGGGTCTGGGGTGCGCGCCGCTGGCAACCCACTCCCGCTTCAACAAGGTAGATCGCTGTTCTCTGAGAGGGGAATGTGCTGATCCTGTGTTCCGCAGGAACACGGATCTTTCCCCCAGTCAAAGCACCCCCCCCACACACAGTTAGTAATCACTCCTAGGGAACACATTTAACCCTTTGATCGCTCCTGATGTTACCCCCTTCCCTGCCAATGTCATTAGTACAGTAACAGTGCCACTGGTCCCCAAAAAGTGTCAGTTAGTGTCCAATTTATCCACCTCAATATCACAGTCCCACTATAAGTTGCTAATCGCGGCCATTAGAAGTAAAAAAAAAAAAAAATTAAAAAATCACATAATTTTTGTAGATGCTATAACTTTTGCGGAAACCAATTAATATAGCAGAATATATATTGGCCTAAACTTATGAAGAAATTATATTTTCTGCATTTTTTATTGGGAATGTTTTATAGCAGAAAGTAAAAAATGTTGGATTTTTTTTTTTTTAATTGTCGGTCATTTTTTGTATATAGCGCAAAAAATAAAAACCACAGAGGTGATCAAATACTGCGAAAAGAATATGCAATATGCAATTTGCAATATCGCAAAAAAATAGCCTGGTCATGAAGGGGGGTAAAACTTCCAGAAGTTAAAGAGATTGGTTAAAGAGATCCTATCACTGGAAAAAAGGGGAAAAAAACTGCTGCAGGTGTGAAGTGCAGACACTTGAAGGTACACCTGCCTCCAGCAGCTTCCCAAAACGTTTGTATCACAGCTGAATGCTGAGCTGTTCTGACAGGCAAAACTTCAACACTTCATGGTCCTATTGGAGCTTACAGCTGAGCCCCACATCTTTTTACTGACTCACCACTATGATGGGAAGCCTCAATGGCCTAAAGGAAAGCACAATAATCATAAAGGGACAGGCAAGCTTCAGAATCAGGAAGTGTAGAAGATTTGTCTGTCACAGTGGCCTGAGGTTTGGTCATGATAGGGTGGTTGAATAGGTGGCTGCAGGCATTCACTTCATACCTGTAAGGCCCCTTTCACACGGGTTGATGGATGAAAAATGGACATACATGTACCTCTATGGGATAGCGGACGTTAGCAGAAGAGTATCGGGTACATACTACCCCTACCCATTCACCAAAAAGGCAGTGAAATGTAAAAAAAAAAAGGCGGTTTTTGACAATTCCTTTATTTATAGCTCTGTCTTCTCCTGGTGCCTTCTCCTCCCGCCGCCATCTTCTCCTCCCACTGCCATCTTTCCCAATGCCTTCTCTCCCGCCACCATCGTCTTCTTCCTCAGCTCCGGTTACCCGCTAAAAAAAATTAAAAAGCCGCTGTTCTTCTGTTGCCGTCTTCCAATGTTGTGTTGTCATCCGCTGTCTGACATCTGTTATATAGCCATGGGGCGTGGCTATCAGATAAAATTACCTGGAGAGCTTGCCCCCTGTGATGTCACAAAGGGGGCTCTCCGGGTGACATCATCAGATTGCCACGCCTGGCTATATAACAGATGCCAGACAGCGGATGACAATACATCAAAGGAAGACGAGAACAGAAAAACAGCACCTTTTGAATATTTTTAGTGGGTAACCGGTGGCGAGGAAGAAGACGATGGTGGCGGTAGAGAAGGCATCAGGAAAGACGGCGGCGGGAAGAGAAGATGACGGCGGGAGGAGAAGACAGCGGCAGAAGGAGAAGACAGCGGCAGGAGGAGAGGGCTCTGGGAAAGACGGCAGGAGACGGCGGTGGGAAGAGATGGTGGCAGAGAGGATGCGACTGGGAGAAGACAGAGCTACTAATAAAGGAATTGTCAAAAACCGCTTCTTGGTTTTTTTTACATTTCACTGCCTTTTTGGTGAATGGGTAGGGGTAGTATGTACCTGATACCCATTCACATAGGGAGAGACCAGGGATCTGGAGACCCTTGTTAAAAGGGGTCCCCAGATTTTGATAAGCCCCCCGCAGACCTTGACAACCACCGGCCAGGGTTGTCGGAAAGAGGCCCTTGTCCCTATCAACATGGGAACAAGGTCCTTTGGGTGGGGGGCTTACCCATCCCCCCATGTTGAGGGCATGCGGCCTGGTATAGCTCAGAAGGGGGTGGCACTCGCTTGTCCCCTCTCCCTTTCCTGACCTGCCAGGTTGCATGCTCGGATAAGGGTCTGGTATGGATTTTGGAGGGACCCCAGGCTATTTTTTTAAAAAATGTTGACATGGGGGTCCCCTCCGAATCCATACTAGACTTTAAGGACCTGGTATGGACAAAAAAAAACGGGACTGAACTGAAAAAAACTGAATATCTGTTTGAAACCAGCCTTACAGTTTCCCCCCTCCATAGTGTTTTCAGCTAGGAGCTTAAATGACAGGATATGCTATTTTTGCTTGGTCTCGCTTAAAATCAGTATTATTGTTTGCCTCTGCCCTCTGTTGGGAATAGAGTGGGAAGGGGCAGCAGGTCTGAGTTAGGAATATTTTTAACTCCAGTCAGTCTTCTAAATTGGGACATCAATCCTCCCTATAGGATGATCACAGGAGTGCAACAAAAAGAAAAGACTCCATATAGTGTAAAATCTTCAAAACTTTAAATTACTGAAAAAAAGATTTCACTTGCAAGATCGTGGTAAAATAAAGCCTTAATTCTTATGCGTAGGTCGGCACACATACATAAAACCCGTCCTTCCGGGACACGGGTATGGGGAGGATTGATGTCCCAATTTAGAAGACTGACTGGAGTTAAAGGCCCTGGCTGGGTATGAAGCTACAGGCGTTTATGACCTTTTGTAATGAGAGGTCCATAAATCTGGTAAGCAAGCCCTTCATCTTCTGGTGGTGGTGTTAATTCACAGGTTCACTCTTCAAGGTGTTGGATTGTGGTGAAGATTTATTGGGATCACTGGATCATTTTACTATTGGACTATTTTTTTGGACTTTTGTTATATGCTCTTCTTTTTTTGTTTTTTATTTTGTTTTATTTATTAGCACAATTTTATTGCTTTATTATTGCCGGTGGTGCTTTGTGAGGTGGAGTATCAATATTTAGGTTGACCCTGTAAAGGTGTCTTTTTTCCCTAAAACCCTTTTCTGACAAGGGAATGTATCATTTTCACTGTCCTCTTGGGCCTGCAGCCTGTTGAGGGCGTACATTTGTTTTGAGCATATTAGGCCTTAATCTCTTTCTGCTCGTATGGAAGGAAGCTTGTCCCAAGACCCAAAGACAATATTCCAGAATAGAAACTCTGCTTCAGGAGGTATTCTGGAAGGTTGTGTGAAACTGTAGCCTCACAGGGAAACTGATAACTTATCAGGGAGTTGGACTATAGCCCCTCACTCTCTGTTTAAGAAACTGCATATTACAGAATGCCAGTTACAGCTTGAAGGTCCATGTTTTGTATAGCAAGGAGTGGAGTCTGGAGTCAGCATGAGGTCACAGGTATCTTGAGCCCTGTGCCCTCCGTTATTGAAGTATTTGTTATAGTAAAATCTTTAATCACCATAAAAGTGACAGGTGCACACAGTTTCACACTTCCACCACATGCCAAGAAAATAGACCTGGGGTTATTATCGGCCTACCTGACCTCTGAAAGTTCCCCTTAGCTTCCTGGAGGTAGGGCGCCACTATACAAATGTATCCCTTGTTCTAACAAAGGCTTACATCAGAATGGCCTCAATATTCTATTAATATAGTATACAATTTGTGAATTTAATTTCTAAACTGTAAAATGTCATACTCATTTGTGGAAAATGTAACAGCAAATAACGTAGTCAAATATACTAGCTAGACAGAATATTGCTGCCTGTTTCCAGATTTAAAACAGAATCTGTCATTCTGAGCTTTCCCTTTTACAAGTAACTGTTGTTTGTTTTCAAATGTTCCATCTGGAGCAGGTGCAACACAGATCCACCTCCCCTTTGCAAGTTGTTAGCACACAATACATTGCCAAAGTCCCCATCAATATATAATGTTGTTGTCTCAGAGGAAATTAGAAGAGTTAGCGATCCCAGTCTATATTTAATTAGTACATTTTATTTTACATGTGGCCTTTAATTGTTTATTTACTCTTCACACAAAACAATATTGTGGCCTGTTTAACTATTTGGAAGTCTAAAAAACAAAAGAGAATGTACATATAATATATACTGTATGACAATAATGTCTGCAATAATGGAACAGAATTTTAACCTATACTAGGCCATAAAACATTGTTTTTATTGAATAAACAATATTATAATGTCAATGACTAGATAATAAAATAGTGGAGATAAATAATTACTAAATGAACCCAAGTGGCCCTAAAGTGATTGTAAAGTCTCATTTTTTAGTTAAAAATAACAAACATGTTTTACTTACTTGCCCTATGAAGTGGATTTGCACTTCTTCTTGGGGCCCTGGCTGGCTCTCCTGGCCCCTCCCTCCTATTGAGTGCCCCCACGGCACGCAGCTTACTATGGGGGCACCCGAGCCACAGCTCACTGTGTCCATTCAGACACCGAGCCATGGCCAAGCCCCACCCCCACCCCCTCCACTTTTCTCTCCTTATTGGCTGACTTGCTCTGATTGACAGCGCTTCTGTCTGAGCCAATGAGGAGGGGACTCCCAGGCAGCTGAGACAATCCTACAACATCGCTGCATCTAGATGGGGCTCAGGTAAGTATTAGGGGGCTGCTGCCCACAGAAGGCTTGTTATCTTAATGCAATTACAATCGTTTTAAATGACAATTCTTGCCTGAGTTGTCATTCTTCACACTTCAGTGATATGGACATGCTCATCAGGGTTAGCCATGTAGGATAAATAGTGGCGATTTTATGGTCTTCTTTTTATAGGTTGACTAAAGGAGCTAGTATTCAGTAGTGGTAAAAAGCAAGACCTGCACCACCAGCATCTTGGTTTGATGAGACTGTAGTTGTAAAACTAGCAGATGAGAGGGTAAGACCATTGTTTCCTTTTTCAGATGTTCAAATATAAATAATTAGTGATAGTGAAGAGGTGGAAGTGGAAGGATAAGTACAACCTTTCAGATGGTGAGCCCATGAGTCACTACATATCTACTTGGATTTACAGATCTTGGTTTTATTTAATTCATTATCACTACAATTGATAATCCCCCCTTTCAAAAAATGGGCTTCTGTTTAAAGGGGGAATGCTATTTTGAGGCTATAATTTATTTTTGGGGTATGTTGTTTATGGCTATATTCTGACATTGCCTGTATTTAGGTTAAACTGTTTTCTTTTTTATTTAGCAGCAAAGCTTCCTTCAAAAAAGTGGGCTTTTGCTTTGGTGGGTGTTATTTTGTGGTTTTTCCTTTTTATTATAGGCCCTTTTTATTATATGTTGATGCTGTTTTTTTTCCAACATTTTGGGGGGCATAAAGCAGAGCATTCACTTGTTACTGACCATTTGTTCTTTAAGCAGTATTTTGTTTACAGCATAACTATATCATTGTATCAATAAAGTTCATCAAACCCACCTTAAAACAAACCCAGGTATGTACAGCTCATTCCTAATTGTGATAATATCATATCTATTAAAGTACATTTTGTTAAGAAGAAGTCCATGTTAATTAGCTGCCAATGCACCATAATGAACTGGAAGCTGGATCTGCACCATTTTTGCAAATGCAGCACCTGTAGCTTGTCAATCAGCAGCTGGCCACACCTAGTCCTTTCCACTACTTTATGGGCTGACAGCACTGCCGCTGTTGCTTCAACCCCTTCCACTCTGAGCTGCAGTGTCTGGGAGGAAAAGCATGTGAGAAACAAAAAGAGGACTTGGCTCAGTCAGGAAAGGTAAAATGCTCACTTTATGAGGTGGATGCATCACATATTAGCTGGATTTGTTACTTGTTTAGACTGCCGTACAAAATCCTTTAAGAAATACTGCCACAGTTGGTAACAAAACCGTGGCATTAACAACACACATGACCCCCTTGTGAATATCATTGTATGTTGCTTGTTTTATGGTCATAATACAATAGCTAGCTCCCATGTGGGAACATTGGTTCAAACTGGCATTAATGAATTAAACAAGATCTCCTTGGCAAAAAGCATTTTATTAAATTTATTCACTTTAATCATTTTCATATTACAAGAAGGTCAATACTGCATAAATTATGCAAATTAATACTAAATTTAATCTATAGCCTTTAAACAAAGCACACATTTGCATCTTGTCTTGATAATTTAACTGAAATTGCATGAATCCAGGAGTTAAACTCAAAAGCAGCTGGTTCATTAAAGTGAATTGGTTTGCAAATAATTCAAAGAATACTAGATTGATGCACAGTCAGATATAAAAAAAATGCTACTGAGCAACTCAAATACTCAAGATATATTGCTGACCTTACAGATCTGAGAACAAGGAAGGAGGGATCAAGTATATTTGCAGGGGGAGACATTAGCTTTTGGATCCTATCAACTAGTAAAAGTGCTCTTGAAAGGTAGTTTCTCTACTCCACAAACACAAAGGACCTAAAATCACAAGTTGCACATAAAATATAACATTTCCCTATCCTTGTGCATTATTATCACATGTGATAATAATGCTTAATTCATTAATATTATATATATATAGTGGAGTATGGAGAGAACAGGTGTGGGACTTTATACAAGGCACATGGGAACAGAGGTATGAGTTGGGTAAAAATTGAAATTTATTAATGAGAAAAAAAGGTTTTACAAAAATTCATACAGTACATAATTGAGCATAAATAGTACATAAGTAATTTTACAAAAATTCATACAATACATAATTAGGCACATGGCTCTGCATATGTTGGCACTCAGCTCTAAGGTAGTATATATTAGGTATTAAAAGTGTACTCGAAAACTAATGCATCAAAAATGACAAATATAAATAAATGGATACAAGTATATAGGAACGTTATATGCATATGGGTTCATGTAGTGTACACCTAGCGGTAGATTGGAGCTCTACGTCGTTACGGGGCCTTAAAGCCACTCATCAGGAGCGATACCGAGGTGGTACCTATGAGTTTCGGGAAATAGCGGTAATGAATGGTGGGAAAATGCAAGGGAAAAAAAATATATAAGTCATGAATATCATGTTATTGGTAGTAGCTCTAGACTCACAGTAGTGTCTGCGCAAAGGTGACGCGGCCCAAGGTGCCACGCCAACCATGGATGCCCCGTCCCGAAGCTGAGGGGGCATGGTCCGACAGGCGAGACCAACACAACGAACCCCCCAGGTGGGGTCAAAGTGTGGAGACAAATGTGTAGGTGGGGGTGGTCCCAAGATGAGGGAGGATAGGCGCTGGGTGTCTGTGTAAGAATTTTTTTTTTTTTGCTCCCAGTGTGTGTGCGTGTTTTCGACGGGGCCCTTTGTTTGTCCCCGCCGGCCTGTTCTGTCCCTCCCCGAAGCTGTGACGCGCACTGTGGTTTTCCCCTCCCTCCTTGGGAGGAGGTGGGCGGGGTCTCCCCCACTGCGCATCGACGTCACGCCTCCCGCACCAGCTGTTCAGCGTCCAGCGTGACGCCTTATCAGCTGATGCCTGGGATTCCACTCTCCAGCGCTCGATGAGTTTAGGGGGTCGCCCCACGGCTGGCCAGTTTCTGTGTCCAGCTGCAGGGGTCTGGGGCTCTCCCCCCGGTTCTCTGGGCTGCTGGTGCCTGACGTTGGGGGCCTTCTCTGGCGGCGTTCACCGCGGCATCGTCCCTCCTGGTTGTGGTCCCCTCCTCTGTCTTTCCTGCCCTCACCAGCCATCTGCACATCTAACAGCCGGCATTCATGCCCCTACTTGCACTTGCTCAGGTATGTTTTTTCTGCACCTTTAACACTCACCCCCTTTTTCTTTTCTCCCCCTCATTCTTCTCATCATGTTGTTCCTCACTTTTCTTCTGTGTTCCCCCTCTCCTTTATCGTGCTCCCTTGTCTTACTTTACCCCTTTTGTCCTTGCCACCTTCTGTCCCTGCTTTCAGTCCCCCGCTGCAACCCCCCCCCTTTTCCTTTTCTCTTTTCTCTCCCTCTTTATTCCCTTTTTCCCCTATCCTTTTCCCCCTTCTTCCCTCCTTCTCTCTCTCTTTCCCTCCTCCCCCTTCCCCTCTCCGGTTTTCTCCGCACTTTTTTTGTCTTACCCCACACCCCACCTTGCCCCAGATGGTCACTTCATTCAACCTCACACCTTTTTACTTTTTTACTTTTGTTTCTTCTTACACAGACACCCAGCGCCTATCCTCCCTCATCTTGGGACCACCCCCCACCTACACATTTGTCTCCACACTTTGACCCCACCTGGGGGGTTCGTTGTGTTGGTCTCGCCTGTCGGACCATGCCCCCTCAGCTTCGGGACGGGGCATCCATGGTTGGCGTGGCACCTTGGGCCGCGTCGCCTTTGCGCAGACACTACTGTGAGTCTAGAGCTACTACCAATAACATGATATTCATGACTTATATATTTTTTTTCCCTTGCATTTTCCCACCATTCATTACCGCTATTTCCCCAACTCATAGGTACCACCTCGGTATCGCTCCTGATGAGTGGCTTTAAGGCCCCGAAACGACGTAACGACGTAGAGCTCCAATCTACCGCTAGGTGTACACTACATGAACCCATATGCATATAACGTTCCTATATACTTGTATCCATTTATTTATATTTGTCATTTTTGATGCATTAGTTTTCGAGTACACTTTTAATACCTAATATATACTACCTTAGAGCTGAGTGCCAACATATGCAGAGCCATGTGCCTAATTATGTATTGTATGAATTTTTGTAAAATTACTTATGTACTATTTATGCTCAATTATGTACTGTATGAATTTTTGTAAAACCTTTTTTTTTTCTCATTAATAAATTTCAATTTTTACCCAACTCATACCTCTGTTCCCATGTGCCTTGTATAAAGTCCCACACCTGTTCTCTCCATACTCCACTACTTAATTGGGATGGAGGAGGGGTTTTGAACGGCCCCTACACCCTCATGCAAAGTCCCACCCTGCTGTTCTCACTTTTACCATACAATTAGGGATGGAGGCACATGGGCGCTACACTGAGCAATACACATTTCCTTTAAACATCCTCTGATACTTCCATCTTTCCCAAGTATTATTCTTAATCCTATTTGCCCATTTCATTTTAATACGACAGACCAGACTCTATACCCACACATTTACAGCTTCTGTTTAAGTCACTTACACTGTGCCAGGACTTTCCTGGCGTCACAGCCATATTTTTTTTTTTTTGCTCCCAGTGTGTGTGCGTGTTTTCGACGGGGCCCTTTGTTTGTCCCCGCCGGCCTGTTCTGTCCCTCCCCGAAGCTGTGACGCGCACTGTGGTTTTCCCCTCCCTCCTTGGGAGGAGGTGGGCGGGGTCTCCCCCACTGCGCGTCGACGTCACGCCTCCCGCACCAGCTGTTCAGCGTCTAGCGTGACGCCTTATCAGCTGATGCCTGGGATTCCACTCTCCAGCGCTCGATGAGTTTAGGGGGTCGCCCCACGGCTGGCCAGTTTCTGTGTCCAGCTGCAGGGGTCTGGGGCTCTCCCCCCGGTTCTCTGGGCTGCTGGTGCCTGACGTTGGGGGCCTTCTCTGGCGGCGTTCACCGCGGCATCGTCCCTCCTGGTTGTGGTCCCCTCCTCTGTCTTTCCTGCCCTCACCAGCCATCTGCACATCTCACAGCCGGCATTCATGCCCCTACTTGCACTTGCTCAGGTATGTTTTTTCTGCACCTTTAACACTCACCCCTTTTCCTTTTCTCCCCCTCATTCTTCTCATCATGTTGTTCCTCACTTTTCTTCTGTGTTCCCCCTCTCTTTTATCGTGCTCCCTTGTCTTACTTTACCCCTTTTGTCCTTGCCACCTTCTGTCCCTGCTTTCAGTCCCCCGCTGCAACCCCCCCCTTTTCCTTTTCTCTTTTCTCTCCCTCTTTATTCCCTTTTTCCCCTATCCTTTTCCCCCTTCTTCCCTCCTTCTCTCTCTCTTTCCCTCCTCCCCCTTCCCCTCTCCATTTTTCTCCACACTTTTTTTGTCTTACCCCACACCCCACCTTGCCCCAGATGGTCACTTCATTCAACCTCGCACTTTTTTACTTTTTTACTTTAGTTTCTTCTTACACAGACACCCAGCGCCTATCCTCCCTCATCTTGGGACCACCCCCCACCTACACATTTGTCTCCACACTTTGACCCCGCCTGGGGGGTTCGTTGTGTTGGTCTCGCCTGTCGGACCATGCCCCCTCAGCTTCGGGACGGGGCATCCATGGTTGGCGTGGCACCTTGGGCCGTGTCGCCTTTGCGCAGACACTACTGTGAGTCTAGAGCTACTACCAATAACATGATATTCATGACTTATATATTTTTTTTCCCTTGCATTTTCCCACCATTCATTACCGCTATTTCCCCAACTCATAGGTACCACCTCGGTATCGCTCCTGATGAGTGGCTTTAAGGCCCCGAAACGACGTAACGACGTAGAGCTCCAATCTACCGCTAGGTGTACACTACATGAACCCATATGCATATAACGTTCCTATATACTTGTATCCATTTATTTATATTTGTCACTTTTGATGCATTAGTTTTCGAGTACACTTTTAATACCTAATATATACTACCTTAGAGCTGAGTGCCAACATATGCAGAGCCATGTGCCTAATTATGTATTGTATGAATTTTTGTAAAATTACTTATGTACTATTTATGCTCAATTATGTACTGTATGAATTTTTGTAAAACCTTTTTTTCTCATTAATAAATTTCAATTTTTACCCAACTCATACCTCTGTTCCCATGTGCCTTGTATAAAGTCCCACACCTGTTCTCTCCATACTCCACTACTTAATTGGGATGGAGGAGGGGTTTTGAACGGCCCCTACACCCTCATGCAAAGTCCCACCCTGCTGTTCTCACTTTTACCATTATATATATATATATATATATATACATATATATATATATATATATATATATATATATATATATATATATATATACACACACACACACACACACACACACACACACACACTGTATATCTCCTGTCCTGTTTCTTCTGAAGGTGGTGACTAGGGATGAGCCGAACACCCTCCGGTTTGGTTCGCACCAGAACCTGCGAACGGACCGAAAGTTCGTGCGAACTTTAGAACCCCATTAAAGTCTATGGGACTCGAACGTTCAAAATCAAAAGTGCTAATTTTAAAGGCTAATATGCAAGTTATTGTCCTAAAAAGGGTTTGGGGACCCGGGTCCTGCCCCAGGGGACATGTATCAATGCAAAAAAAGTTTTAAAAACGGATGTTTTTTCGGGAGCAGTGATTTTAATGATGCTCAAAGTGAAATAAAAGTGAAATATTCCATTAAATATCGTACCTGGGGGGGGGGGTGTCTATAGTATGCCTGTAAAGTGGCGCATGCTTCCCATACTTAGAACAGTCCCTGCACAAAATGACATTTTTAAAGGAATAAAAGTCATTTAAAACTGCTTGCGGCTTTAATGTAATGTCAGGTCCCGGCAATATGGATGAAAATCAGTGAGACAAACGCCATGAGTACCACCAACCCCCCGGTCCATTACCAGGCCCATTGGGTCTTGTATGGATATTAAGGGGAACCCCGCACCCAAATTAAAAAAAGGAAAGGCGTGGGGCCCCCAGGCCCTATATACTCTGAACAGCAGTATACAGGCGGTGCAAACAAGACAGAGACTGTAGGTTTGTTGTTAAGTAGAATCTGTTTGTAATTTTGAACTGGTACATTTTTAAAGTGTAGCTCCGGCCAAAAAATCAATTTTTAAGCTTTTTTTCAGGGAAGGGTTATCACCCCTATAACATTTGTTTTACTGTCTGTGCACCTCTTCAGAAGATTTCACCTCACTTTCTGTCCCAATGATAAATGTTTTTTGAAAATTTGGGGGTTTTAGTGAAACAAGGATTGGTGATAAAGCATCAGTGAAGAGGAGACACGTTTTTTCCATATTAACTCTTACAGGAGAGAATTTCACCTTCCTAGGGGTAGATTTCATCTCACTTCCCGTTGTCTCCTTCCGTTTGCAAGTAGGAGCCGTTTGTAAGTTGGATGTTTGTAACTAGATGACCGCCTGCATAAGGAAAATGCAGTGCCTGCCCTATATAGGCCTGCCCTATATACTCTGCAAAATTGGGGCCTTAGGTATAAGTGTTGCCACAACACTGTAAGCCCTCACAGTTACTCTTGGTGGGTGCAGGAATGGGCCGTGCTGTAAAATATTAGATCAAGAATTGTAATTACATGTCCCTGTTGAACAGTGAACAGGGGCAGAAAAATTGGGCCTTAGGCACTGGTGCCACTACACTGCAACCCCTCATAGATGCTATAGTTGGAGTGCAGAAATGAGCCCTGCTGAAAAGTATTGCATCAAAAATTGTAATTATACGCCCCTGTTAAACAGGGGCTGAAAATTTGGGCACTGGTGCTGGTGCAACAACCCTGCAACACCTCACAGATACTCTAGTTGTAGCGCAGGAATGAGCCCTGCTGCAAAGTATTGCATCAAAAATTGTTATTATACGCCCCTGTTAAACAGGGGCTGAAAAATTGGGCTTTGGCCACTGGTGGCGGTGCCCAGAACCAAAAATGTTCTTACAAGCTATCAGCATGAAAATTGAGGAGGAAGAGGATTGTGACTCAGCATAACAGGATAGTCACTCAGCATCAGCATAGGCAGTCTTGAAGGGAGCTCACATTAAAAAAACTGACTGATTCATTTATATGAAGGTCAGCCGATCGACCGATTCGGTGGACAGGCGCACCCTGTGATCGGTTACAAAGCCTCCAGCAGCACTGAATGTGCGTTCCAAAAGAACGCTGGATGCAGGACAGGCCAGTAGCTCAATTGCATACTGTGCAAGCTCTGGCCAGTGATCAATCCTCAAAACCCATTAACCCAGAGGATTTTCGGTGGGAAAGGTGTCCAAGTCTGATCTTGCCCCTAGGTAATCCTGCACCATATGAATCAGACGCTGGTGATGGTTGCTGGAACTGATCAGACCTTGGGGCTGCGGACTAAAAAATTGTCTGAATGCATCGGTCAGATGGCCACCTTCTCCACCGCTCCTTCTGTGACTGACCGAAGCCTGAGCAATACGTTGTCCAGGAGGACCAGGAAATTGTAACCTCCCAGGCTCTGGAAACGCATTGCACAAACATTTCTGCAAGGTCTCCCGAAGATGTTTCATCCTCTGCTCCCTCTGCAAGGGCAAGATAAGGTCCGCAACCTTACCCTTGTAACGTGGATCAAGGAGGGTTGCCAGCCAGTAATCATCCCTCCCCTTGATACCACGAATACGAGGATCCTTCCTCAGGCTTTGCAGGATCAGGGAGGCCATGCAGCATAGGTTTGCTGAGGCATTCGGTCCAGGGTCCTCTGGGTCACTAAGGATGACATGATCCGCAGCCACCTCCTCCCAGCCACGTACAAGTCCATGGGTTTCTTTGGACTGTAAATGATCCCTTGAAGACTGCTGCTGATGCTGAGTGCCAGGCTCCACCTCCATGCTGACACAATCCTCCTCCTCCTCTTCCTGTGTGATTGGCGGGCATGCAGGAACACTGTCTGGATAAAGGGGGCCTTGAGAGGTAAGGAAGCCCTCCTCTTCCTCCCTCTGTTCTGCCTCAAGTGCCCTGTCCATTATTCCATGCAGTGTGTGCTCCAACAGGTGGACAAGAGGGACAGTGTCACTGATGCATGCACTGTCACTGCTCACCATCCTCGTGGCCTCCTCAAATGGTAACAGGACAGTGCATGCATCCCTGATTATAGCCCACTGGCGTGGGAAAAAAAAACAAGGTCCCCTAACCCTGTCTTGTTGCCATAGTCTCATAGGTACTCATTGATGGCCCTCTGCTGTGTGTGCAGCTGCTGCAGCATGGCCAACGTTGAGTTCCACCTGGTGGGCATGTCACAGATTAGGCGGTTCTTGGGCAGGTTAAATTCCTTTTGGAGGTCAGCTAACTGAGCACTGGCATTATATGATCTGCGGAAATGCACACAGACTTTCCTGGCCTGCCTCAAGACATCCTGTGAGCCCGGGTACCTGCCCAAGAACCGCTGCACCACCAAGTTAAGGACGTGAGCCAAACAGGGCACATGGGTCAGTTGTCCCTGTCAAAGGGCGGAGAGGAGGTTGGTGCCATTGTCGCAAAGCACCATACCTGCCTTAAGCCTGCATGGCATCAACCACCTCTGAACCTGCCCCTGCTGAGCTGACAGAATCTCTGCCCCAATGTGGCTCCTGTCACCCAGGCACATCAGCTCAAGCACCGCATGGTATATTTTTGCCTGCGTGCTTGCGTAGCCCCTTGAACGCCTACAGAGCACCGCTGGTTCCGAGGACAAATCAGCACAGGAAGAGGCCATGGAGGAAGAAGAAGAGGAGGGGGTGGAGGAGAGAGGTGTGGCAGAATCACCACTAGTAGAACAACCTCCAACACTACTGCACCCTGCAAGGAAATTTGCCTGGTACAATCTGACATCAGTGTACCGATAGCAGACTGTCCACAAGTACTTGGCTGTGACACACTTAATTCTACATCTTCATTCCTCTCAGTGCAGGTTTCAGAGAGGACTGAGGGTATAGTGGGGTTGGAGATCCCAGCTGATGAGGAGCAAGGAGAGGTCCGCTTTGTTCTTTGGTGTGGGTCTTTTAGGTACGCTTGCCAACGAAGTGCATGGCAGATCGACATATGTTTGGTCAAGCATGTGGTGCCCAAGCGGGTGATGTTTTGGCCACGTGAGATATGCTTGAGATATATGTTGCAAATAGCAGTGGTGGGATCTGATGCACTCATCTCAAAAAAAGGCCCACAAAGAACTTTTGGAATAACACGCAGAGACAGCAGCGTCCTGCACATGTGGAGCTCTGCGGTGTGATGCAGTTGGTGTGCTGCCCTTAAGCTGGCCCCTGGAGGGCATCCTGCTTTGTTGGAGATGTGCCTCCTCCTCCTCCTCTCTCCTATCAGGCACCCACGTGGAGTCAGTGACCTCATCATCCCCTCCCTCCTCATCACTGGAGCAAAGCTGGCAGTATGCTGCAGCTGGGGAAACATGACTGCCAGATTGCTGTCCTTCTTGGGCACCCCCTCTCTCTGGGCTCACGTTACTGCTTTCCTCTAGCTGGGTACCATCATCGGAGCCTTTAAAACGCTGGGCATCCTCCTGGAGCATGTACCCAACACTGTGGTCAAACAGTCCGGGGGTCTCCTCAGAAGGACATGGTGGGGCTAGGGAAGGAGTGACTGATGCCATTGAGCTGAGGGAAGAGGTCGCGTTGGCAGCTGCTTTGCTAGACAAAATACCCTGAGCCTAGGTGAGAGAGGATGAGGAGGATGAGGAGGATGAGGACGGCTTGGTCATCCACTCTACCAAGTCAATTGCATGTTGCGGCTCAAAACAGCCAGCTGCCGAAAAAAAGGACAAGCGTATTCCACGGTCAAGTGCTGATGAGGATGCACCGTCTCCATGACCAGCACTGTTGCCTCTAGACACAGAGCCTGCTTGCCCTCTTTTATTGGCTTGTGACTGTCTGCCTCTCCTTGTTGGTCTTCCAGACATACTAATGGACTGCAGTGAGATGTAGCTGCACAAAGCTGGGATGTATATATATATACTGATACTGCAGCTAGCAGAATCAACTGCCTGCCTGTATTATTATTAGTATGAGAACACCAGCAATTGTCTTCAGGTAGCTTTAGGTGCACACTGTGCATGGGACACAGTACACTAACTGTAAATACTGCAGCTGCCTGCCTGTGGTATTAATAGGATCAGAACAACAGCATTGTCTTCAGGTAGCTTTAGGTGAACACTGTGCAGGGTGGCTTTGGCCAATTATGGCTCAGGGGGTTTAGTACACGCCCCACGCTATATAAGACCGCCTGCGTGGCGGCCTTGTGTAGTGTGTTGCGGCAGCGGCGGAGAGATAGACAGAGAGGCAGTGTCATTTGATTTAAGTTGATTCATCCTCACTGACTCAGGTGCTGTTATAACTAAAGTGAGTGCTGTTGGATCCCCTCCACCTCTGTATAGAGTGCGCTGTGTGTACTGTGTGTACTGTGTGCTCTGTGTGTACTGTGTGCTCTGTGTGTACTGTGTGCTCTGTATGCTCCGTATGCACTGTGTTCTCCATATGCACTGTGTGCTCTGAATGCACTGTGTGCTCGGTCTGTGGGGGAGGATGAGAACATGCCAACTCCATCACATTACAGGGCTAATTCATCCTCACTGACTCAGGTGCTGATATAACTGAGTGCTGCTGGATCCCCTCCACCTCTGTATATAGTGCGCTGTGTGTACTGTGTGCTCTGTGTGTACTGTGTGCTCTGTTTGCTTTGTGTGTACTGTGTGCTCGGTCTGTGGGGGAGGATGAGAACATGCCAACTCCATCACATTACAGGGCTAATTCATCCTCACTGACTCAGGTGCTGATATAAGTAATGTGAGTGCTGCTGGATCCCCTCCACCTCTGTATATAGTAAATAGTGTACAGTGTGCTGTGTGTACTGTGTGCTCCTTATGTACTGTGTGCTCTGTATGTTCCGTGTGTACTGTGTGCTCTGTATGTTCTGTGTGTACTGTGTGCTCTGAATGTACTGTGTGCTCTGTATTACTGTGTGCTCTGTGTGTACTGTATGTACTGTGTGTTCTATATGTACTGTGTGCTCGGTCTGTGGGGGAGGATGAGAACATGTCAACTCCATCACATTACAGGGCTTATTCATCCTCGCTAACTCAGGTGCTGATATAACTAATGTGAGTGCTGCTGGATCCCCTCCACCTCTGTATAGGGTGCGCTGTGTGTACTGTGTGCTCTCTGTACACTGTGTATTGTGTGCTCTGTGTGTACTGTGTGCTCTGTGTGTACTGTGTGCTTTGTATGCACTGTGTGCTCTGTATGCACTGTGTGCTCTGTGTGCTCTGTGTGTACTGTGTGCTCTGTGCGCTCTGTATGCTCTGTGTGTACTGTGTGCTCTGTATGCACTGTATGCACTGTATGCACTGTGTGCTCGGTCTGTGGGGGAGGATGAGAACATGCCAACTGCATCACATTACAGGGCAAATTCATCCTCGCTGACTCAGGTGCTGATATAACTGAGTGCTGCTGGATCCCCTCCACCTCTGTATATAGTGAGCTGTGTGTACTGTGTGCTCTGTGTGCTCTGTGTGTACTACGTGTTCTGTATGTACTGTGTGCTCTGTTTGCTTTGTGTGTACTGTGTGCTCGGTCTGTGGGGGAGGATGAGAACATGCCAACTCTATCACATTACAGAGCTAATTCATCCTCACTGACTCAGGTGCTGATATAACTAAAGTGAGTGCTGCTGGATCCCCTCCACCTCTGTGTGCTCTGTGTATAGTGTGTGCTCTGTGTATAGTGTGTGCTCTGTGTATAATATGCAATGGGGTTTATTTACTAAAGACAAATCCATTTTGCACTGAAAGTGCATTTGGAAGTGCAGTCACTGTAGACCTGAGGGGAACATGCAAGGAAAATAAAAAACAGCATTTTAGCTTGCACATGATTGGATGATAAAATCAGCAGAGCTTTCCCTCATTTTAGAGTCAAATATGTTTTTATTGTTTTTAACAGAATATGATAAAACAATACAAATATCTTTCAGATGTCTATATTATGGGGTAAAACAACACAGATCTCACTTTTCTGTTATCATTGGAAACATGTCCGTTATATGCACGAATACACTGCCGTCTTTAAGAAGAGACGGTGACACACTATACCTGGAGTCGTGAGAGTCCATGCCATTGTGTAGCACTACATCTGACTGTGATATAAGTAGAAAGGGAAAAGACCGATATGGAGAAAGAGGGTAAGAAAAGAGTAAGAGGGTAGGGGGGGGGAGTAGAGAGGGAAATAGAAGATGGGGGTAAAGGGGGACCGAGGGGGACTGAGCAGACTTTGGTACATCAAACCTGCCTTATGCAGTCATGGTAACTGGCTGGGTGGATTCAGGGGCATCAATAACGTTTTAAGGGAGTCTAAGGTAGAATATTCTAACTAAATAAGCATGAGGGTTGAGAATTTGTCAAAGGTGTCATTATCGAGGGCCAGCATTTCTTCCATGCGCATGATGTCATTAACCGCTGAGACCCATAAGGTCAATGGCAGGGTGGTGGTAGTTTTCCAGAATAAGGGGATAAGCTGTCTAGCGGCCGACAGAATCGCAGTAGGGTGCATTTCTGGGAGGCTATGGAGCCAGGAAGCATAGACAGTAGAGCTATTTCCGTTGAGGGTGTTAAAGGCCGGTTGTAAAGATTACTGTATATAGCAAAAACCTGTGACCAGAGGGACTGAATGGACTGACAGTCCCACCATATATGTAGATATCTTCCATATGTCAAGCCGTATATCCAACATGAGGGAGGCACGGATGGAAAGATTTTGTTTAGAGTTTGAGGGTCCCTGTACCATCGAGAGAGAAGTTTAAAATTTTTCTCCTGTGTATAACAGAATATTGAGGATTTGTGCGTAAAGTAGTATGATTTTTGCCAATCCACTAAGTGGAGTTCCCAGCTTCCCCTCATTTTAGATCTTCCCCTCAGATCTACAGTGACTGCATTTCCCAGTGCACTTGTAGTGCAAAGTGGATTTGCCTTTAGTAAATCAACCCCATTGTGTGCTCTTTGTATAGTGTGTCTGGGTATTGGGAGCCGTGACAGCCAAGGATGGTCAGGTAAGGACATGGATGGTTTGCGCACCCCCCAAAAAATGTTATCACCAGCTGCCACTACCCACAAATAACTTCAGGTGAAATACAGGACTCTGAAAACATGTGGTGTGGCTGTTTCAAGATGCACAATAAGGAGGCACTTGAAGAAAGATGGGCTGCATGGTCGAGTCGCCAGAAGAAAGCCATTACTACTCAAATGCCACAAAGCATCCCGCTTACAATACGCCAAACAGCACAGAGACAAACCTCAAACCTTCTGGCACAAAGTAATTTGGAGTGATGAGACCAAAATTTAGCATTTTGGCCACAACCATAAACACTACATTTGGAGAGGAGTCAATAAGGACTATGATGAAAGGTACACCATTCCTTCTGTGAAACACGGAGGTGGATCGCTGATGTTTTGGGGATGTGTGAGCTACAAAGGCACAAGAAATTTGGTCAAAATTGATGGCAAGATGAATGCAGTATGTTATCAAAAATACTGGAGGAACATTTGCATTTATCAGCCAGGAAGCTGTGCATGGGGCGTACTTGGACAGTCCAACATGACAATGATCCAAAACACAAGGCCAAGTCGACCGGTGATTGGCTACAGCAGAATAAAGTGAAGGTTCTGGAGTGGCCATATCAGTCTCCTGACCTCAATATCATTGAGTCACTCTGGAGAGATCTCAAATGTGCAGCTCATGCAAGACAACCTAATAATTTACAGGAAATTGAGTTTTTTTGCCAAGAGGAATGGGCAGCTATACCATCTGAGAAGATAAAGAGCCTTATCCACAAATGCCACAAAAGACTTTAAGCTGTCATTGATGTTAAAGGGGGCAATACACAGTATTAAGAACTGGGGTATGTGAACTTTTGATCAGGGTCATTTGGGTAGTTTCTGTTGGTGAAATTATGATTTAAAAAGAGTAAACGCAGTTGATTGATAATAAATGGCTTCAGCCAAACACTAACTATGAGTGAAAGAAAAGTTTTTGTGTTAACATTCATATTCTCTGAAAAATGGCCAAGAAATCATAAATTCTGCCAGGGTATGCCAGGGTATGTAAACTTATGAGCACAACTGTGTATGTGTATATATATATATATAAGTATTCAGACCCTTTGCTCAGTATTTAGTAGAAGCACCCTTTTGATCTAATACAGCCATGAGTCTTTTTGGGAAAGATGCAACAAGTTTTTCACACCTGGATTTGGGGATCCCCTGCAATTCCTCCTTGCAGATCCTCACCAATTCTATCAGGTTGGATGGTAAACGTGGGTGGACAGCCATTTTTAGGTCTCTCCAGAGATGCTCAATTGGGTTTAAGTCAGGGCTATGGCTGGGCCATTCAAGAACAGTCACGGAGTTGTTGTGAAGCCACTCCTTCGTTATTTTAGCTGTGTGCTTAGGGTCATTGTCTTGTTGGAAGGTAAACCTTCGGCCCAGTCTGAGGTCCTGAGCACTCTGGAGAAGGTTTTCGCCCAGGATATCCCTGTACTTGGCCGCATTCATCTTTCCCTCGATTGCAACCAGTCGTCCTGTCCCTGCAGCAGAAAAACACCCCCACAGCATGATGCTGCCACCACATGCTTCACTGTTGGGACTGTATTGGACAGGTGGTGAGCAGTGCCTGGTTTTCTCCACACATACTGCTTAAATTAAGGCCAAAAAGTTCTATCTTGGTCTCATCAGACCAAAGAATCTTATTTCTCACCATCTTGGAGTCCTTCAGGTGTTTTTTAGCAAACTTCATGCAGGCTTTCATGTGTCTTGCACTGAGGAGAGGCTTCCGTCAGGCCACTCTGCCATAAAGCCATGACTGGTGGAGGGCTGCAGTGATGGTTGACTTTCTACAACTTTCTCCCATCTCCCGACTGCATCTCTGGAGCTCAGCCACAGTGATCTTTGGGTTCTTCTTTACCTCTCTCACCAAGGCTCTTCTCCCCCCGATAGCTCAGTTTGGCCAGATGGCCAGCTTTAGGAAGGGCTCTGGTCGTCCCAAACGTCTTCCATTTAAGGATTATGGAGGCCACTGTGCTCTTGGGAACCTTAAGTGCAGCAGAATTTTTTTCGTAACCTTGGCCAGATCTGTGCCTTGCCACAATTCTGTCTCTGAGCTCTTCAGGCAGTTCCTTTGACCTCATGATTCTCATTTGCTCTGACATGCACTGTGAGCTCTAAGGTCTTATAAAGACAGGTGTGTGGCTTTCCTAATCAAGTCAAATCAGTATAATAAAACACAGCTGGACTCAAATGAAGGTGTGGAACCTTCTCAAGGATGATCAGAAGAAATGGACAGCACCTGAGCTAAATATATGAGTGTCACAGCAAAGGCTCTGAATACTTAAGACCATATAATATTTCAGTTTTTCTTTTTTAATAAATCTGCAAAAATGTCAACAATTCTGTGTTTTTCTGTCAATATGGGGTGCTGTATGTACATTAATGAGGAAAAAAAATGAACTTAAATGATTTTAGCAAATGGCTGCAATATAACAAAGAGTGAAAAATGTAAGGGGGTCTGAATACTTTCCGTCCCCACTGTATATATATTCACACATATACACACACACACACATACACACACACAAACAGTAATATATATTTAAATATTAAATATATATTAACTATTTTAAATATTTATCTTCTGCATAAATGCATACATTTTCAAATCCTAAAACTACATAATTGAAACCCAATTAATCAAGGGTGTCAAAACACATAACGCCTATTCATTTACTGCTATTTATTGAGGATAATGATTCAAAGCTACTCTACATATTTGTGTTCACAAATATATGTAAATTTTTGCTTTTAGTAACTGTAGGTAAAAAGTTAAGGTAAATGTTAATAAATTCTTCTTTATAGCCTTAAAAGGCTTTTCTATTTCGCCTAACAGAACAACATCAAAACACAAGGACATCCTCTCATGAAATCCCTCATTAAGATTCATGCACAATGTTTCTATAGGGTTTAGGTCAAAACTTTGACTTAACCACTCCAAAACATTAATTTTCTTCTGCCTTAGGACCCTTTCATTGGAGCATTCAGTCTGTCAGTATTTCAGATGAATTCAAACAGAACCACCATGTATGCCTATGGGTCATGGGTAGGCAAATGTAAACAGACACACAGCCGTTTACATCCTCTTACAGCCAAGTCTCTTTTTGTCCACAGAAACAAAAAATGGTTCATGTCCTTCTCCATTTTTGTGGTCATAAACAGATGTAAAAGAATGTTTCCATTTGCTTCCATTCAATTTACATCCATTTGTAGGCAAGAAACTTTTTTTTTTTTTTCATTTATACTTTTGTCCTCTTATGACTATTTCAACGATTAAAAAAATGTCAGGTGAAAACCATACAAAATGTATATTGATGTAAACTGAACTGAAGTGAACTTGTAGGCAGGTAGTCAATTGTATGTATAGTTAGCACTAGAGATGAGCCGAACACCGCTCCCCCCACTCCCCCCGGTTCGGTTTGTGCCAGAACTCTCAAATATCACAAAAGTTCAGACCCGAACTCCGAGCCTCATTGAAGTCTATGGGACCCGAACTTGAAAAATCAAAAGTGCCCATTTTGAAGGCTTATATGCAGGTTATTGGCCATAATACGGATATGGGGGCCTGGGTACTGCCCTGGGGGACATGTATTAATGCAAAAACATTTTTTTTTAAAGATCATTTTTAACCACTTGCCGACCGCGTCGCATACATTTGCTGCGGCACAATGGCACCGCTGTGCGAAATCCTGTACCTGTACAAGTCGCGTTCTCACCTCCAGGGGGCGTGCCCGCGGGTCCGCGCGCCCCCGCCGCGTTTGCAACCATCGGATTCGTTTCAGAACCAATCAATCTTCAGGTCCAGGCCAATGATTTATGGCCTGGACCTGCTGATCGGTTTGGGCGAATGAAATCCCCCCCGCCTGTGTAAGTGTAAACATGGGCGGGGAAGTGATGTAATCTCCCTTGTGGAATCCTTTTCGTTCCAGAGAGAGGAGAGAGAACACTGTACAGTAAGTTGCGCCAACACTACACTAACACCAGTACACATAGGTACGCTTGTCACCCCCCACCCCCAGTTAACCCCATCACTCCCTGTCAGTGTCACCCAGTGCAGTTGTCAGATTTTTCACTGATCACTGTACTAGTGTCATTTGTGACACTAATCAGCGTTAGGGCAGTTAGTGGTAGGCCCAGGTAGCTTTAGGGTACCCCCCTAACCCCCTAAAGGTTTAACCCCTTTATCACCCCCTGTCACCAGTGATCACCATATTAGTGTGATGCTGGTTAGTTATTTTTTTATAGCGTCAGGGTGCCCGCCGTATATTACCTAAATAAAGGTTTAACCCCCTGATCACCTGGTGGGTGATATCAGTTAGGTTTAAACGCCAGTCAGACACTGAGGCACGCACTATAAACCTCCCTTAGTAGTATAGTGTCTGAACGGATCAATATCTGATCTGATCAGATCTATACTAGCGTCCCCAATAGTTTAGGGTTCCCAAAAATGCAGTGTTAGTAGGACCAGCCCACATACCTGATAGTATCTGTGTTTAGCCCCTCCACACAGCCCAGCCCACCCAAGTGCAGTATCAATCGATCACTGTCACTTACAAAACACTAAACACATAACTGCAGCGTTCGCAGAGTCAGGCCTATTCCCTGCGTGCGCTAACAGTTTTTTTGGTAGCGTCTGACAGTCAGGTGTTCTTTTTTCCTTCGAGTCTCACTAGTGTACCAGTAAATTTAGAGGCCACAATGTTCAATCAAAGGTACACTAGTGAAGAGGCCTACACGTTTCTGAGCATGACAGATGAGAGTGAAAAGGAAGTCAACCATCTGTCAGATTTAGGCTCAGAATATGATCCTGTAGACAGCAGCGGCACCCTGACAGATAGCTCTGATGATGGAGTTGTGGTCCCTGCCAAGATCAGGCGTACCCGATCCCATTCTTCTGCTGTTGTTGAGGTGCAAGAACCACAGGGCTCTTGTATGGAGCAGAGAGCCAGTACTAGTGCCGCTCATCCTTCTGGTGAACTGGCAAGCACCAGCGGCCTAGTACATCCTGGTCATAGTCAAACCAGCACTGCCGTATCATGTGGTGACATAGGGAGTCCCTAACTGCAGTTCAAGCTGGTGAGGTGGCTAGCACCACTAATGTCCCGCTGCCACCAAGAAGACAAAGACAGGCCCATCAAGCCCATAATGCCCTTCCTGCTGCATTTGCCAATCCGAATCGGGAGCCCACCACTTCTGCAGCACCTATACTCCCCCCATTCACTGGCCAACCCAGAATTCAGGTGGAAACAGTTGATTTTACATCACCTGATCTTTATTCGCTGTTTTTCACGGAAGATCTCTATAGATCTATTGTGGACCAAACCAATTTGTATGCTGGTCAATTCATCACTGCTAATCCCCAGTTGATCCTTGCCAGAGATTGGAGACCTATTACAGTTTCTGAATTTAAGACCTTCCTGGGCCTATCCCTCCTCATGCGCATAACTAAAAAAAAATGAGTTGCGATCATATTGGTCCACTGACCCAGTTCACCATATGCCCGTGTTCTCTGCCTTCATGAACAGGACATTATACGAGCAGATCTTGCGGTTCATGCATTTCAATGACAATGAACTCTGTCGTCCTCGGGTTGACCCTGAATACGATCGGCTCTACAAAATTCGGCCTATCGTAAACCACTTCAACCAACAGTTTGCAGCCTTGTTTACTCCTGATCAAGTTGTCTGTGTTGATGAGTCCCTGATTAAGTTTTTTGGCCGCTTGTCATTCAAACAGTATTTTCCCAGAAAGCGTGCCAGATATGGGGTCAAGGTGTATAAGCCGTCAGGAACATATCAGTGGCCGTCGGGCGAACATGCGTGCGCGCAGGTGCACGAGGGGCCTTCCCAGGACAGTTCTGCTGAAATCTCCACCAGGGGGCACCGGAGCGCTCCCGTTCGCGCTAGCGCTGTTTGGCACCAAGGGCTCTTTAAAAGACTGTCAGATGCTTCCATCAGATGCTGTTCGTCTGCAGCTCCGCATCCAAGTTCCTGTATCCTGCCTGTTGTTGTATTGCTAGTGACCCGGCTCCGTCTGACCATTCTCCTGTCTCCAATCTGACCCGGCCTGCTTGACCTCGCTTATATCTTGTGACCCGTTGCCAAACTCCTGCCTGCCTGACTATTCTTGGATTATCCCTCCTGCTATATACTTGTCTGATCTCCTGCCAAACGGACTGTCTGACTCTGCTTTGCCTGTGTCCTGTGACGCGGCTTCCAGCCTGCTCTGCCTAGCTCCAGGTTCTGCTGCTGCCAAGTCATCCACCTGTCTGCCTACTGATCCGCTTCAGCCTACCTGCATCCGCAGCTCAGCCATCCCGGAGGGACGTCTTTCCAGTTCCAGTGTTTGCTACCGCAGGAACCTGCATCAGGCCCTCCTACGCACTGTGCTCAAGAGACCACTGTTCCCACTTCCAGTGGCTCCTGAACCAGCGTTTAAGAGAGGTCTCCTTCTACCAGTTGGGCTCAACTACCAGGTACCTAACAGTACGAACAGCCATGACTGAGCCCGCAGGAGAGACCTCTCCCATCAAGGAGATCTGTACGCACCTAGTGGCACTCACCCAGGCAGTAAAGACTTTACAAGACAGCTACAACAGACTGGAGGGTCAAGTGCTGAACCTTAGTGGTCCTGGAGGTGTGGCCTCTGCCTCCGCAGCTGCTCCAGCACAGGCTGCTGCACCACCCTCTGTGGTCATGCTCCCACCTGAACCAAGGGTCCCCATCCCTGAGAGGTTTTCATGTTGACCGAACCAAGTTTCTGGCCTTCCGCAGCGCTTGTCAACTTTACTTCGCCCTACAGCCATGGACTTTTTCCTTGGAGGCTACTAAAGTGGGATTTGTCATATCCCTTCTTCAAGGGGAACCCCAGACCTGGGCCCACCGCCTGCTTGAAACCAACACTGTACAGATCCAGTCTTTGTCCGCCTTTTTCGAAGCCATGGCCCAGTTGTACGAGGACCCTCAGGGGACTGCCACCGCTGAGGCAGCTTTGTTCGCGCTCCAGCAAGGCCGCAGGCCGGCCGAGGACTATGTTACGGACTTCTGACGCTGGAGCGCGGACACTCAATGGAACAACACAGCTTTACGTCATCAGTTCCGCATGGGGTTATCTGAGAGTCTAAAGGATGAGCTTGCCCGGGTAGGGATGCCCGATACCCTTGAAGAACTCATCGCTCTTACCATCCAGATTGACTGACGCCTTCGTGAGAGAACGCGCCCTATGTGGATGACTGCAAAAGTTCCGGTTCCTGCCTCCCGGTATCTACCTCCTGCCTGCCCAAGTCCGGCCACCCAAACACCTGATGCTCCCGAGCCAATGCAACTGGGACTTATGCGCTCTACTTTGCCCCCAGAAGAACGGGCGCGCAGACGCCAGCTAAACCTCTGTCTCTACTGTGGTGGGGCGGGCCACTACGTGAACAACTGTCCAGTCAAGACTCGTAAGTGTTTTCCTTCTACTCCGGCCAGTTTATCCGCCTTAACCGCCAATGCAACTCAACTTGCTCTCCCTCTCTCATTACAGCTCCAGGGAAGAACAATCCAGGTCAACGCCATTATTGATTCCGGGGCATGTAGCTGCTTTATTGACTCTGCTTTCGCTATTCAACAAAATCTTCCCCTAAAAGACAAGACACACAGACTCTCAGTTTTTCTGGCCGATGGGTCCCACATAAAATCAGGACAAGTCTCTCAAGAAACCCTTCCTCTGTCTGCCACCTGTTTATCTCAACACAAAGAGATCCTAACTCTGGACGTTATCTCATCTCCATTATTTCCGATCATTTTGGGCATGCCCTGGCTCCAGGCCCATAACCCTCACGTTAACTGGTCTACGGGTGAAATCAAGTTTCAGTCACCCTACTGCCAAAAACATTGCTTACCTGAACCCTCTAAGCCTGCTGCTACTTTACTTTGCATGGACATTGACCAAGACCTGCTTCAAACCATACCAGAGGCCTATCGGGAATTTGCGGATGTGTTCAGCAAGAAGGGAGCAGACTCCCTGCCACCCCATCGTCCCTATGATTGCCCAATTGAGCTGCTCCCTGGGGCTGAGATTCCTTTCGGGCGCATATTCCCGCTGTCTGAAAAAGAACAAGAGGCACTTAACATATACATAAATGAAAACCTCGAAAAGGGCTTTATTCGACCTTCTACTTCCCCAGCTGGTGCCGGAATATTTTTTTTCTCCAAAAAAGATCAAACTCTTCGTCCATGTGTGGACTATCGGGAGTTAAACAAGGTTACGGTCAAAAAACTCTACCCGTTGCCTCTGATACCTGAACTGTTCCAGAAGTTGAGGTCTGCCATCATCTTCACCAAGCTGGATCTGAGAGAGGCCTACAATCTGGTCCGCATTCAGGCTGGAGATGAATGGAAGACGGCTTTCCGGACCCGTTTCAGACACTATGAGTATCTGGTCATGCCCTTCTGCCTATGCAATGCTCCTGCCACTTTCCAGCATCTGGTCAACGATGTGTTCAGAGATTTCCTGGATATCTTTGTAATCGTCTACTTGGATGACATCTTAATCTTCTCCAGTTCACTCAATCAACATAGGGAACATATCCGTAGGGTCCTGGACTGTCTTCGTTTGCACGGACTGTATGCTAAAGCGGAAAAGTGCGAATTTGAACAAGAGGAGATTCAGTTTCTGGGGTTAGTGATCTCCCCAACCGGCATCAAAATGGACCCTCAGAAGGTGTCCGCTGTGCTAGATTGGTCAGCTCCTCTGTACAAGAAGGGTGTGCAACGCTTCATTGGATTTGCAAATTTTTATTGAAAGTTCATTAGGGGGTTTTCTGCCATTATCTCCCCCATCACGTAGCTAACCAAGCAGAACTCT
The DNA here is from genome assembly GCF_042186555.1 of Aquarana catesbeiana. Taxonomy (NCBI): domain Eukaryota; kingdom Metazoa; phylum Chordata; class Amphibia; order Anura; family Ranidae; genus Aquarana; species Aquarana catesbeiana. Next base: position 677,670,252 of record NC_133325.1, on the reverse strand, counting down.
CGTTTCCACTGGAGCCCGGAGGCTCAGGGGGCCTTTGAAGAATTAAAGAAACGTTTCACTTCAGCTCCGATCCTTAGCCATCCTGACCCATCCTTACCTTTTATCCTGGAGGTTGATGCCTCCAAAGTGGGCGTGGGTGCTGTTATTTCTCAACGACAGGGCAACAAGGACCTGATGCACCCCGTAGGATTCTTTTCTGGAAAACTCCCACCGGCTGAGTGGAATTACGATGTGGGAGACCGGGAACTACTTGCTATCAAGACAGCTTTAGAAGAATGGAGGTACTTGTTAGAGGGCGCAGTCCATCCGGTGCTGATATATACTGACCACAAGAATCTCGAATACTTAAGATCTGCTAAGAGACTGAAACCCCGACAGGCCCGGTGGGCTCTATTCTTTACACGTTTCTGTTTCCACATCACTTACCGGCCTGGATCTAAAAACGTAAAACCAGACGCGCTGTCGTGCATGTTTGACAACCCTAAAGACCTTTCAGTACCTGACACCATCCTGCCGGCAAATAGCTTCCTACTTCTTCAAACGGATCTCCTGTCCATGATCAGAGAAGCATCACCAGAACCTTCAAGTCTCCAGGGATCCTCTTTAACACCCCGAGATGGATTATTGTGGAGAGGAAGTAAAATATTCGTACCGGAGAGCACCCGAGTCAAGGTGCTGACATTATTGCATGACCACCCACTTGCAGGACATTTTGGGGTCCGCAAGACCCTTGAGCTTGTGCAACGCACTTTCTGGTGGCCTAACCTGAAGGAATTTTGCAGAAAGTACGTTAACTCTTGTTCTGTTTGCATTCAGAATAAAACTTCCAGGAACAGAGCTTGGGGACTACTGAGACCGTTGCCTATACCAGATAGACCCTGGAGGATGATAGCAATGGACTTTATAGTTGAACTACCATGCTCTGAAGGATGTTCGGCGATCTTTGTGGTCATTGACCGGCTGTCTAAAATGGCCCACTTCGTGCCCCTAAAGGGAACACCTTCTGCTGTTGAAACGGCCCGTGTGTTCATCAAGGAGATTGTTAGGCTGCACGGAGTCTCCGCAAATATAGTGTTCAATAGGGGGTTGCAGTTTACCTCATGCTTCTGGAAAGCCCTATGTGAGATCTTGAAAATTGAACTAGCCCTGTCCTCAGCATACCATCCCCAAACGAATGGGCAAACTGAAAGGACAAACCAGACACTGGAGCAATACATTAGGTGTTTCACATCTTTTGTGCAAGATTATTGGGTGTCCCTGCTGCCCCTAGCGGAATTCGCTTATAATAATGCTAGTCACTCTGCCACTGGTCAATCTCCTTTCTTTGCCAATTATGGTTTTCATGTATCTTTTTTACCAGATTTTCTTCCAGAGTCCTCAGTTCCAGCGGTCCAGGACACAGTGCAGTTCCTCAGTCATAATAACCGGATGTTACAGGAAGCGGTATCCAAGGCACAAGCAGACAGCAAGAGCATCTTCGATCAAAAAAGAAAAGGAGATCTAAACCTTCAGCTTGGTGATAAGGTATGGCTGTCTACCAATAATATTAGGTTGACTTGTCCTTCCAAAATCTTGCTCCTAAATTTACTGGGCCTTTCCCTGTGAAAAGGAAAATCAACGAGGTATCCTATGAACTGTGTTTACCTGACTCACTTAAAATCCACAATGTGTTTCATGTGTCGCTTTTGAAGCCTGCTGTAGATGATCCCTTTCCTGATAGGGGCACCAGGGTCCCTGAACCTGTCTTGGTGGATGGAAATGAGGAATACGAAGTGGAGGCCATCCTTGATTGCAGAAAGATCTGGGCAAGTACAGTTTTTGATTAAATGGAAGGGGTATGGTCCGGAAAATAACTCATGGGAACCTGACAGTAATATTCATGCTAAATGTTTGATCCTTGCCTATTTCTCTGCTCATCCTGAAAAGAAAAGTTATCTGGGCATCCGGAGGCTGCCTGTTGGGAGGGGGCAATGTCAGGGACATATCAGTGGCCGTCGGGCGAACATGCGTGCGCGCAGGTGCACGAGGGGCCTTCCCAGGGCAGTTCTACTGAAATCTCCACCAGGGGGCGCCGGAGTGCTCCCACGTTCACGCGTGCGTGCGCCCGTTCACGCTAGCGCTGTTTGGCGCCAAGGACTCTTTAAAAGACTGTCAGATGCTTCCATCAGGTGCTGTTCGTCTGCAGCTCCGCACCTGAGTTCCTGTATCCTGCCTTTTGTTGTATTGCTAGTGACCCGGCTCCGTCTGACCATTCTCCTGTCTCCAATCCGACCCGGCCTGCCTGACCTCGCTTATATCTTGTGACCCGTTGCCAAACTCCTGCCTGCCTGACTATTCTTGGATTATCCCTCCTGCTATATACTTGTCTGATCTCCTGCCAAACGGACTGTCTGGCTCTGCTTTGCCTGTGTCCTGTGACGCTGCTTCCAGCCTGCTCTGCCTAGCTCCAGGTTCTGCTGCTGCCAAGTCATCCACCTGTCTGCCTACTGATCCGCTTCAGCCTACCTGCATCCGCAGCTCAGCCATCCCGGAGGGACGTCTTCCCAGTTCCAGTGTTTGCTACCGCAGGAACCTGCATCAGGCCCTCCTACCCACTGTGCTCAAGAGACCACTGTTCCCACTTCCAGTGGCTCCTGAACCAGCGTTTAAGAGAGGTCTCCTTCTACCAGTCGGGCTCAACTACCAGGTACCTAACATAAGCCCTGTGACAGGGCAACAGGCTATACATATAGTTTTATGGTTTACGAGGGAAGAGATAGTTACATAGAATTGGAGAACTGCCCAGACTACATAGGGAGCGCTGGTAAGATTGTGTGGGACTTAGTGTCACCCTTATTCGGAAAGGGGTACCACTTGTATCTGGACAATTACAGAAGCGTGCCACTTTTTAGTCATTTGTTTGATCATGTAATTGGCACATGTGGCACTGTGCAATCTAATCGCTGGGGCTTACCCCAGCGGCTTGTAAATTCCATGAAGGTTTCATCACAGTCCTGTTTCCAGACAGTGCTGTGGCCCAACTTTCCAATGTAAATGCAGTGAACATGACTGCGGTTCTTGCCTGTCCCCAGGCATTGGTGAGAATGCTCTCGGGGAAAGCATTGTCTGCACAAGAGTTAGTAACCATGTTCAATAAAAATAACCCCTAATCATTAGTTGGAAGTTTGAATGGTTTAGAGTTGTTTTTCAGCTTAACTGTCAATTGTCCTTTGTTTACAATCTAAAGCCTTGGCGTACAACAGAGAGACACACCACGCTGAGTGCTGATAGGTAGTCAGCATACATTCACACAATTCTTCCTTCAGCACACAGCGCTTTTCAGGATGGGATTTCTACTGAAAATATCATATAACCTGTAAATGATTTTAACAAGAAAGGTGATGGTAGCATTTGAATATCTTTTGCTGTCCCCTTTAGATCAAAAAATAATTTGTGCCTTCTATTTGTATTGCAAAATGCTAATGTGAAAAGAGAAGAGCGACAGACTAGACTATTCTATATAATTCGGTAAGCACTTACCTTCCTGAAATTAATATGCAGCATTCTTTCAAGTGCTAGTTATATTCCAGTAATTGGAACACTGACTTTCAGGACTGACTGAATCTAGGAAAAATTAAATGTTTCAGATTCACCATTTTCATGTAATTTCCGATCAGCTGAAAAACAAAAGAAAACATAGTTTAGTAAGTTACCCACACTGTTTTTATTAAATTCCAATGCTTCGTTGAAGAATCACATTTATCACAAATTATTGGTTAATCTTTTGGGACCACACAGGGATCTTTCTTCCTTTTAAAGAAGGATCCTGCATGACCCAGAAATATGGATATTGGAGCATATTTATGACAAATGAGATAGTATAATAAAGGATTGGAATTTGCTTTATTGTAGCCAGACTGTTGGCTTATTGCAAGATTTATCGAGATTGAGATAGCAACAATGGCCAGCCATTTTTAGCATCAAAACCAATTTCCATTTTTGAAGACAATCAGGGATGTATAAAGCTTACGCAATCAGAAAGGGTTGATCCTAGGACCAAACACATTGATGTCAAGTATCACCTACTGAGGGACAATCAAGAGAAAGGTGTTATCAACATTCAATACTGCCCATCAGAGGAGATGACTGCTGATGCACTCACCAAACCTTTAGGAACGTCATTGTTATATCCAGAAGAAGCTGAATATAATCTGACAAAGTACATGCTGTTGAGAAGGGGTGTTGAAAGAACAGCAAGTAATGTTGTACCTTTTTATCCAGCAGGTGGCACTGCAGTGGTATAATGTGTATTCTATGGTGATGTATTTAGAGGAAGTACCTTCATTCCTAAGTGTGTGTAGTTATATGTTCCTGTTTCCTGTCTCCATGATTAAAAGACATGTTCTGATATCTCTCCAAAGTAAAGTATTCACTGCATCCAAGAAGCTTTCGGCGCATGATTTCAATACTCAGCTAATATGCCCCCCATTACGCCACTGGCAAGCAGGTGCAGTTTGTCCTCCATCCATTTGGTGGTGTTGTGCCACTGCACAGATGGAGTGGAGGCTTAGAGGAACATGGTTCATAGGTGTCTCAGAGAGAGCAGCTGTTTGATTGGATGCCGGTAAAATTTGGCAGCAATCTTAAGTGGGGCAGTGCTAATAGATAGCAATACCCTTCTGGGTTTGTCGTGCCTCTGGCGAGTGATGTGGTTAGAAACAGGTTCCCCACTTGTTAGGAAGAGGGTGAGCATAGGGAGAGGTTCCTGTTCAAGGAGGGACAGAATGAGAATGGTGCTATCTTCATATTTCAAGTCACCAGAGCCACTACCATAGTCGATTTGACAGCCTAAAAGAGTCAGTCAGCCACCTCTCCAGCAGATGCTGTCCTGGCAAAGTAGGCCTTGCCTGAAATAGTGCCTTACTGGGAGTCTAAACCCAGGAAGAAGACCAGGGACCAGGTTAAGATGGAAGCCCTGTCAGAGATGACAGCACACTGATGGGGGACTTCATTTGAAGGTCTCTCATAATATGCTAGTATGCAACGTATACTAGCACATTGTAACATTGCCTTTTTTTAATTTATCTTTTCCAAACTTTACTACCACCTCAAGAACAGTTAGCAGACACGTATTGTTGATGAGCACTAAAATTAACATAAAAAAAAATGCACAATACTCTATGGCCAAAAAGTTTTTGGAGTTTCTTTGGTGCTTTTGGCATGTATTGGGCAGCCCGTTCATGTAAATGAATTCCCCTATGATGATGATGCGTATAAATGTGCAAAAAAACACACAAAAAACGCAAGCGGGAACAAGCTTTCTCGCTATGCGAAGTGTGAACCCAACCTTAAAGTCCAGGCTTTGCTTGTCATGGTAGGTATACCTCCATAGGGGTCTTCATGATCTGGGTTCCATACAGATGGACCATAAAAAAAATTTAAAACAAAATGGCAGTAAAATTGAGTGCATTTCAGTTTATCATTGACAGCTACATGTTTTTTGTGCACAGGATTACTTTAATATTAATGTAACATGGACTGTAGCTTATAACTGCTGTAGAACTTCTTTCTTTGTTGCTGCTGTATTATCCTTTTGCAGTATTGGCAGAGTTAAACTGAATATTCATAATGCAGAAGTGCAGCAGCCACCTTTAAGGAGTAAGTATGGGTGAACGGTTCAGCCCGAGCATAATAATAATAATAATACATTTTATTTATAATGCCCTTTTCATCAAAAGATCTCAAAGTGCTACAGGTTAGAAAGAACAAAAAAAAAAGAAAAATGAAAAATGAGCAGTTTATACAATGAAACGAACATCTAAAAAGGACAAAAAGATTTACTAAAAAGAAATGTCTTGACCTTTTTTAAAACAGTCAGTGGATTGAGGAGCCCTCATAGTGTCAGGTAGGGCATTCCACAGACACGGGGCAGCTGCAAACAAAAGCCCTGTCTCCCATTGTCTTCAGTCTAGTTCTAGGTATTTGAAGGTTTGAGTGATTAGAGTGGAGGGAGCGTGATGTGTTTTTTTTAATTTGAGAAGTTCTTCGAGATAAGGGGGGGCATGTCCATGTATGCATTGGTGTGTGAGGAGAGAGACTGTGTACTCATTCCTGGCAGAGACAGGAAGCCAGTGGAGTGAGTGGAGAATAGGGGTAATGTGCTCATGTTTCCGCACTCTCATCAGGATCCTTGCTGCAAAGTTTTGGATGTACTGAAGCCTCTGTGGACTCCTTCTAGGAATCCCAATGAGAACTGTGTTACAGTAATCCAGTCTGGAGGAGACAAAAGCATGATTTATTTATTTAGGTGATTTATATGGGTTTCAAAAGTGAGTTGGGAGTCCATTTTTACACCAAGATTTGTGACTGTTGATGAGAGGGGGATATTAGAACCAGAAAAGATGATGCTGGTTATTAATGATGATTTGGTCTGGTAAGGAGTGCCAATCATGATGACTTCAGTTTTTGAACTGTTTAGTTGAAGAAAATTATGCTCCATTCATACCTTTATTTCCTCCAGACAGGTGGTGAGTACTGATAGGGATGACTGTAAAGGTTGGGTTTCAGCTGTTGCATTTACATATAGCTGTGTGTCATCAGCATAGCAGTGAAATGAAATTTTATGGCGGCTAATGACTTGGCCAAGGGGAGTGAGATAGAGAATGAAAGGAATGGGGCCAAGAACTGACCCCTGGGGACACCGCAAGTAACCGTATGCGGATTTGATTTGAAGTGGCCCAGGGAAATATATCCTGTCCTGTTTGTGAGATATGATTTGAACCAACTAAAGGCTGTGTCATTGAGTCCAACGGTGTGACGGAGCCGGTTTAAAAGAATGCCATGGTCAACAGTGTTAAATGCAGCCGAAAGGTCCAGGAGGATAAGGAGGGAGGGAGAGCCAGCATCGGATGATATGAGGAGGTCGTTTGTAACTCTGATGAGGGCAATCTCTGTGCTGTGAGCAAAGCGAAAACCTGACTGGAATTTTTCAAAGAGGTTATTATGTTTGAGGTGATCCTGAAGATGAATGGCAACTGCTTTCTCAAGTACTTTTGATATGGAGGGGCGATTAGAAATGGGCCTATAGTTGGGTAGGACTTCCAGATCAAGAGTGGGTTTTTTCAGCAATAGTTTGATAATGGCATTTTTTAAAACAGGAAACGTGACCAGTATGGAGAGAATGGTTTATAACAGCGGGGGGACTTAGGACAGTCATATGAGTTTTTACCAGGGGAAATAAAGGAATTGTCAAAAACTGTCTCTTGTCATTTTTAACATTTTTGACAGTTTTTTAGTGAAATGGTACCATTTTATACGGGGGGGGGCGTTATCTGGGGGTCTCGTTGTTAAAGGGGGCTTCCAGATTCCGATAAGCTCCCTGCCCGCAGACCCCCACAACCACCGGCCAGGGTTGTGGGGATGAGGCCCTTGTCCTCATCAACATTGGGACAAGGTGTTTTGGGGGGCTACCCCAAAGCACCCTCCCAATGTTGAGGGCATGTGGCCTGGTACGTTTCAGGAGGGGGTGTCGCTCTCTCGTCCCCCCTCTTTTCCTGCGGCCTGCCAGGTTGCATGCTCAGATAAGGCTCTGGTATGGATTTTTGGGGGGACCCCACGTCATTTATTTTTTTTACTTTTGGCCGGGGTTCCTCTTAATATCCATACCAGACCTGAAGGGCCTGGTATGGAATTTAGGGGGACCCCCACGTCATTTTTTTTTTTAAATTTTGGTTCCGGGTTCCCCTGTGGGGAATTCCCATGCCGTTTTTATCAATGAACTTTTATGTGTATTGTCGGACCGGCAATGCAATAGCCGCGAGTAGTTTTAAATGACTTTTTTTCTTTGAAATGTCATTTTGCTGTCAGACTGTTCTAAACACGGGAAACATGCCTCTTTACAGGCATACTATAGACACCCCCCAGCTACGAAATTTAACCACTTGAGGTCCGGGCCATAGCCGAATGACGGCTACAGCGCGGACCTCAATCTCCGGGAGGACGTCATATGACGTCCTTCCCTATGCACGCGCACCACGCGCACCCTGCAGGGCGCGCGGTGTGCGCGCTGTGATCACCGAGTCACGGAGACTCGGGTGATCACAGATCCGAGTAAGGGGCCGGTCCCGGCCCCTTACCATGTGATCAGCTGTCAGCCAATGACAGCTGGTCACATGATGTAAACAAAAGCTCGGTGATCGGTTTCGTTTTCTCCTCACGCTAACAGCGTGAGGAGGAAAAAAATGCCGATCACCGGCTCATGTCAAAGGGACATCGGTCCCGAAGAGGAAGGAGGCACAGATGCCTCATCTGTGCCTCCAAGTGCCATCTGCCAGTGCCCACAGTGCCCACAAGTGCCACCTATTAAAGCCCACAAGTGCCACCTATCAATGCCCACAAGTGCCACCTATCAATGCCCACAAGTGCCACTTATTAGTGCCACCTAGCAGTGCTGCCATCAGTCAGTGCCCAATCAGTGCCCAACACTGCCACCCATCAGTGCCCATAACCGCCACCCATCAGTGCCCATCACTGCCACCTATCCGTGCCCATCAGTGCCGCCTCATCGGCGTACATAAACGAAGGAGAAAAATTAACTGTTTGCAAAAATTGATAACAAAATATAAAAAAAATATAATTTTTTTAAAATAATTCTGTCTTTTTAAATTTTTTTTAACAAAAAATAAAAACCGTAGAGGTGATCAAATACCATCAAAAGAAAGCTCTATTTGTGGGAAAAAAATGATAAAAATTTCATTTGGGTACCGTGTTGTATGACCGCGCAATTGTCATTCAAAGTGTGACAGCACTAAAAGCTGAAAATTGGTCTGGACAGGAGGGGGGTTTAAGTGCCCAGTAAGCAAGTGGTTAAAGGGATATTACACTTTTATTGTTTGACTTTAAGCATTATTAAAATCACTGCTCCTGAAAAAACGGCCGTTTTTAAAACTTTTTTTTGCATTGATCCATGTCCCCTGGGGCAGGACCCAGGTCCCCAAAAACTTTTTATGACAATAACTTGCATATAACCCTTTAAAATTAGCACTTTTGATTATTCATGTTCGTGTCCCGAAGACTTTAACGGTGTTCGAACAAACTTTTTTCCTGTTCGCATGTTCTGGTGCAAACCGAACAGGGGGGTGTTTGGCTCTTCCCTACTGGGGGGGAGATCCCATGCTCTTTTTTTCAATGATTTTTATCTATATTGCCGAGACCCGACAATTTATTACAGCCGCGATCAGTTTTAAATGACAATTTTTCCTTTAGTAATGTCATTTTGCTGTGGTACTGTTCTAAACACGGGAAAAATGCGTCACTTTACAGGCATACTATAGACACCCCCCAGGCACGATATTTAAAGGAATATTTCATTTTTATTGTTTCACTTTAAGCATTAAAAAAATCACTGCTCCCGAAAAAACTGTAGTTTTTTTTTTTAATTGCATTGATACATGTCCCCTGGGGCAGGACCCGGGTCCCCAAACACTTTTTTATGACAATAATTTGCCTTTAAAATTAGCACTTTTGATCATTCATGTTCGTGTCCCATAGACTTTAACGGTGTTCGTGTGTTCTGCCAAATTTTTTGCCTGTTCGGTATGTTCTGGTGTTCGGCCCATCCCTATTAAGGAGACCACTTTGTAATGCTTATCTGTGGAGTGTCTCTAGTGCAGAGGCAGCTATCTTGGCTAGGTCTGTATCGAGCCAGTAGTATGGTGATTGACTGATGCAACTGAACAAGCTATAGTGTGGTCTGCAGGCTGCTGAGAGGAAAAGAGAGAAAGAGAGAGGATAGTCTAAAAGCTGGAGAGGTGTGGAAAAAGTTTGAGCTTCTGGTAGAAAGGAACTGTGCCATAGCTGACCACAATCAGGAGATATTGTTCATTGTTCAGTGCAAGGTGTAATTTGGATGCCTGGAATGATCAGACTGTACTAGCGAGCTCTCCCACCACTTGCAGGAAGGAAAAGAGGGACTGTCTCAGCAGGATAGAAAGAGAGAGATTGCAGCAACTTCTATCCCTGTCTGACTTGAACTGGACTTTTTCTGAATTAGAGCACATGTCCAGAGACCCAAAAGAGGACACCTTGGATCTGGTAAGAGACTAACATTGCACAAATGAATCTGTTCTTGCTGGGGACTGTTGTGTTTTCTTCAAGGGCACCAACTTTGACGACCAACTTTTTTTTCATCATTCTCTCACCAGTGTGGAACTGTTATAGTAGGGTATGACTGTCTTTATATACTGTTGCTAGGTAAATGCAGTTCAGTTTTGTTATTTACTGTTGTTCAGAATACTGCAGGTGCTTAACCATATACTGTATATTAGGAATGAGCCGAACACCCCCCGGTTCGGTTCGCACTAGAACCTGCGAACGGTCCGAAAATTTGCATGAACGTTAGAACCCCTATTTACTTCTATGGGACTCGAACGTTCGAAATCAAAAGTGCTAATTTTAAAGGCTAATTTGCATGGTATTGTCCTAAAAAGGGTTTGGGGACCCGGGTCCTGCCCCAGGGGACATGTATCAATGCAAAAAAAACTTTTAAAAATGGCAGTTTTTTCGGGAGCTGTGATTTTAATGATGCTTAAAGTAAAAAAAAAAAGTGAAATATTCCTTTAAATATCATACCTTGGGGGTGTCTAGAGTATGCCTGTAAAGTGGCGCGTGTTTCCCGTGCTTAGAACAGTCCCTGCACAAAATGTCATTTTTAAAGGAAAAAAGTCATTTAAAACTGCTTGCTGCTTTAATGTAATGTCGGGTCCTGGCAATATGGATGAAAATCAGTGAGACAAACAGCATGGGTACCCCCAGTTCATTACCAGGCCCTTTGGGTCTTGTATGGATATTAAGGGGAACCCCACACCTAAATTAAAAAAATGAAAGGCGTGGGGCCACCAGGCCCTATATACTCTGAACAGCAGTATACAGGCAGTACAAACAAGACAGGGACTGTAGGTTTGTTGTTAAGTAGAATCTGTTTGTAATTTTGAACTGGTACATTTTTAACGTGTTTAGCTCCAGCCAAAAAATCTATTTTAAGCTTTTTGGAAAACATAGGGAAGGGTTATCACCCCTGTGACATTTGTTTTGCTTTCTGTGCTCCTCTTCAGAAGATTTCACCTCACTTTTTGTCCCAATGACAAATGTTTTTTGAAAATGTGGGATTTTTTGTGAAACAAGGATTGGTGATAAAGCATCAGTGGAAAGGAGAAACGTTTTTCCCATAATAACTCTTACAGGAGAGAATTTCCCTTCCTAGGGGTAGATTTAATCTCACTTCCTGTTGTCTCCTTCCGTTCCGTAGGAGTCGTTTGTAAGTTGGATGTTTGAAAGTAGGGGCCTGCCCTATATACTCAGCAGAAATTTGGGCCTTAGGTGGTGTTGTGGCCACAACACTGTAAGCCCTCACAGGGCCCTGCTGTGAAATATTAGATCAAGAATTGTAATTACATGCCCCTGTTGAACAGGGGCAGAAAAATTGGGCCTTTGGTGGTGGTGGTGCTAGTGCCACAACACTAAGTCCTCACTCGCTCTTGGTGGGCGCAGAAACGGGCCCTGCTGTGAAATATTAGATCAAGAATTGTAATTACATGCCCCTGTTGAACAGGAGCTGAAAAATTGGGCCTTAGGCACTAGTGCTGGTACCACAACACTGCAACCCCTCACAGATACTCTAGTTGGAACACAGAAACGAGCCCTGCTGCAAAGCATTGCATTAAAAGTTAAACAGGGGCTTAAAAATTGGGCTTTAGGCACTGGTGGTGGCGCCCAGAACCAAAAATGTTCTTACAAGCTATCAGCGTGATCATGGAGGAGGAAGAGGATAATTACTCAGGACAGTCACTCAGCATCAGCATAGGCAGTCTTTGAAGGGATCTGAGATTTAAAAAAAAACTATTCGGTTACATCAGCATCAGGTGCTTGGTAGCTGGTGGTGATCCAAGACTGATTCATTTTTATGAAGGTCAGTTGATCGACCGAGTCGGTGGACAGACGCACCCTGTAAACGGTTACAAAGCCTCCAGCAGCACTGAATGTGCGTTCCGAAAGAACGCTGGATGCAGGACAGGCCAGTAGCTCAATTGCATACTGTGCAAGCTCTGGCCAGTGATCCATCCTCAAGACCCAGTAACCCAGAGGATTTTCGGTGGGAAAGGTGTCCAAGTCAGATCTTGCCCCTAGGTATTCCTGTACCATGTAAAACAGACGCTGGCGATGGTTGCTGGAACCGATCATACCTTGGGGCTGCGGACCAAAAAATTGTCTGAACGCATCGATCAGACGGCCACCTTCTCCACCGCTCCTTCTTTGACTGACCAAAGCCTCAGCAACAAGTTTTCCAGAAACAGGAGTTTGTAACCTCCCAGTCTCGGGGAACGCGTTGCACAGACCTTTCTGCAAGGCCTCCCGAAGATGTTTCATCCTCTGCTCCCTCTGCGATGGCAAGATAAGGTCCGCAACCTTACCCTTGTAACGTGGATCAAGGAGGGTTGCCAGCCAGTATTGGTCCTTCTCCTTGATACCACGAATACGTGGATCCTTCCACAGGCTTTGCAGGATCAGGGAGGCCATGCAGCGTAGGTTTGCTGAGGCATTCGGTCCGGAGTCCTCTGGGTCACTAAGGACGACATGGTCCACAGCCACCTCCTCCCAGCCACGTACAAGTCCATGTGTTTCTTGGGACTGATCCCTTAAAGACTGCTGCTGATGCTGAGTGCCAAGCTCCACCTCCATACTGACACAATCCTCCTCCTCCTTGTCCTCATCCTTTTCCTGTGTGATCGGCGGGCACACAGGAACACTGTCTGGATAAAGGGGGCCTCGAGAGCTAAGGAAGTCCTTCTCTTCCTGCCTCAAGTGCCCTGTCCATTATTCCACGCAGCGTGTGCTCCAACAGGTGGACAAGGGGGACAGTGTCACTGATGCATGCACTGCCACTGCTCACCATCCTCGTGGCCTCCTCAAATGGTGACAGGACAGTGCATGCATCCCTGATCATGGCCCACTGGCGTGGGGAAAAAAAAAACAAGCTCCCCTGACCCTGTCCTGGTGCCATTGTCTCACAGGTACTCATTGATGGCCCTCTGCTGCGTGTGCAGCTGCTGCAGCATGGCCAACATTGAGTTCCACCTGGTGGGCATGTCACAGATTAGGCGGTTCTTGGACAGGTTAAACTCCTTTTGGAGGTCTGCCAGCTGAGCACTGGCATTATATGACCAGCGGAAATGCACACAGACTTTCCTGGCATGCCTCAGGACATCCTGTAAGCCCGGTTACCTGCCCAAGAACCGCTGCACCACCAAGTTAAGGACGTGAGCCAAACAGGGCACATGGGTCATTTGTCCCTGTCGGAGGGCGGAGAGGAGGTTGGTGCCATTGTAGCAAACCACCATTCCTGCCTTAAGTTTAGTGTGGTGTCAACCACCTCTGAACCTGCCCCTGCAGAGCTGACAGAACCCCTGCCCCAGTGTGGCTCCTGTCCCCCAAGCTCACCAGCTCAAGCACCGTATGGCATCTTTTGGCCTGCATACTTGCGTAGCCCCTTGAACTGCTACGGAGCACTGCTGGTTCTGAGGACAAAGCACAGGACGAGGCCATGGAGGAAGAAGAGGAGGGGGTGGAGGAGAGAGGTGTGTCACAATCATTAGTAGTGGCATTTTGGAGGCGTAGTGGCAGAACAACCTCCAACACTACTGCACCTTGTCCTGCATCCTTCCCAGCTGCCAGCAGAGTCACCCAATGCACAGTGAAACTTAGGTAACGTCCCTGTCCATGCCTGCTGGACCATGAGTCAGCGGTAATATGTACCTTACCACTGACCGCCCTGTCCAGCGAGGCCAAGACATTGCCTTCCACATGCCGGTAGAGAGCCGGAATCGCCTTCCGTGAGAAAAAGTGGCGTTTGGGTACCTGCCACTGAGGAACCGCACATTCCACAAACTCACGGAAGGGGACAGAGTCTACCAACTGAAAAGGCAGCAGTTGAAGTGCTAGAAATTTTGCCAAGCTAGCATTCAACCGCTGGGCATGTGGATGGCTGGGAGCGAACTTCTTTCAGCGGTGCAGCAGCTGGGGCAGGGAAAAGTGCCTGGTACAATCTGACGTTGGTGTACCGAAAGCAGATTGCCCACAAGTACTTGGCCGTGACACACCTAATTCTACACCTTCATTCCTCTCAGTGCAGGTCTCAGAGAGGACTGAAGGTATAGTGGGGTTGGAGATCTCAGCTGATGAGGAGCAAGGAGAGGTCCTCTTTGTTCTTTGGTGTGGGTCTTTTAGATACGCTTGCCAACAAACTGCATGGCAGGTCAACATATGTCTAGTCAAGCATGTGGTGCCCAAGCGGGAGATGTTTTGGCCACACGAGATACGCTTGAAACATATGTTGCAAATAGCAGCAGTGCGATTTGATGCACTCGTCTCAAAAATGGCCCACACCAAAGAACTTTTGGAATAACGCGCAGAGACAGCAGCGCCCTGCACATACGGAGCTTTGGGGTGTGATGCAGTCAGTGTGCTGCCCTTAGGCTGGCCCCTGGAGGGCATCCTACCTCGTTGGTGATGTGCCTCCTTCTCCTCCCCCCTATCAGGCGCCCACGTTGAGTCAGTGACCTCATCATCCCCTCCCTCCTCATCACTGGAGCAAACCTGGCAGTATGCTGCAGCAGGGGGAGCATGACTGCCAGATTGCTGTCCTTCTTGGGCACCCCCTTTGTCCATGCTCACGTTACTGCCTTCATCTAGCTCAGTATCATCATCAGAGCCTTCTAAATGCTGGGCATCCTCCTGGAGCATGTACCCAACACTGTGGTCAAACAGTTTAAGGGACTCCTCAGAAGGACATGGTGGGGCTAGGGAAGGAGTCACTGATGCCATTGAGCCGAGGGAAGAGGCCGCATTGGCAGCTGCTTTGCCAGACAAAGTACCCTGAGCATGGGTGAGAGAGGATGAGGAGGATGAGGATGGCTTGGTCAAGCGTGTTCCCACGGCCACGTGCTGATGAGGATGCACCGTCTCCACGACCAGCACTGTTGCCTCTAGACACAGAGCCTGCTTGCCCTCTTTTATTGGCTTGCGACTGTCTGCCTCTCCTTGTTGGCCTTCCAGACATACTAATGGCCTGTAGCTGCACTAAGCTGGGATATATATATATATATATATATATATATATATACTGATACTGCACCTAGCAAAATCAACTGCCTGCCTGTAGTATGAGAACACCACCAACCTTCTACAGGTATCTTTAGCTGAACACTGTACAGAGCTCGCAAAAAACTAACTTGTAACTTATTTAGCTGCCTGCGGTAGTGATAGGATCAGGAAAACACCACCTACCTTCGACAGGTAGCTTTAGCTGAACACTGTGCAGAGCTCGCTCTACACTAACTTGTAGTTTTAGCTGAACACTGTGAGGAGGACGCACTACACTAACTTGTAGCTTTAACTGAACACTGTTCAGAGGATGCACTACACTAACTTGTAGCTTTAGCTGAACACTGTGCAGAGGTCGCACTACACTAACTTGCAGTTTTAGCTGAACACTGTTCAGAGGACGCAGTACACTAACTTGTAGCTTTAGCTGAACACTGTGCAGAGGTCGCACTACACTAACTTGTAGTTTTAGCTGAACACTGTTCAGAGGACGCACTACACTAACTTGTAGCTTTAGCTGAACACTGTGCAAAGGTCGCACTACACTAACTTGTAGTTTTTGGCTGAACAATGTGAGGAGGACGCACTACACCAACTTGTAGCTTTAGCTGAACACTGTGAGGAGGACGCGCTACCCTAACTTGTAGCTTTAGCTGAACGCTGTGCAGAGGTCACACTAAACTAACTTGTAGCTTTAGCTGAACACTGTGAGGAGGATGCACTACCCTAACTTGCAGCTTTAGCTGAACACTGTGCAGAGGTCACACTAAACTAACTTGTAGCTTTAGCTGAACACTGTGAGGAGGATGCACTACACTAACTTGTAGCTTTAGCTGAACACTGTGCAGAGCTTGCTCTACACTAACTTGTAGTTTTAGCTGAACACTGTGCAGAGGTCGCACTACACTAACTTGTAGTTTTAGCTGAACACTGTGAGGAGGACACTCTACACCAGCTTGTAGCTTTAGCTGAACACTGTAAGGAGGACGCACTACCCTAACTTGTAGCTTTAGCTGAACACTGTGCAGAGGTCACACTAAACTAACTTGTAGCTTTAGCTGAACACTGTGAGGAGGACGCACTACACTAACTTGTAGCTTTAGCGGAACACTGTTCAGAGGACGCACTACACTAACTTGTAGCTTTAGCTGAACACTGTGCAGAGCTCGCTCTACACTAACTTGTAGTTTTAGCTGAACACTGTGAGGAGGACGCACTACACTAACTTGTAGCTTTAGCTGAACACTGTGAGGAGGACGCACTACACTAACTTGTAGCTTTAGCTGAACACTGTGCAGAGGTCGCACTACACTAACTTGTAGCTTTAGCTGAACACTGTGAGGATGACGCACTACACTAACTTGTAGCTTTAGCTGAACACTGTGCAGAGGTCGCACTACACTAACTTGTAGTTTAGCTGAACACTGTGAGGAGGACGCACTACACCAGCTTGTAGCTTTAGCTGAACACTGTGAGGAGGACGCACTACCCTAACTTGTAGCTTTAGCTGAACATTGTGCAGAGGTCACACTAAACTAACTTGTAGCTTTAGCTGAACACTGTGAGGAGGATGCACTACCTTAACTTGTAGCTTTAGCTGAACACTGTGCAGAGGTCACACTAAACTAACTTGTAGCTTTAGCTGAACACTGTTAGGAGGACGCACTACACTAACGTGTAGCTTTAGCTGAACACTGTTCAGAGGACGCACTACACTAACTTGTAGCTTTAGCTGAACACTGTGCAGAGCTCGCTCTACACTAACTTGTAGTTTTAGCTGAACACTGTGAGCAGGACGCACTACACTAACTTGTAGCTTTAGCTGAACACTGTTCAGAGGACGCACTACACTAACTTGTAGTTTTAGCTGAACACTGTGAGGAGGACGCACTACACTAACTTGTAGTTTTAGCTGAACACTGTTCAGAGGTCGCACTACACTAACTTTTAGTTTTAGCTGAACACTGTGAGGAGGACGCACTACACCAACTTGTAGCTTTAGCTGAACACCGTGCAGAGGTCACACTAAACTAACTTGTAGCTTTAGCTGAACACTGTGAGGAGGATGCACTACCCTAACTTGTAGCTTTAGCTGAACACTGTGCAGAGGTCACACTAAACTAACTTGTAGCTTTAGCAGAACACTGTGAGGAGGACGCACTACCCTAACTTGTAGCTTTAGCTGAACACTGTGAGGAGGACGCACTACACTAACTTGTAGTTTTAGCTGAACACTGTGAGGATGACGCACTACACTAACTTGTAGCTTTAGCTGAACACTGTTCAGAGGTCGCACTACACTAACTTTTAGTTTTAGCTGAACACTGTGAGGAGGACGCACTACACCAACTTGTAGCTTTAGCTGAACACCGTGCAGAGGTCACACTAAACTAACTTGTAGCTTTAGCTGAACACTGTGAGGAGGATGCACTACCCTAACTTGTAGCTTTAGCTGAACACTGTGCAGAGGTCACACTAAACTAACTTGTAGCTTTAGCAGAACACTGTGAGGAGGACGCACTACCCTAACTTGTAGCTTTAGCTAAACACTGTGCAGAGGTCACACTAAACTAACTTGTAGCTTTAGCTGAACACTGTTAGGAGGACGCACTACACTAACGTGTAGCTTTAGCTGAACACTGTTCAGAGGACGCACTACACTAACTTGTAGCTTTAGCTGAACACTGTGCAGAGCTCGCTCTACACTAACTTGTAGTTTTAGCTGAACACTGTGAGCAGGACGCACTACACTAACTTGTAGCTTTAGCTGAACACTGTTCAGAGGACGCACTACACTAACTTGTAGTTTTAGCTGAACACTGTGAGGAGGACGCACTACACTAACTTGTAGTTTTAGCTGAACACTGTGAGGATGACGCACTACACTAACTTGTAGCTTTAGCTGAACACTGTTCAGAGGTCGCACTACACTAACTTTTAGTTTTAGCTGAACACTGTGAGGAGGACGCACTACACCAACTTGTAGCTTTAGCTGAACACCGTGCAGAGGTCACACTAAACTAACTTGTAGCTTTAGCTGAACACTGTGAGGAGGATGCACTACCCTAACTTGTAGCTTTAGCTGAACACTGTGCAGAGGTCACACTAAACTAACTTGTAGCTTTAGCAGAACACTGTGAGGAGGACGCACTACCCTAACTTGTAGCTTTAGCTGAACACTGTGCAGAGGTCACACTAAACTAACTTGTAGCTTTAGCTGAACACTGTGAGGAGGACGCACTACACTAACTTGTAGCTTTAGCTGAACACTGTTCAGAGGACGCACTACAGTAACTTGTAGCTTTAGCTGAACACTGTGCAGAGGTCGCACTACACTAACTTGTAGTTTTAGCTGAACACTGTGAGGAGGACGCACTACACTAATTTGTAGCTTTAGCTGAACACTGTGCAGAGGTTGCACTACACTAACTTGTAGTTTTAGCTGAACACTGTGAGGAGGACGCACTACACTAACTTGTAGTTTTAGCTGAACACTGTTCAGAGGACGCACTACACTAACTTGTAGCTTTAGCTGAACACTGTGAGGAGGACGCACTACCCTAACTTGTAGCTTTAGCTGAATACTGTGCAGAGGTCACACTAAACTAACTTGTAGCTTTAGCTGAACACTGTGAGGAGGACGCACTACACTAACTTGTAGCTTTAGCGGAACACTGTGAGGAGGATGCACTACCCTAACTTGTAGCTTTAGCTGAACACTGTGCAGAGGTCACACTAAACTAACTTGTAGCTTTAACTGAACACTGTGAGGAGGACGCACTACACTAACTCTAAATAGTCTAGCTGCCTGACTCTGGTACTAATAGGATCAAAAGAACACCAGCAATTTTCTTCAGGTAGCTGTAAATACTGTAACAAGACAAGCCTGCCTGTCAGTAGGAAGATAACAGGAACGGATCTAGCTAAACTGAATACAGTGTATATATATATATATATATATATATATATATATACACACACACACACACACAACACCTGGGATGCATATATATATATATATATATATATATATATATATATATATATATATATATATATATATATATATTTACACACAATACACTGTAAGTGCAGCTAACTCACTGACTGTCCTGCCTAATCTAGGTAACTCAAATGAAATGACACTGTCTCTCTCTCTCTCTAAGCACGCTGGAACACACTACACAGGGCCGCCGTGTAGGCAGCCTTATATAGTGTGGGGCGTGTTCTAAATACCCTGAGCCATAATTGGCCAAAGCCACCCTGGCTTTGGCCAATTACAGCTCTCTCTACTGACGGCGCTGTGATTGGCCAAGCATGCGGGTCATAGTGCATGCTTGGCCAATCATCAGCCAGCAATGCACTGCGATGCCGCAGTGAATTATGGGCCTGACGTGCCACGCAAATTTGGTGCGAACGGCCCATATCGTTCGCAATTCGGCGAACGATCGAACAGCCGATGTTCGAGTCGAACATGGGTTCGACTCGAACGCGAAGCTCATCCCTACTGTGTATGTTATTGTCTTATTGATTATATAAGTACACTTGCTAATTCTTTCTTCTTTTAGGCTATGCTTGGCCCAATACATTCTTTGAAATACCATAAGATATGTAGGTAAGTTTTGGGTGAGAAAAGTGTGTCATCTTCAGGTGTGCAGAGAAATCACAAAACAAGTCAGAGACTCTTCTGGGTAGCACTACATTATACTACTTTTTCTTGTAACCTTTCATATGAAATCTCCAAGATATCTGTTATGTTTTAAAATGCCTAGTTTAATTGATTTCCCACCATTTATAGTAGTTTCTAAAATTATCTTGGGGGTAAAGATTTATGGCAATCAGCAAAGACGACAAGCTCTTTACTAGGAAAACAGAGACTTCACTTTGAATATATCAGTTTTCATCAGTGTTAACATGATGCTATATAAGAAACCGTGTTTGAGAATGTTCTAACATGTTTAATATCCATAAAATGAAATGAAAGCCTGCTGAAAAAGTATTACTGACAAATTGTTACTGACATAGCAATTTAAAGGATAATAGCATGGAATCAAAATGGCTTTCACTAAAATAGAAATGCAATATCCGAAAACTGCAAAATCCACAAGAAATAATTGGTGAACTATGAATGCAAGCTTGGTCTACTATCTTCTTATCCATTAGACTTGGTTACACGTATACCAGGAAGTGGGTGAATAGCTGAATACTTGAGGTTGCTGACCTGCAATTCTCTTAAAGGGGCACTTGCATTTAAGGTAGTCTATGCTGTGGTGCACCAGTTTGAAGAGCACTATAACATGTTTGTGCAATTTTATCTTTTTTTACAATAAAACATGGTTTTAATATAGCGGAAAGTGTGATGATGGTCTTTTTGCTATATGTTGGAGAGTTACCTGTTGGGAAGAGGTTGGTTGCTTTAGTGGTCTTGAGGAACCATTCAGAAAGGGGGTTCCAGAGGTGTCTAGATGTTACTTAACCCCTTAAAGGGGAAGGCACAGTGAGACCTATTTTTCCATATAGATCAATATCTCCAAGAGCGCATAAGGTGACAGGTAGGGAAGCATGTGGGATCCACATCTTTGGATTTATTCACTGGCACTTGTGATAAACAAACACACTGGACTTTCACTTAATTTCACATAATGCGTTTTATTAAAATAATTAGCAAAATTAAAAGCAGTTACACTTTTCATGAATGAAAACAAGCAAAATGCTTTGGCTTTGATAGCCTTTAAAAAACGCCCTGTGGGAGGGGCGAAGCGTATTAGGTGACAGCAGGTGGTGACGTCATTTGCGGCCACTGAGATGGATGCCGATGTGAACTTCTGGATTGGCATTTTGCTTGTTTTCATTCATGTAAAAGTGAGTGTAACTGCTATTTATTTTTTTTATTTTAATAAACGGAATTACGTTATTTGGATCTCTTTTGCCATCCTCTTTATGTCCGCTTATGAGTAAAATATTATTTAGCACCCTCTACCATAGGTAGGTGTTAGAGTGAGGATTTTGTAAGGGAAACTGTCAGTGCAGGTAAATTTGGGCAGGCCTATGCTTCAGGCTAGGCCTGCGTGTTTTTATCTGGGGGGCAGGGAGTGGTTAGTGTAGCAGTGGGTGTGACCACCTGTGCTTTAGTTCTGAGGCACCTCCCTAGGCCCTGCCCCTCTTCCAGGAAGAATGATCTGAAAGTGGGGCAGGGCCTAGGACTGGAGTGGCAGGCAGCTTATGTGAGGAGCTCTGACCGATCCCCAACTGGAATTGGCAGGGGGCAGGCCTCCCATATAAGCTGGGGTAACAGCCCACTGGGGGAGGAGTTGTCAGCCAAGAGACATGGAGAATGGAGTACTAGGCAGCAGCAGGGGCCCCATCCCCTCTGGAGGGGGGGTGCGAGGCCTAGCGGAGGAGCCGGGAAAGCTGGGAGGGAGCTTCATCTTTACACGGTTATGGGTGAAGTGTTCTGGAACAGAGGGGCTGGAGAAGCTGCCGGAACATATGTCCAGTTAAAACTCTCAAACATTGACTCAGGGCAGGAAAAGGTCAGTGAGTGGACCACAGTGGAGTTCTGGGTGAGGCATGCCAGGGGAGCCGGGTGCAAGGCCAGAGGAGAGACTGTGGGGAGAGTGTCAAATTGCTGTGGCCTGAGGGCACAGGATTTGCAGGCCGGACTAGCTGGGTGCAGTAGTCCACCAATCAGCACATGCTACTAAATTACTAGGCTGCCGGGAAAGGTACTGTAGACCTCTGGCCTAGTAACAGTGCAACCAATTCTAGCCAGCAACTGAGACTGTTCAGAGTGGTCTCTTTTGTCAAAAGAGGATGATGTGACAGGAAGAGTAATGATCTACAGTGGAAGTTTGTGCAGGAGGGTGGAAGTCCTGAGAGCAACAGTCTGCAGGAGATACGCAGAGGAGGAGAAATAGTCTGCATGGTGTTATACAGGGGAAGCGCCTGTAGATATTATGTGTACATCAGCACTTCACGGCTCAACCTTTTGTTCTAATTCTTAAATATGATGGCAAAGCAATTGTTCCATGGGCATCCCATGTTTCTTTTCCCCCAAGCAAGTTATGTTCCCCAATAAACAAAACAAAAACAACGCAAAATGACTGTTCACTGTCTCAGAAGGGATAGATGGAGGTCTGGCAGCAGGGTGACATGTTGGATGTTAGTTACTATTAGCAACCAAGCGCTAAAACTATGTCATGGTATACCACTGGGGAATATAACCAGCAAGGAGGACTACAAGTTCCAGCATATTCAGAATACCATTAATCACTTGTGACTAACATAGGAGCCCACACCAGTCAGTGAGTCAGTGGGGACGCTGAAGGAGAGAATGATTTGCACTTTATTTAAAGAGACTGCGCTTGGCACTTTAACCGCTTGCCGACCAGCCGCCGTCATTTTACTGCGGCAGGTCGGCACGATCCAGCGAGCTGTCATAGCTATACGTCGGCTCGTGGGATTGGGATAGCAGGCGCGGGCTGCACAACGGGGGTACCAATGCTCGTCGGCGACGGACGTGATGACCGCCGGCCACGAGCGATCGCGGGCACGACAGGCAGAACAGGGACGAGTGTGTGTAAACACACAAATCCCTGTTATGAGAGGCGTAACAGATCGTAAGTTCCTATTAGCCTGGAACCACGATCCGTCACTTCCTCTAGGTCAGTCCCCTCCCCCTACAGTTAGAAACACAAACAGGGAACACAGTTAACCCCTTGATCGACCCCTAGTGTTAACCCCTTCCATGTCAGTGACATTTTTACAGTAATCAGTGCATTTTTATAGCACTGATCGCTGTATAAATGCCAATGGTCCCAAAAATGTGTCAAAAGTGTCCAATGTGTCCTCCATAATGTCGAAGTCTTGATAAAAATTGCAGATCACCACCATTACTAGTAAAAAAAAAGTAATAATAAAAATGCTATAAATCTATCCCTTATTTTGTAGATGCTATAACTTTTGCGCAAACCAATCAATATACGGGATTTTTTTTTTTTTTTTACTAAAAATATGTAGAAGAATACATATCGGCCTAAACTGAGAAAAGTTTCTTTTTTAAAAAAAAAATGGGGATATTTATTATAACAAAAAGTACAAAATATTGGGGGTTATTACAAAAGGCAAATCCACTTTGCACTGCAAGTGCACTTGAAAGTGCAGTCGCTCTAAATCTAAGGGGTGGATCTGAAATGAGCGGAAGCTCTGCTGATTTTATCATCCAATCATGTGCAAGCTAAAATGCTGTTTTTTATTTTCCTTTCATGTCCCCCTTGGATCTACAGTGACTTTACTTTCAAGTGCACTTGCAGTGCAAAGTGTATTTTCCTTTAGTAAATAACCCCCATTATGTTTTTTTCAAAATTGTCGCTCTTTTTTTGTTTATAGCGCAAAAAATAAAAAGTGCAGAGGCGATCAAATACCACCAAAAGAAAACTCTATTTGTGGGAAAAATAAGGACGCCAATTTTGTTTGGGTGCAGCATCGCACGACCGCACAATTGTCAGTTAAAATGACGCAGTGCTGAATCGCAAAAAATTGCCCGGTCATTCAGCAGCCAAATCTTCCGGGGCTGAAGTGATTAAAAACTGCACGATTGATCATCACGTTCTGCGTGTATGAAAATCCAAGGCTATGGACTAATTTATGACACTTTTTTTATTTCTTACACAATTTGTACCTTATTTTCAATTGTTTATTGCAAAAAAATGGTTTAGTTGTTCATTGTAAATGTATTTATTTTTAATCATCACAAGGTTATAATTGGGGACTAAATTTTGCATAACCAGGCAGTGCTCAAAACACTCATGCATGTAGCCCACCAAAGTCAAATCCACAAACATCATATGGCGAGAGTGCCTGTGTATTAAACCAAGATTCCAGCTATGTACCTTGCCAGTAGGCTGCAAAAAGCCTATTGTCTAAGGTGGTACTGTAGGTTGTATGGGTCAAGAAAGCAAAAGCCTGCACTGATGACTCATTGGGTAAAATCTTAAAAAAAAAAACCTTCCTGGCTCAGTAGACCTCAGTTCACAGCAACTATGCAGACTCATATACTGCTTTGAGAGATGGCATAACTTCCTCTCTCTGATAGGAGCTAGGAGGCACATGAGCATTTTCCTGCTTGCGAGATCTTATAATTAATATTATAATTATAAAACTCATGACAGATGGATGTGCAGATTGCTGGGGCTACGTTACCTATAACCATCACAATTGACCACTTCCTTCCCCTCCCAAATTAACCAGACAACACAGTAGATTTTGACGTTGAAATGGCCGTAGCAGCCTTAATTTTATTATTTCAAACAATTGAAATACAAAATTCCATAAACAGGGAATGCATAAACTACATACCATACATAACCCATTAACAAAAAAACCTCAGTCTAATCTTACCTGGTCTAAAGATCTTTGAAGGCCTATTCTCTTTTTACCAACTGGTTGTATCTGTCACCCATGAAAGGCCCCTCAGTTACACAGTTACACAGACTTGGGGACAAGTACCATTTACTTGGTACCAGATACAACCAACTTAAAAACCCCCAATGTTACCATTTTATTATTATGAGGGGAAGGGACCCTCATACCTCCAGATGGGCCCAACCCCCCTAATTCTCCAGTATTTTTTCCAGCACTGCCTTCAAAGACCCAATAGACCACCTGCCACAGCACACGAGCGTGACACCTTACGGTCATGTAGCACTCCAAGCCCTAAAAGCCCGCTGGATCCCATCCTGCAAACCCAGCTGCCACAAGTCAATGCCTATGGCGTTCAAATGAACACCATCCCTCCTCAGAAAATGCCAAGTCTCCTCCTCCAGATCCCGATGTCGAATGGCCAAGCCCCCATTGCGCACAAAAAATGTTGCCACCTCCTTGTTGACCTTTTTTCTCGCTTTGTTGATCTTTTCAACAGAACGAGCCAAACGCCAAACGGACCGAGCCACCATGTCGGACCATACAAAGATGGTATTCGGGAAATAGGACCGAAGTCTCAAAAAATCAAATTGAATGTCCCTGGCTAGTTCGCAGGAGCATTGCAAGCCGAGGTCATTACCCCCACATGCAACACCACCATGTCAGGGGGCCTATCCAATCTGGCATAACAGTGCATTTCGGGCAGAACCCTGGACCACAGCATGCTGGGGACACCCAACCACCTAATGCTAACCTCTCCCCTAATCCAACCCAGTTGCCTACCCTCCGGCCGAACCTCGGCCCTCCTGGCCCCCCAATAGACATAGGAGTGACCCAGGATCCACACCAGGCACGCCTCTGCATCTGAAAGAAAAGAACAAGGGGAGAAGAAAATAACACCCCAAAAACCCCAGAAACAACCTCAAGCATAGAAGAAACCATGAAAAGAGACTAAAATTAACCCCCCCCCCCAAAACCAGTACCACACCACTTTACAATAAATGGGGGCAAACATAGGACCTGAACCTGACCAATTCCCACTTCCCAATATGCTGAACCACCTGTTCATCCAGGCCCCACCTGACCGCTTCCGTAGCCGCCCCAATCCGAAAAGAATGAGAAGAATAGTTGTCCCCACTCAATCCGGCGGAAGATAGACATTTCTGGAAAACAGCCTTAAACTGCAAACGAGACAGAGCTGTCCCATCCGCATGTATGAAGAAAACACCCGAAAGACTGGGCCGAAGGCCGGAAAAAACCCCTACTGCCTGAACTGGGCAAACGGGAAAAAGGAACTGCACACAACTCGATTCTCGAGCCCCTCCCCAACTGGTCAGTTTTAGATTTTCGCAGGAAAACCCCTACGGTATTGTCCCGTAACCACACATCCTGCACCCCTAAACCCCCTTTCCCCATCTTATTTTGACTAACAAGTTCACCCACTCGAAAAGCCCCAAAAAAGGCCAACACAAAAACCGCCTGGAACAAAACCACCTCGTACTCAGACTTACAAACCCCAGCCAATTGACCCACCACTACACCGAGGACTGAAAAGGAAACAGGGCGTCTAGCATCAGCTGTAGAGCGACCCTTCCGGTAACCTCGCATAGCTTGCCTAACCATAAAGACCTTAGTCACATCTCGTTGACCAGCCAACTTAAACATGAACGCCAGAGCAGCCAACTTCTTAGACATAGAAGAGACCGAAACACCTCGTTCATAATTCCTGCCAATAAAATAAAGCAAAACGTGCACCTCCTCATCTTCCTGATAGCAGGCCCCGACTTCCCCCATTAGGTCCTGCCATTCCTGCCATACCCTGCTGTAGGAAGACCAAGTAGCTGCAGCTACCGACTCACGAATCAAGAACCGGGAAGTGGCAATGCAATTCTCCACAGTCGATCGGGGCATGGAATCCCTCGTTGCTCCGCCTCCGGTGCCAGGCGACGGAATCTGTCCCACTGGAAACGAGACAAAGCATCCGCCACTGAGTTATCAATTCCCGGAACATGCACAGCAGACACAAAACAATTAGGACGTAAACAAGTAAGAACCAGGTGGCAAAGCAAGCGGACAATGGCAGGGGAAGAAGCCGTAATACTATTAATGGCCTGAACCACCCCCAAATTGTCACAATGAAACCTGACACGTTTGTTCCTGAATTCCGTACCCCACAACTCCACGGATAACACAATGGGAAACAATTCAAGGGCCGCCAAATTACGCACCAAACCCACCTCTTTCCGTTCCAATGGCAAACACCCAGCACTCCACTGACCCCTGAAGTAGGCCCCATAACCTGCCGCTCCCGCTGCATCAGTAAACAATTCCTTGTCAAAATTTGAAAGGGCAGGCTCTAACCACAAAGAACGACCATTATAGGAAGCCAAAAAGGATTCCTAAACCTGCAAGTCTTCCCGATGTTCCCGCAACAATCGGATATAATGATGGGGCTGACGCCAGTCGTCTACAAAAAACACGTCCCGTTGGCATAATGCGGCAAGCAAAATTCAACTTGCCTAAGAGAGATTGCAACTCCTTAAGCTGAATTTTCTTGCCCCGCATGACTGTCGAAAACGTCCTCTTCAAATCAGCCAGCTTATCCAAGGGCAAACGGCATTCCATTCCATTGCCACGGAATCGATAACAATACCCAAAAAAACACAATTCTGTAACCGGGCCCTCCGTCTTGTCCGCGGCCAAAGGCACCCCAAAAAACTCAAAACATGCTGGACCGTAGCTAACAGGGAGGCACATATAGTACTGTCTGCAGGACCAATACACAAAAAATCATCCAAGTAATCGAATACTGAGGTTAGGCCCGAAACATCCCGTACCGCCCATTCTAAAAAAGAACTGAACTTTTCAAACAGCGAACATGAAATGGCACAACCCATGGGCAAACACCTATTAACAAAGAACTGTCCTTGCCAACGACAGCCTAGCAAGTGCCAACAATACGGATGCACAGACAATAAACGAAAAGCCGCCTCAATATCAGTCTTTGCCAACAATAAACCCTGACCATACAGGCGCACCCACGATACAGCCGTATCAAAAGAGGTATAAGACACCGTACACAGATCTGGGTCAATGGAATCGTTGACTGACCCACCCCTTGGATAGGAGAGGTGATAAATGAGCCGGAACTTATTAGGCTTCTTTTTGGGCACCACGCCCAACAAGGAAACAACAAGATTAGGCAATGGCAGCGAACCAAAGGGGCCAGCCATGCGACCCAAAGAATCTTCCTTAAGCAATTTTTCCATGACGACCTCTGGATGTAAACTAGATGACCGCAAGTTATTGGCTATTGGAGGAGTGACCCGCAACTGACTGTGTATCCTGAAGCCCTCTGAAAAACCCCTTTCCAATAAAAGAGCCGCCTCCCAATTAGGATACCGCCTTAAGAAAGGAGCCATCCTTCTTACCCTCACCGGTGTCCTCCCTTTTTCCCAGCGTTGCTCCCTCTACCTTTTCCTTGCTTGAAGCACCTGGACAAAGGATGAGACCCTCCGCAACCTGAACACTCGTGAACACAGGCGTTCTTCTCTCCCCACAGTGCCTCTTCGTTCGGGCCGTTCAGGAAGGACCGGGCCGACCCCAGGAGCTGGTAGGCGTCTCCCAATGAAGTCATCCACCCGCGCCGTACCAGAGTCCTGGGCTGCGGACTGCACGCTCCCTCGCTGGACTCTAAGCAGGGCAGGAGAAGCCCCACAAGCCGCCTCACTGGATCCTTTGTCCTCACCGACTGCCTCACGATGCCGGCTCACCCCCGGGGATCTCTGCTGCTTGCTTCTCCCGACACAGGGGGCCCGGGCCGCTCCAGGAACCAGGCCAGTACCCGCTGCACGTTCTCTCCCACGCTGGGCTGCGCTAAAGCCGGCCGCATGGTGCCGCTGTCCAGTAAAGGGGGGCAGGCTGCATTGGTGGAGCCCCCCCCGGGTCCACCGTGGATGGGGAACCCTCCCGACTCCCCCACCGTGCGAAGCAGGCTTGCACTTGGCCAGTGGAGTCGGAGGGTCCTTGGAAGGGCTCCCTGAATGGCTCCGGACCCTGGATGGCACCTCTGGGCTGAAGCGCTCAGGAGGCCTAGACCTCCTAGCACGAGGGCGACCATGAGAGGAGCCAGCACATAACTCAACTGAGGCCTGGATGGGCTCCTGCAGTAAGTCAGCAACAGTAGCCTGGAGCCACCCAGAGCCTCTGGCCACCGCTTCCGCTCGGAGCCGGGATAACAGGGCATCCAAATCACTCATCCTTGCTCTTTTTTTTTTTTCACAGCTTGAGAAGACAGAGACACCTTCCTTGCCCTGTGAGAAGCTCCGACTAATCCTAACTGAACACCTCCTCCCTACCACACCCTGTGAGACCACCCCCCAATTCCTTCAGGACCCAATCAGGTAAGTGAATACTCCCCTATTTCAAATAATACCCTTTAATTACTCCGCCTCACTGCCCACCCCCGACATGCTGGCCCTCCTCCAAGTTTCACTTTTGCTCCAGGCCATATACTTTATTTTAAAGTTCGCCTCAAACAATAAACTAGTTCCAGTGTGGAACAGGATACAGGACAGGAGACAGGTAAGTCAAATGTGCTCTGCTGTTACCTATTGACCACCAATGTCATTGGAGGGTGGAAAACACCACTGACCACCAATGCCACCAGGAAGGGAAGCATTACTGACCACCAATGCCTGTATCAACCAGATGGCAGCACAGTACCATAAACAAATGCCTTTGGGGGGGGGGGGATGGAAAATATTGCTGACCACTAGTGCATTTAGGGGATAGAGGGGAAATACCACTGATGACCAACGCTTTTAGGGGAAAGAGGGAAAAACACCATTGAGATAAAACAAAAATGGAAGGCACGCACAACTAGTGCATTACCAAAAACATTTATTGGATAGTAAAAAAATGGGTACTCACAATGTTGCAGCTCTCAATAAGCCATAAAACTACACAAAGTTGAATGGTGTGGACACAGGTGTCGTATAACATCAAAAAGGGGGTAAAAGCTGATGAGTTTCGGGGGCACACCCCCTTCCTTAATGCTAAGCAACTCTGAACAACCAAAGACAAGCCACACACGTGTCCGCACCATTCAACTTTGTGTCGTTTTATGGCTTATTGAGAGCTACAACATTGTGAGTACCCATTTTTTACTGATTTTACTATCCAATAAATGTTTTTGGTAATGCACTAGATGTGCGCACCTTCCATTTTTGTTTTGTCTTTGTAGTTTCTATCGGATTACCTCAGCTGAGGAGTGCAGCATCCACCTAGTTCTTGAAAATCGATGTCTTATTGTTTTTTTTACCAAATAAGACTCCTTAGTGCTGGAAGTGATGTTTTTTTCTTGTATAAAAACACCATTGACCACCATAGCTTTTGGAGGTCTGGGGGAGAGAGGGCAATTACTACTGACAATTACTACAATGCTTATTGAACATTTAGGTGTGCTGCATTACAGCTGCATTAAAAAGGTGTATTGGGGTGCCATTCATAATAAATGTCAGTTGCAGTGTAGCAACACACTTAACATGCGTTACCCCAATACACTTGTGTGAATGGGCCCTCATAACCATCAATGTTTGGTAAAAACATTTTGGCACAGTGGGATTAGTCCACAGACCACCAGTGCCTTCGGAAAGGATCCCCCCCAACGATGCAGATGCTGGGAGAGAAGATTTTTGCTTTCACTGATAAACTGTTAAAGTGATTGTAAACCTTTTTTTTTTTTCTTATACTTACCTACTCTGTGCAATGTTATTGCACTGAGCAGCCCCAATCCTCCTTTTCTGGGGTCCCCCACGAGTTCTGTCCACTTCTTCTCTTCTGTGTGTGCTCCCATAGCAAGCTGTGCTCCTGAGCTGGGCAGTGTGCATTCAATGACACATACAGTGCAGCTTGGCCACTCACCTGCTCCCTCCCCTCAGGATCTGACTGACAACAGCAGGAGCCAATGGTTCCCCCTGCTATCATTGCAGCCTGTGAGAGCAGGATGAAACAGAAGAACTGCAGCCACCTCAGGGCTTTCACATTGGAGTGCATTGAGCGGATCTTTCAGGGAGCTTTGCAGGTGCTATTTTTAGCACTTTAGCGCCAGCAAAGCGCCTCAGTTTGAAAGCAGCCTTATGCCGCATACACACAAGCGGACTTTACGGCAGACTTTGCCCGGCGGACGGGATTTCGTCAGACAATTCGATCGTGTGTGGGCTCCAGCGGACTTTGTTTGCTCAAAAGTTGGACGGACTTAGATTTGAAACATGTTTTAAATCTATCCGACGGACTCGAGTCCGGTCGAAAAGTCCGCTTGTCTGTATGCTAGTTCGACAGACAAAAAGCCATGTTAGGGCAGCTATTGGCTACTGGCTATGAACTTCCTTATTTTAGTCCGGTCGTCATCACGTACGAATTCGATGGACTTTGGTTGATTGTGTGTAGGCAAGTCCGTTAATTCAGAAAGTCCATCATAAAGTCCGTCGAAAAGTCCTCCGGGCAAAGTCTGCCGTAAAGTCCACTTGTGTGTACGCGACATTAGTCTTTTGCAGACTCTAACAGGTTTTCTTCCAAGATTGCCCTGTATTTGGCTCCATCCATCTGCACACCAACTCTGAGCAGCTTCCCTGCCCCTGCTTTTGCTTTAAGGCCATAAAGTTAAATTTTGGGCTCATCTGACCAGAGCACCTTCTTCCACATCGCTTTAAAAATGCTGCGCTATCAAAGGTATAAGCAAAAAGCCTCTGAACTGGTAAAAATACATCCTCTACACCGTGGTAATAATAATGTATAAAATATAAAATGAAAAATATATAAAATGACACGTGCTTAATAGCTGCAAGCGGTAAACATGTCTCATAAACCATGTAAAAATACTAAAATCGCATTAAAAACGCTGCGCTATCAAAGGTATAAGCAAAAAGCCTCTGAACTGGAAAAAATATATCCTCTACACCCTGGTAATAATAATGTATAAAATATATAATGAAAAATATATAAAATAACATGTGCTTAATAGCCAAATAATAAAGTGACAATGAGCATTCAATAGTGATACATTTTTTTTAAAGCAAATAAGTCAGTGGAAATTTAAATAGATCCAAATACTGGAATTATAAAAGTGCTTAAGTGCACTATGCAAAGTTCAAATTGATCCAATTTACAGGTGCGCCACACTCCATGTGATTCAGTATGCTGTGAAAGTGATGTGATAATCAGACGCTGTGTTCTCACTCAGGTGCTCCCCCCCATGTAATGAAGGCTCACCTTAAGGTGTGTGACCTTGCTGTTAAGCTTGGTCAATACACACTTTGGAACCACTAAGGTTCAACAGTGCGTCCGGGATCCTGGATCAATCACCAATGTGCCTCAGTAAATCAATGAAAAAAGGATCTCATAGTGTAGTATGTTTATGCAATTTATTGAACCAAAAATAAACAGGTCCCACACAGGGTATTCACAATATCCAGGCGCTTCAGTGCGCCATTCTACATCACGCAAAAAACAAATGGCTGAAACCGGCTGGTAACGGAATGGTATGCTGATTGTTCCTAACAGCTGATCTGCTAAGCGTGCCGTCCTGTCCCCTTCCCCTACATGTGTCTATACAAGGGGATTTCGTATCTTTTTCAGGGGGCGATGTGAGGAAGATATAGTGAAACACTTTTTTTTTTTTTTTATCTAACCACATGCAAGCTTTATCTGTAGTTGGATATTTAAAGCTGAAGTTTAGCTAAAAAATATTTTCAGCCTAACAGCTCTATTGACATGATTTGCTTGTAATGAAGTATGTTGTACATTGTACAAGCAGCTAGATCCTGGACTGGAGAAATCTTCACTGCAGGGATGCCTGTCCTCTTCCTGTATCTGAACTCCTGTGCAAAGGGTCTGCAGGATGAATTCAATAATACAAGTTCCTGACAAGGACTTTTTCCTTCCACCATTAAGAAAAGTTATTTTATTGCTTTCACTGTCTGTAACATGACCTGTAAGTGGTGGATAGTCTGATGAGTAACATGATTCTTTACCCCATTCAAAGATCCTGTTACAGGCAGCAAAAACAAAAAAATTGTTCCCAATTGATGAGAGGAAACAAATGAGCCAGGCCTCTATAGGGGGCTCTAAACTTTTTGTACTGAATGAAGCCCAGAGGATCAAAGCTATTAATCCCCTTCATGATCGAAGATCTGAGATCTGAGATGAAGAAGATGGGGCATCCCTGCAGTGAAGAATTTTACATGATCCATCTTCTTGCACAACATGAAACATACAGTATTTCACTCAAGTTTCCTTCATAAAGCTGTAGGGCTAAAAATCATTTTTTTTCTGAGCTTGAACTTTAACGATTATTACTATATAATAACAATTCATTCTGATTTAAAGCATTGAATTGTGTTTTTTGTAGCTACCAGAGATTTGGCTGGTCTCTTACTGATGAACTGAAGCTTAACCAATACTTTGTGTTGATATTTCTCAACTTTTTTAGGCTGGGTTTCCCAGCATCACTCTCAATGGAGCCGGTTCACACAGCTCCAGGGCGGCCGCGGACCGCACTGGAAAAGGGTCCTGTGTGTGTCTTTGGCTCCATTTCAGGTGTGAATTCAGACCAAAATTTGGACCTGATTTGCACTGGAAATGGTGTACAAGGACGCACCAAACCTCCTGCTGTGAGCCACGGCTGCAGCTAGTGTGAACCCATCTTTAGTCTATGTAGTCCCAAAATTCACCTGTTACAGATAGGGATGAGCTTCAGTTTCAGGTGTCACAGGAGTTGTATCCAAAACAAGAAGGTCAAGAAGGTTTTTGGTACAACAAACAGGCAAACAAATTGGCCATATTTGCGCTCTCCCAAACAACCTAGAGCTAGTCCAGTGGTAGCAAACACAAATGATCATATTTAGCTAATGACATCAACCAGAATCCCTGGTCCATTTGTTCGCATACAGAAGCGGACCAAGGAACTGTCATTTACGACAGGCCTACCAATAGTAACTATCATCAAGCAGCGAGTTGTGTCATTGTGATTCCTTGAGTGTCCTTTTTTTTTTTTACAAATGCTTGCAAATTAGCCTTAAAAAGGCCATAGAAAAAAATTAATTTGTTGTCGTAGACTTCAGTGGGGTCCAGCAATACGTTCGGTGTTGTTTGCACATTCCCACCTGGTTTGCTGAACATCCAGAGATATAAACTTTGCCCAGTTTGCTTATCACTACTTACAGCTTGATACCTTTTACTACTTTCAGCTTATCTAAAAGTACCCATTAAGTCAATATATTTACCACTTGCACAGCCAATCTGAAGAGCCAACTTTTGACTACTGCAGTTAAAGGGCATTTAAACCCAAGAACAAAAATGTAATATATTGCAGCTTACCAGTCTTGATATTTTTATTATTTAAAAATATCAATATCATTTATTATTTTATATTTTATTAGTTTTCTTTTTTTAGGCGTTTTTGCTTTATTTTCCTGATAGTAAATCTTTCTGTCTAATGCAGGCCATACATGGAGCAAATTTCTTTCTTGCAACCACGGATTGCTGAAAAAAAGAAATTTCCTCGGGGGCGTGGGAAGCCGTCTCCGCCAGGAGAAGACAGTGATTATTGCTAGCGGCTATAACAATAATAGCATTTAAAATCTGGCAGGCTGGTTGTACCCAAGTTGATCGATCAATCGATCAAATTGGTACATTCAACCTGCCCATTCATTATTCAAACTTCAGTTGGTTCAGCAGGAACCATCTATGGCCGGCCTTAGGGCGTCAACTCTCACTCGCTGTACTGCTTTTATGAAACAGCAGTGATGATTTCCTAGGACAAGTGTACTAAACATATCCCAGTTTTTATCTTTTCTATAACATATGAAGAGATATCTTGTATTCCACAGGAACAATGTACAGTAACTGATAAGAGTTTAGCACAGCAGAAAGCACAAAAAAGTCATCATCTGACAGGAGTTCTGGAAAAATCAACAGATGTTTTATACTTATCAAACTGATATAACAAAATGCTTCCAAAGGTGTATTTACCAGACCAAAAGAAACCAGATAAATGAAGCTTAATGTAAGGGTAAACATACAATTTAAAATGATATTAAAGTCTCAGTTTTTTTTCATTTAAAAATACCAAACATGTTATACTTACCTGCTCTGTGTATTGGTTTTGCAGCCCAGATCCTCATCTTTTCAGGCCCCTCGTCAGCGCTCCTGGCTCCTCCCTCCTGCTGAGTGCCCCCATAGCAAGCAACTTGCTATGGGGGCACCCAAGCCAAGCTCCTTCTCTGTGTGTCCATTCAGACACGGAGCCATGGTTTAGCCCTGCCCATCCGATCTCCTCATTTGCTCAATGAGTTTGATTGACAGCAGCAAGAGCCAATGGCGTCGGGCTGCTGTCTCAGCCAATGAGGAGGGAGAGTCCCAGGCAGCCAAGACTCTCCTACAACATCGCTGAATCAAGAGGAGGCTCAGGTAAGTATTAGGGGGGCTAAGGGGCTGCTACACACAGAAGGTTTTTAATCTTAATGCATTGAATGCATTAAGATAAAAAAAAAACATCTGACTTTACAAACACTGTAAAGTAGAAGTTATCCCTAAATGAAAAACCTTTAATTTTTCTTTACTTGCAGAAATTGTTCTTTAAAAAGAAAACTAGTACAGATACCATACCTAAAGACTGAGGCTGGTTTCACACTGCTGTGAGGAGCGGCTCACAGCAGGGGTCCGGTGTGTCCCTGTTCTCCATTTCAGGGACGAATCCGGTCCGAATTTTTGTCTGGTTTCAGACCTGCATTGGACCAGAAGATGCACAGGACTCTTCTGCAAACCACTCGTGTCCGCAGCTGTGTGAACTGGCTCCATAGAGAGCCGGTCACAGTCTCTTGACATGTGAATTGGATGCGGAGAAAGCCACATCCAATTCGCACTAGTGTGAACCCAGCCTGGTAGGTTGTAATAGATTCGTTTTTTGGGTTTAGATCTTCTTCAACCTTGTAATTTATGTAAAGATTAGATTACTCCAAAAGCAATTAGGCCTGGTTCACACCTATGTGTTTTGCAGAAGTGCACTACAGTCCATTCAACATGGTTTCCTATAGGACACGTTCACATCTAGACATTTTTCAGGCACTGTGTTTTTAAAGCACAAAATGGTGCTTTTTTGGTTCCATAGATTTCAAAGGAGAAGCTACAGAAAAGCATGTAGTACAGTTTTGACTCGATTTTGCCACAATTTTACTGTGATTTTGCTGAGATTTGCAATTTCCATTTTTTAATCTTCCCAACAACAAATTGGGCAAAAAAAAACATAAAAAAAGAGAATCGCTGCAAAATCGCTGCATAAACGCACTACATGCTTTTCTGCAGCTTTTCCATTGAATTCTACAGAACCAAAAAAGCAAAAAAAAAGCACCATTTTGCATTTAAAAAGTTTCCTGCATCAGCTGAAAAAGCATAGATGTAAACATGTCTCATAGGAAACCATGTTAAATGGACTGTAGCGCGTTTATGCAAAAAGCACCAAAAAAACTCATAGGTGTGAACCAGGCCTAATGGCACTGCCTTTAAGGTTAGGTTACACTAGGGATGCATTCTGAGGAGTGGTGTGCATTATAGTCGATCTTCAAAGAGCATTTGACAGGTGGTGAGGAGGCATTGTATTGCCTCCTCACCGCCTACTTTAACTGCTTGCCGACCAGCCGCCATCGTTATATGGCAGCAGGTCGACTCTCTTGCGCGAATCGCCGTAGCTGTACGGCGCTTGTGCAGGTGCGATAGCAGGCGGACCCATGCACACTGCGTGCCCGCGGGTCGGGCATACTCGATGTCCACCGGTGACTCGCGATTGCCTATTACAGAGGCAGAACGGGGAACTGCCTTTGTAAGCAAGGCGATTCCCCGTTCTGACAGGTGACATGACAGGGATCTACTGTTCCCAGTGATCTCTGTCGTGTCCCTGGCAGCCCATCTCCCCTACAGTTAGAACACACTGAGGGAACACACTTAACCCCTTGATCGCCCCCTGGTGTTAACCCCTTCCCTGCCAGTGACATTTACACAGTAATTAGTGGCTATTTATAGCTCCGTATAAATGTCAATGGTCCCAAAAAAGTGTCAAAAGTGCCCGCTAAAAATCGCAGATCGCCTCCATTACTAGTAAAAAATAAAATTAAAAAATAACAAAAATGCCATAAATCTATCCCCTATTTTGTAGACGCTATAACTTTTGTACAAGTCAATCAATATACGCTTATTGCGATTTTTTTTTTTACCAAAAATATGCAGAAGAATAAATATTGGCCTAAACTGATGAATAAATTTGTTTTTTTTGGGGTTTTTTTTTTTTTTTTTTGGTATATGTATTATAGCAAAAAGTAAAAAAAAAATCGTTGCTCTTTGTTTATAGCGCAAAAAATAAAAACTGCAGAGGTTTTCAAATACCACCAAAAGAAACCTCTATTTGTGGGAAAAAAAGGACATCAATTTTATTTGGGTACAATGTGTAATGACCGCACAATTGTCAGTTAAAGCAATGCAGTGCTGTATCGCAAAAATGGCCTGGTCATTAAGGGGGAATCCTTCCGGGGCTGAAGTGGTTAATGTGCCACAACCACATGCATTAAACGCATTTGCATTTTACTGCGCCCCAACCATTAAAGTAAACTAGCTCTTATTTTGTCATGAGGGTGATCTAGGTTCAGGTGGGTTTTTATGACTTATTAACTTCATATTGCAGTGCACAGCACTGTACATTAAAACAACAATATAATACTGCTTACCAACAGTGTATCAAAATAAAAAAATGTTCATTTAGGATATCTCTCTTCTAAGTTTCTGTCTTTAATTTACCCCAAAAAATCATCAACTTTATAAAACAAGTAGGGACATTTATTTTGTCTGAACCTGCAGCTTATAATTACCTACATCTGCATGTAATTATGTACAATTAAACTATCCACAATTGTCTAGAGTACCTGATATCCTTAATTGACTTCTTTGCAGCTCAACAAACTGAAATTTGTAAGATCCCTGATAATTTCCTAATTATATAAGAATTAACAGAAAAATAAGCATAACTTTACAACTAAAATTCTGCTGTGGAACACATTGGGGATGGGAGGAGATTTACAAAACCTGGAGCAGACAGAATCTGGTTTTATCTTCAAAGCTTAATTGAACAAGCTGAAGTTAGAAGCTGATTGGTTATTATGTAAAGTTGCTCCAGATTCTGTCTGCTCAAGTTTTGATAACACCCCCCCCCCCCGAATTGATTATTTGATCAGCTTCTTTTATCAACAGCACAAGAAGTAAAGTGCAAAGCCAATCAAAATTTAGACAGCTAGACCTGTGTAGCGCCACTTGGTTTTTCGTTCACTCTTGAGGCCCCAACTGAGTATTCACCTCTTCCACTGACACCACCAAACACGCTCACACTGCTACTAACTCTGAACAGATGATGTAATACAGTGAACCAAGCAAGATCTGTATAAAGAAGGCAAGGTTTTGAAAACAATTTAACATTACACTTTAAGGAATATAACATGTAAAAGATTTACCAATTTTATCAACAGATAAGCCTATAATAAGGCTTATCTGTAGGTACTGGAAATATCTCCTAAACCTGCATGGTTTAGGAGATATTTACCATATACGCTTGCATCGACATCATCGGCGCATGCACACTAAAGTGCCATTTCTATAGGGCTCGTGCCATGACCGTCGGCTCCTGCACGCATGGGTGGGAGTGACGTCACGCAACTCCGGCCAGTCACAGAGCCAGAGTCCATGGCCCCAGAAAGAAGAGGGGTAAAGATGGTCGTGGCCACCAGTGGGGACCTCGGGGACATTGCGGGCTTCGTTTGCAGGTAAGTGCAACATAATGGGCTAGTATGCAATGAATATTAGCCCATTATGCTTTAACTTTACAGGAGAATAAAGAATAAAGAGGAGGTAAAACCCATCAGGGTTTACTTCCTCTTTAAGCAATACTCTATGCTGCAAACATTGGTCCCTAATCTACATGCAGGGAGCCAGATGCATGTATTTCCATGGGGTTTTTTTTTTTTGTTTGTTTGTTTGAAGCACATGATTAGAGCCTGAGTCGCACCAGCTTCCACCACCAGACTTCAATGGTGATTCTATTAAACCTGAGTTTGGTATATATAACAGGACCTCTTTTACTTTAATTAATCCTACAGAACAGAAAAGGTATAATAGTTCAGCCCCGGCTCTGCGTATTGAAAAGGTCGCCGCTAAGAACTGAGCAGAGAAATGATAATGAAACTAAATCTCAGGGACAATCGAGCCAAGGACTAAGGTTTATTGTTGCAACATTATCCTGGAAGTGAAACATAACACATATTATTGGCCAAACGTTGGAGCTCTTTTGATGGTGCACTTTGAAGTCATTAGAGTCCTTCACTTCTGTGAAAATGTTAGCAAGTGAGAAGACATAAACAAGAAAAATGCATCAACTTCGGAGTTCCCCTTTAATGACTTCCTGGTGTGGCAGCTTGTGATATTAGGCTATGAATTTCCCTTGAAGAAAAGAGTACCTGTTCTTGCATGGGAAATTCCCAGCTGCAGCTATTTATATGTAGGGCAGGTAATGCACTTGCAGAATGTCTCCTACTTGGAGTACAGCAGCTATTTTGTAATCCAACTGAGTGCAGAAAATGGTAACATGGAATCAACAGTTCTTTAGCAATGGGACAAACCCTGGTGACTACAATTGGGCTCCTATTCACCAGAACTGCTGGAGTCTCTGAATTATTGAGTCCCAGGTGATGATGACCTTGCCTTTAATGGAAGTGTGAACTGAATTCCTCTCTACATTCGCCGCATGTCCTTTGTGTCAGACCGTTTAGATTCCTAACAGGAAAAGCCTGTATGGGGGGATACTTCCCTGGACTCTGAGATATCACTGTGTGGTAACAGGTAAGGATGAGCTCAGGCGTGTTCGCAAACAGCACGTGCAGAGCCCGCCAGGAAGTCGGCATTGCGGAGCGCTAATCACAAGCAGTGAGACATTGTCCCGATACGCGGCTGCAGAGATCGGGAAATGTCTCGCAGCCTATGATTAGCACTGTGCAGTGCCGACTTCTTGGCGGGCTCTGCAAGTGCTGTTTCCGAACACGCCTGAGCTCATCCTTAGTAACAGGCAGACAGTTCAGAAAAAGATGTTTGGTTCGTTCTCATCCACTCCTGTATATCAGCAGTCTGGCAGGGTCCTTCAGTATGATGACCCTCTGCAGGCTCCGTGCACCAAAGGGCTCTTCTGCGGGTCAGCACCAAGGATGGGCTCAGGCATGTTCGCAACTCCATGTGCCCACCAGGAAGCTGACACTACGCAGCACTAATCACAGGCAGTGAGACATTTCCTGATCTGTGGCTGCATAGATAGGGAAATGTCTCACTACCTGTGATTAGCGCTGCGTAGTGTCTGCTTCCTGGTTTGCGCGGGGACGTGGAGTTGCGAACACACCTGAGCCCATCCTTAGTCAGCACATAGGTGATACAGCGTTCTCACTTCCTTCACAAGGCAGTGGTGTCACTTCACCACTTAGGCTTTATCTCTTTTGGCAGCATCCGGTCAGCCTCCTCGCTCTCGCTCTCACCTCCAGTCTGCTCCAGCACTTCCCCCCTCTCTCCCCTCCTGTGCGCACGCTTTTCCTTTTTAAATGACCCCTTCTCTCTTAGTAATACTTGGGTAATGTAGTCCAGCTTCACCCAAAGTACTTGAAGATTCCCCCCAGTGGCATACAAATCCCAGAACTCCCTCGGAGAGCTTTCTGTGTTCTGAAATAACTCAGTCCTGACACATGCCATTTTGTGGCCATTTTTGAACATAGCACCTAACAGTCCCAGGTGTTACATCTGGAAAAGATGAATTCTTAACGGATTAAATTGGCTACTGCAGTTTGGTTTGATGTTTTGAAAGTGTGCTACTGGGAACATTTCTAGATGCGCATAGCAGATTTCAAATGTCATTTGTGAAGTTCAGGTTTGAAAAAAGGAAAAGTGTATTGACTGGTTTCTACAGACAAGAAATGTACATGTTAGCACACATTTCATGAATTGGACCCCTTGTGCTTAGCACTTTGCTACTTGCTGAAAGACTTTGTGTTTATGTAACACTTACATAAAACAGTATTAAGCCCAAAACAAAATGTTATTATAATGGAAGCTTGTAGGCAGGGGCAGTCTGCTTCCTCCACTGTAGATGACGCCCAACCCGAACGGTATTACAACCTGGAGGGGAAGTTAGGGGAAACTTGGTTTCTCTGTGTTTTCCTGGTCCTGGCAGCAGCATTCTGGTTGGCTGCACTTGGTGGCCATCTTGGGTCAGTAGAGTCTTTGCCCCCAGGTTTTGGCATGCATTTGCAAGTGGGTAGTGTGGGTACAGGTTACCCATCTTTCAGGGATGGTAGTAGAGGCAGGGAAAGGTTCCAGAAGAGGAAGGAAAATGTAGGGTTTTCAATTTCAATGGATATTTTCACGTTTGGGCACTAGATGGCCAAGCCATGTTCTGACTGTCTGAACAGGTGCTGCCAGTTCGGCTGAAACCTGCTTTGCTACACGCTGTTGGAACGTGAGTGTTCTCGGCTACTCTATCTTCCCACTGGGTATGTTGTCAACTGTCTTTGCCTTACTTCAGTACAAGTTCTTTTCATTGCACCCGGACTGTGTGTGTTATTGCTACCGCACCATGTTGCACACATGCACAAACTTACCAATCATTAGATGTGGTGGCTGCATTCGTTTTATTCTTAAATTTTCACCTGTTGATCAGGCCAGTAAGTTTGTTATTTTTCATCATATTTTTCCTGCTAAAGTAGTAGAGGGTTGACACAAACCTTTTAACACTGATGCAGATCTTAAAAAGATCAGCTTTTATAAGTTTATGAAAAAACGCTATCTCTAAGGCTCGATTCACACCTATGCATGTTGCTTTTGAGCGTTTTTGGAGGTTTTTTTTTCATGCTTGGCACGTTTTTGAGCAGCGTTTTTGTAGCGTTTTTGCGGTGTTTTTGCCGCGATTTGCGTTTTTTTTTTTTTTTTTTTCATTTTTTTTACAGTCTTAAAAAAAATTACAAAAAAAAAAAAAAAAAAAAACGGCAAAAACGCACCAAAAACGCACCAAAAACGCACCAAAAACGCTGCAAAAACGGTGCACTTGCGTTTTTGATGCTTGTCCATTGAAATCCATTACATGCAAAACGCTGCTTTTTGCATGAAAAAAAGTCCCCGACCCTTTCCAAAAACGCAGAGATACAAAAAAGCATTGATGTGAACATGTTCCATAGGAACCCATGTTAAAAAATTCCCAT
Organism: Aquarana catesbeiana; assembly: GCF_042186555.1. Lineage (NCBI taxonomy): Eukaryota > Metazoa > Chordata > Amphibia > Anura > Ranidae > Aquarana > Aquarana catesbeiana. The sequence goes on along the minus strand of NC_133325.1, from coordinate 677,628,370 downwards.
GCATTTCTGCAAAATGCAAAATGCATCAAAAAACGCGCTAGTGTGAATGGAGCCTAAAGGGGAAAAAATGTTGCTGTAGCTGCTTAAAAAGTGTTCACTGGAGTTCAGCTTTAATTCTATCCAAATCTCTCCAGACTAGCAATGCTGCTGTCCAGGGCTGTGACAAGGGGTGGGCATGAGGGGTGGCTGCCCTGGGCACTGTGGTTTCATGTGACGTGGGAGGGTGTTGTGAGGAGATTAGTGGGGATTTGCACTGGAAGGGAGACTTTGGGGGCGGCAAATGGGTAAGATTTTTTCTAGGAGAGGAAGTTTGGAGTGGTGATTTAGGGAGATCTGTGTTGGGAGGGAGAATGTGGGAGGAGGATTGGGGGGTGGGGTTTAGTGCTAGAGGAGGTGATATGGTAGAGAAGGAGGGAAATTGTGTTAGGAGGGGGAATTTTGTGGGGGGGCTGGGAGACGGGGATTTTGAGTGGGGCGAACAGATGTGTACTTGGAAGGGAAATTTTAGGAGTAGAGGATTTGTGCTAGGAGGGGTGATTATTTTTTTTTAGGGGGGCATGTGTGCTGGGGGGCAAACATGTGCTCTGTGAGTGGGGATTTCAGCAGGGAGGCGGATTTGTACTTGGAGGAGGGGGAATTTATGCTTAGGGGTAATCATGCAGATTAGTGCTCAGTTTTTTGGGGGAAATTTTTGCTGACACATAATACTCATGCATCTTGGGGGGAGGGGGGCACAATTTGACATGTTTGCCCTGGGCTCTAGATGACCTTGTTCCGGCACTGCTGCTGTCCATAGGTGTCTCCCTTGCTCCTTCATTCAGAATGGAGACACCTTAAAATAGTAATGCCCCGTACACACTGTAGTACTTTGTTCAGACATTTCGACAACAAAATCTTAGGATTTTTTCAGACGAATGTTGGCTCAAACTTGTCTTGCATACACACGGTCACACAAAGTTGTCTGAAAATCCAATCGTTCTAAACGCGGTGACGTAAAACACGTACGTCGGGACTATAAACGGGGCAGTGGCCAATAGCTTTCATCTCTTTATTTTTTTTTTCTGAGCATGCGTGGCACTTTGTCCGTCGGATTTGTGTACACACAATCGGAATTTCCGACAACGGATTTTGTTGTCGGAAAAATTTTATAGCCTGCTCTCCAACTTTGTGTGTCGGAAAATCCAATGGAAAATGTCAGATGGAGCCCACACACGGTGTTGTCGAATTTCCGACAAAACGCTCCGATCGGACATTTTCCATCGGAAAATCCGACCGTGTGTATGGGGCATAAGTGTGTTTCTGGCTGGATCACCAGGTGAAAATAAAGCAAAAAATGGCTAAAAAAACGAACGCAGTCTTCACATTTAAGGACTGATAAGCTGCAATATAATACATTTTTGTTTTTAGGTTTAATGTCACTTTAGGCTTTCCATGCCTTTAATGCCACAGTAGTAAACCTGATGAGGATTCCTGTACTACACTGTATGTCTGACAGGATCATGATTTTTACCGAGGACTTTCACTCATAATTGATGCAATAGTCATTAATTGAGCCAAGGATTTTATACTGTGATTTAAACATTTTGACTTTTAAATATCATGTCTCTCAGTTAAATAAAGCTATGCTCAAAATTAAGATTTAAAAATGCCATTCACACTGGGGAGCAGGCATCACAATGTGCATGCACACAGGTCTCAGATCCTGTGGGTTACATTTAGGACAGAGCTGGCCTTTGGAGGGCAAACTGTGCAGTTTTTCAGGCCTTTACCCTCTGACAGAACCACTTTTGTACTGCTGTACTGTGACGGTGTGTGTCGGGGTTGGAATACTCTGTAATCTAGTGTTGTGCAGAGTATTTGGGGTATATAGTGAGACAGCCCAAAATGGAATGGAGTGTACAGTAGGACTTGCTAAAAGAGAAAAGAGAAATCAAAGATGTGGCATCACTGGAGGAGGGTATATTGGGAGGTTAATGTGACATAATATGCTGTGCATAATTGCAACGTATGCCAAGAGCTCACCCTCCACAGTGCTAACTTTAGTTTATTTTAAGATTAAAAATGCAAACAAATATTTTACCAACTTCTACTGGCAACATCACTACCTTTCCTGGGCACCTTATGCCAACAGAACGCTTAATGTACGCTACCACAATGCATAGTGTGAACAAGCTGTGACACATATGTAACGCAATGCATTGCAACACACTTGAGCTGCATAAGCATATTCATCGCCTTAGTACATTGGGGTTCTATTCAAAATGAATAGTATTGCAACTTTGCCACGCATGTGTTAACAGGCAGGTTTTTAAAGAGATATTTGGCTAGATTCAAATCTATGCGTAGTCCCCTGTTCCTAAAAATGAGGCTATAGTGTAAATTTAGTTTGTGGCTGAGCTGTAAACAGCTCAGAATTGATTATATATTTGGTTCTGTTTTAAACTTGACTGAGATGTGCATATCTCATTGTTGCCAGTAGGTGTTACTGGTACCACAGGACAGTATGAGAATTACAACTAAGTTGAGCTGTAATGAATATTCTCTTTCCAGAAACAGCTCAGTAGGAGGTTCCTGGCCGCTGTGCATTCTGGGAGGGGGTATTTATTGGTCAGATGCCATGCACTGTTAGTCAGTTCGTTACCTCAGGGCCTTCTTTGCCCGAGGGTGTGTCGCTATGAGTTCTGCTAGTAGGCCCAGAAGTCTGTCTGGGGCCTACTAATCCTGAGGCGGTCCTTAGGCTGTCTTGCCTATCTGGAAGAAGCCGAGCCAAGCTGAGGAGATCCAGGGGAGGACCCTTGCTGGAGAGAGCCAGGATAAGGGCTGGTCTCTCAGGAGGGCCTGGTCACTCGTTTGGAGGACGCACCTATATCTAATCCTGTTTGCAGTATCGCCGGGTTGACTTAAAGGTTCTGGTACTGTCAAGCTGTTCTGCAATCTAAACAAGATAACTAGTTCCTGGGTGCTATGTCTGTGAGAGAGACTTACCCAGGAGTTCTACTGGCTGCTATGTCTGTGAGAGAGGCTTGTCCAGACATTCTACTGGCTGCTAGGTCTGTGTGAGAGATCTATCCAGGTATCTAAGATCTTACAAAAGAAAGCGGTTTTGCCTTTAGAATTCAAGGAGTCTGTAAGTGATCTGCAAAAAGGGTATCTGAAACCTCCCCTAAACCTCTCCCCTACTACTTTTTTCAAGTTCTCATTAAAGCATTGCAAAATATTTAAAGTGACTGAGGCCCAAATTCTGTTCTAACTTCCCATTATAGCCATGGACTCAGCCCAGAAAAACACTGCCATTTAATTGTTAATGGCATCCCCAAGCATCTGCCACAGCACCATGCAGTTCGTTGCGAGACATTTTTGAAAAAGAGTCAGGGACTTCTTTTCCATGTTTCTTGCGTGTAGGGCAGCTGATTGATATGAATCCCCGGGAATGCGTGAAAAACACACAGAAACGTGTCTCTGTTTGGTCACACCGACAGGTGTGAACCAAGCCTTAATGGGCCCTGAGTGATAATGGTGACTCCACTCTCTTGCAAACTCTGAAATATAAATTTGGGGTAGAGCTTGTCTCTTCTAGAAGAAAAGATACATTGTAACAAACACTCTAGTTTTTGTTTTGAGCTTTATTCTCTATAAGGCCCCAATCACACTTAGGCGTTTGCGATAGCAGCCAGAATCGCCACAATTCTGTTTGCAATCCCAAAACGCTCTGCAAAACTGACAAATTGCAATTCTGCCACGATCGTCACGTGGTAAATCCTGATGCAATTGCTGCAAACCACATTGTGTAAAGCTTGTCGCCCAAAAGCTCCTTTTTGGGTGACAAGCTTCATGTGATGCACTGCGATTTATATTGCGAAAATCATGACAGAATCGCACCCGCATTTAGGTGACATTGAAAATTAATGGCTCCTGAACAAGCGTGGTGCGATTTGTCAGTTTTGCAGAGCGTTTTCGGATCTCGGACAGATCGCAGTGATTCTGCCCACGATCTTAAACACCTAGGTGTGAACAAGGCCTAATATGGAGACTGTCATCCTTTTCTGTGCCATCTCTCTTTTTCTTTTGGCTGGGTAAACTTGGCTAAGCTGTTTTGCTCTCTTGCTTTCACGCTCCTGTTCTTGCATTTTTCCAGTCCAGTTAGGTTATTATGAGGCATGGAGCCTTTGGAAGTCACACTGTAACCCCAGCGACAGCCACTGGGTTTGGATTGGTGAGGGGCAGCTGGGTGTGATGGAGAGTCAACATTTCTTTCTTTGTACCGCCACTTGCCAGACAATAACCATTACATTCTTCAAGCTAAACTTTAGTTTTGCCTTCCCTAGTTTCTCCCCCTTCATCAACATGTTAATGAAATGATTAAATAAAATCTTTCTATTTTCAGTACATACTTTATTTTAATGCCAGTGATGCCATCACTGGGTCTCTTTATATGCAATGCAGGCAGATCATGGGTGGTAGGAGGGGCCATAAGTACCCTGCCTCAGTCCCCAGGTCTCATGCAAGCAATGGGCCGAATTTAGAGGAATTATGTGAATATCAAAATGCCTTGATGGGTGGATATCAGTCTGAAGGAGTGGGCATTCCTAGGCAGGCTGCATTTGCATGCAGACCACCCTAGGTTAGGCCCAGATCTGATGTTGAGACTCCATAATTAAAGGGGTTATAAACTCTTGCGTTTTTTCACCTCAATGCATTGTATGCATTCAGGTGAAAAACCTCTTGTAGTGCACCAGCCCCCCTTTTACTTACCTGAGCCCATTCGTTTCTGCGCCGCGGACGAGCTCAGCCACTCCAGCCTCTCCAATCTAACGTTTACATATCCTTTAAAAGAGTTAAAAGCCAATGAAGGAAAGGGGCAGGCCAGTGAAAATCATGCCAGGGGAAGAAAGCACTAGATGATGTTGGACATTATCCAGCCAATGAGGCAGGTTCTATCTGACCTGCTAAAACTTCTAATGCACATTTTGAGAAGTTCATAGTGTGCAGTGAAATCAGAGTAAGCAAGTAAGTGGGGATGGAGTGACCTGGCAACCAAATCAAAATTAGGGCATTGCTGGCTCAATTTGTACAAGATCCCAGGTGTTTAAATATGAGGATTGGATTAAATCTGACCTTCGTCCTTCCCTTCAGTCTTAGACAGTTGGACAGGCTCCTCTCCTGTACTGAAATTGCTTACTTGCTTTCACTGCACTATGTATGAGCTGTCAGTTTGACTGCAGCAACGCACCAACATTTGCTTGTTTGGGTATTCAGCAAATTGACAAATTTTGGTGAAGTATCTCTTAAACACAAAGAACGTAGCAAAAAAACAAAAAAAAAAAACAAAAGCAAAACACATTTGATAGTCTCATATATTTTCCTTGTATGACAGTTATGTCTTCAAATTCACTAACACAGTCACCAACACAAAAGAAAACCTCATACTTTAAAAATAGGACACTATGCTAAAGCCACAAAAAAAGCTAATTGTCTCTGTTTTAATCAGTAATTATACTATTTTTAGGCTGCTGTGTCTTTGATTTTACAAGGTTGCACTTAAGGTCTGGTGAGGGCGCAAGAACACCTGCTGACATGACCCATATAAACTATAAGATAATGTCCTACTTCTCCATGAATATTTAACTAGCTAATTAATAAATAACAGCAAACACAAGCACATTGTGCTATCTGGCAAAGATCAGATGAGAATATCGAGATGCTGAAATTTTCTTTAATGAACATTTCTAGTTCATGCTGTGTCAATAAACCCAATATTAGCTCAGCTTATGTTTCAGTAGGAATTGCTCTCCCACTGCCTATCGCTCAAACCTAGGGGAGACTTCAAAATATAAATATGGATAAGACCACTTAAGATCTCTGCATGCCGACATGTAATAATATCAGATGAGAGGATTCTTCCCCTAAAATAGGAAGATATTAAGCAGTGTCTCCAATGACTTCCACAATTAAAGGGATAGCCACCTACCTAACAAGAATTGTTTTTCATTATCCATCATCTCGGGATTGCTTTTTCCCAGGATATTGTTACGTGGGGACAGCAATTCAAGTCAAAACCTGAACTGTTGGGTGTATCCAATTCACATCATTCACTCATTATGACATTCTACTCCTGGTCATCTCTGCTAAGGACTGTTTCACACCAGCTTCAGCTTATATAAGAGCAGGGTGAACAGTAAGCGTTGAGAAAGCATTTTCAGAGCTTTCAGCAAGCTTTGTTAAAGTAAAATTCAGTTACAGATTGTACATTTTGAACGCATATCCCAATGGGAGTGTTGATTGCCACTTTAAACAAGTTGCTAGCAGGCTTCAGAACTTCTTGAAGCTTGTTGAAAGCTCGCTGAAGACTGCTAGCAATTTGTTTAAAGTGGCAGTCAACATTCAAATTAGGTTATGTGTTCAACATTTACAAAGTGAAAATTAATGGTACTTTAAAAGCTTCATTGAAGCTTACTGAAAGCTCTGCCAATGCTTTGTCAAAGCTTATTGTTCATATTTCTCTTATACAAGCTGAAGCCTCCATGAAACGTGCTTTAGGGATATCTGTGCTATAAAAAATCACCAAAATAGCCATAGCAACACACTCTACCTCTTTATTTTTCTAGTTACATGAGTTGTTGTTTTTTTTAGTTACATGTGTTGTTTTTGGAAGCTAGGACTCCCCTATTTAAATGCTAACAAAGCTATTAGACTGGTTCATGAAACTCAGGGAAGGAAATGGTTCTACAGGAATTAGGGGGAGGGGAAAGGACTTGAATAAGCCATGTGCTGGAAGACAAAGGAGCGGTTGTTCTGGAGGACTTTGAGAAAGAGGTAGTTTGGAAAATTCTGGATGCTGGAAGATGACTCCATCATAAAGAAAAACTGAAAAATAGGAACTTTACCTGGGGATGATACTAAATCTACAAGCCAAGTTAAGTAACTTTAAATGTTTCCCTCTTGAATACATTATCAGAGGTGTAACTAGAACCTTCAGGGCCCTGTCCAGGGCCCTTCCCTCTTAGCCCAGTGACAGATTGCCAGGGCTCGGTTTCAATTGCAACCTTTGTGACCTTGGTAGTTCCGCCACTGGTGTCAGTAGTTTTTTATTTTTGTTACTTTATGTCACGTACCTTACAGCGGAGTCTGAAATGACGAGGGCGGCCTCTTGCACGGTCCCGGTCCTAGCGTCCCTGGAGGTTGAGACAGGGTTGCTAGGGCGGCGGAAGGGTGCAGGTGCCTGCTGGCAGGATCAGAAGCCCAGAGGTCTTCGGAAGGAAGCTGAGGTGCTGATTCCTGGATGGATGCAGGAGAGGTCCAGCAGAGGAACTTGCAGGGTCACGGCAGGCAGGAGTTGGCAACGTGCTGGCAACGAGGTACACAATCGGCAGGCAGAGACGTGGTCAGGGACTGGCGGAGGTTGGCAACGAACTGGCAGCGGGGTACCGAATCAGGAGACAGAGCCGTAGTCAGGAGTCTAAGCCGGGTTCAATACAGGAAGCAAGGCAGGCAGAGATGTAGGGGTGATCCGAGAGGGTAGTCAAGGCAAGCAGAGGTTCAAGATCAGGGTCAAGTAAACAAGGCAACAGCAAGGGTTCAGGAACGAGCTGAGACAATCCAGCATTGATGCTAGTCTGCTGATCGTTTAAATAGGGCGCCTTGCGCCGTGATTCGTTGGAGTGCGGGCGTGCACACGCTGACGTGCCCTCGTTCGTACGATCGCATCGCGTGCGTACCTAGTCCGGGGCTCGCTCGTTCTTCCCGTACGTCCGGCTGGCACCCGGGAACGAGCGTTTGTGATGGTTCTCTGACATTGCCCCCTCCTTAAGGGCAGCCTCCGGATGCCCACCTGAGACCTCCTTTCCGGATGAGCATGATGAAAGGCTTGTATGAGTCTTGGGGCATGGAGGTTTGCTTCTGGTTCCCAGGAGTTTTCTTCTGGGCCAAAACCCTTCCACTTAATTAAATATTGATTTTGTCCCCGCCTTCTCCTGCAATCTACAATGGTCTCAATTTCGAACTCTTCTTCCCCATTTACCATTATGGCCTCTGGGGGCCCTCTTTTACGACCAGGAAAGGGATTAACCACATCAGGCTTCAACAAGGAGGTATGAAACACAGGGTGAATCCTAAAGGAGTCGGGAAGTTCGAGCTCATAAGCCACTGGATTAATTTTTCTCTTGACCCGAAAGGGTCCTAGGTATTTAGGTCCCAATTTCTTGGATGGGCAGGTAAGTTTTAGATTCAAAGTTGACAGCCACACACGATCACCAACCTTCAAATCCAGTTCTCCCCTCCTCTTTCTATCAAAGAACCTCTTATTAACCTCTTGTGCTTTGGCAATGGTATCCTTTAACACCTGGTTATTGGTAGCAAAGAAATTTAATCTGTCCTGAACTGCAGGCAAAGGAGAGTCCGGAATCAATGTAGGCAAGAAGGAAGGATGAAACCCGTAGTTGGAGAAGAAGGGTGATTGGTTGGTGGCAGTATGAGCAGAGTTGTTAAATGCAAATTCTGCCAGTGGCAGAAGTGAGGCCCAATCTTCTTGGGAGAAGGAGGTGAAGCAACGCAGATATTGCTCTAGCGTTTGGTTGGTACGCTCAGTCTGTCCGTTGGACTGGGGATGATAAGCCGAAGAAAAGTTGAGTTTGATGCCCAGCGCTTCGCACAGTGCTTTCCAAAATCTTGAAGTAAACTGTACTCCTCGATCCGAGACGATGTCACTAGGGATTCCATGCAGTCTGACAACTTCTTTAACAAAGACTTTAGCAGTTTCAATTGCTGATGGGGTCCCTTTCATAGGGATGAAATGTGACATCCTGGAGAGGCGGTCTACCACTACAAAAATAGATGAGAACCCCTCTGATGGAGGGAGCTCTACGATAAAGTCCATTGCGATTTTATCCCAGGGTCTCTCAGGAATGGGTAGAGGTCTTAATAGTCCCCATGCTTTGTTTTTGCTGTTCTTGTTCCTGAGACAGATTGAACATGAGCCAACATATTTCCTGCAGTCCTTTGCTAAACTAGGCCACCAGAAATGTCTCTGGATCAAATCCATGGTCTTGTATCCCCCAAAATGGCCGGCTAGTGGGTAGTCATGACACACTTGTAGGATGGTGGTACGTAAATTCTGTGGTATGAAAATTTTATTACCCCGCCAATAGACCCCATCGTTCTCCTGAAGGTCTGCATCCGGAGACAGAGAGACTTCCCTGGAAGCTTGACGGATCTGTGACATTAGGTCGGTTTGCATAAGTAGAAAATTTCCAGCCTGCAGGATAGTATCAGTTTGAGGTGGAACTTCAACTTCTGTAAACATACGCGATAACGCGTCAGGTTTCACATTCTTGGAGCCAGGCCGGTAGGTTATGTGGAAGTTAAACCGTGAAAAGAAAAGAGCCCACCTTGCTTGTCTGGGCCTGAGGCGTTTGGCGGTCCTGAGGTATTCCAAATTCTTGTGATCCGTGAAGATCAGTATTGGGTGTGTTGCTCCTTCCAAGAGGTACCGCCACTCTTCTAGAGCCAATTTGATTGCCAACAGTTCTCGGTCCCCCACATCATAGTTCCTCTCTGAAGGTCCCAACTTCTTTGAGAAGAAGGCCACAGGGTGCATTAGATTCTTGGGTCCTTGGCGCTGGGACAGGATGGCCCCTACGGCGCTTTCTGAGGCGTCCACCTCCAGGATGTATGGAAGAGCGGGGTCAGGGTGCTTTAATAACGGAGCTGAGGTAAAAAGTCCCTTTAACTTATCAAAGGCAGCTTGGGCTGCCTCTGTCCATTGAAAACGGTTCTGTTTCTTGGTGAGCTGGGTGATGGGCATGATGATACCAGAGAAGTTTTTAATGAACTTTCTGTAGAAATTAGAGAAGCCGACGAACCGTTGTACCCCTTTCTTATCAGTGGGAGGTGGCCAGGACGTTATGGCTGCGACTTTTTGAGGATCCATTGCCATACCTCCTGTAGAAATCACCAGTCCGAGGAAGTGGATGGTCTGTCGTTCGAATTCGCATTTCTCGGCCTTGGCATAGAGTCCATTCTGTCTTAGCCTCAGAAGGACTTGTTTCACATGGACACGGTGAAGATCTAGAGAGGCTGAGAAAACTAGGATATCGTCTAGGTAGACGATCATGAATAGATCTAGAAAGTCTCTGAATATATTATTCACAAAATGCTGGAAGGTTGCTGGAGCATTGCATAATCCGAAGGGCATGACGAGGTATTCAAAGTGGCCAAAACGAGTCCGGAAGGCCGTTTTCCACTCGTCTCCTTCCCTGACTCTGATCAGATTGTAAGCACCTCGTAAATCCAACTTGGTGAAGACTCTTGCAGAGCGGAGTCTCTGGAGCAATTCTGGAATCAGAGGCAAGGGGTAGCGATTTTTAACGGTGATCCGGTTTAACTCTCTGTAATCCACACATGGACGGAGCGAATGGTCTTTCTTTTCGACAAAGAATATTCCTGCCCCGGCTGGTGATGTTGAGTGACGGATGAACCCCTTCTTGAGGTTCTCATTCACGTAGTCTCTTAGGACTGCGAGTTCAGGCTCTGACAGAGGAAAGATCCTCCCAAATGGAATTTCTGCCCCTGGTAAAAGTTCAATCGGGCAATCGTAGGCCCGGTGCGGGGGAAGAGTATCGGCTTTCTGCTTGTCGAAAACATCCAAGAAATCATGGTACACGGATGGGACAAGGTCTTGGGATTCGGATACTGATTTGAGACAACCAATAACTGGAGCTGTGGTGTGGAGGATCTGGAGACAGTTTTTGAGACAGTAGGAGGATTGAAAGACTACCTGGCCGGTTGTCCAGTCTATCTGTGGGTTATGTGCTTGTAACCATGGTATTCCTAAGATGATCGGAAAAAGTGGTGAGGATATAACGTCCAGGCACAACAGTTCTTGGTGATTGGGTAAGATGTCGGCAGGCAAAGGTTGGGTTTCTTGGATGATAGGCCCAGATTTGATGTTGGACCCATCAGCTAATCGGATGAACAGTTTATGTTGCTTCGATCGCAGCGGGATGTTGTGTTGCAGGGCAAAGGCACGATCAATGAAGCAACTGCAGGCACCGGAGTCAATTATGGCCTGGATCTGAAGCACCCCTTCTGGAAGCTGTAGAGAAACAGGAACAGCAATGTGAGTCATTCTTGCTGGAGTTAATGCATAACGATCAAGAAGAGGAGAGTCACACTTATGGGTCTTGTTGGGACACATATTGGCGTAATGACCGGCTTCCCCACAGTAGAGACAAAGGTTATTCATACGACGGCGTTGTTTTTCTTCCGGAGTCAAGGGTGCACGAAGCACACCCAACTGCATTGGTTCTGGAGGTTCAGTGGTAGGAGCAGACAGTGGGGGTGTGGAGGTAGGTAGGCGACTGGGTACTCTGGGTAGCATCCACATGGGCCGATACTGGCTGGTCCTTTCAGATCTTCGCTCCCTCAGCCGGCGATCGATCTGAATGGACAGTTGAATTAGTCCTTCGAGGGAATCGGGGATCCCCACACGAGCTAGTTCATCCTTGAGTGCCTCCGAAAGCCCTGAACGGAACTGAAAACGGAGAGCGGCGTCGTACCAATGTGTTTCAGTACTCCACCGTTTAAAGTCTGTAACATAGTCCTCCACGGGCCTACGACCCTGTTGGAGGGTGTGGAGGCTGGCCTCGGCGGTGGTAGTACGCTGGGGATCATCATACAGTTTGGCCATTTCATCCAAAAAAGAGTCCATGGTACCCAGCAAGGGACTGGCCTGTTCCAGTAAATGATGGGCCCAGGTTTGAGGTTCTCCCTGCAGTAATGAAATGATGAACCCCACCTTGGTACTCTCCAAAGAAAAGGTGCGGGGCTGAAGCAAGAAGTACAAATGACAGGCATTCCTGAAGGCACGGAATTTGCTGCGGTCACCCATAAACTTCTCCGGGGCAGGAACTCGTGGTTCTGGGGGTGGCACCACTACTGTGGGTGTAGAAACTGGAGTTGATGATGCAGGTGCTGTGACCTGAGGTGCTGAGATGTTTGGAGAGAGAGATTCCACTCGTTGTTCAAGTCGCTGGTAGCCATCTTGCAGGCCCTGAACTGCCTGGGTGAGATTTGCGATCTGTTGACACAGAGCGTCCATAGCTGAGGCCCCCCTTTCAGACTCCATTTTGGCTGGATTGTACTGTCACGTACCTTACAGCGGAGTCTGAAATGACGAGGGCGGCCTCTTGCACGGTCCCGGTCCTAGCGTCCCTGGAGGTTGAGACAGGGTTGCTAGGGCGGCGGAAGGGTGCAGGTGCCTGCTGGCAGGATCAGAAGCCCAGAGGTCTTCGGAAGGAAGCTGAGGTGCTGATTCCTGGATGGATGCAGGAGAGGTCCAGCAGAGGAACTTGCAGGGTCACGGCAGGCAGGAGTTGGCAACGTGCTGGCAACGAGGTACACAATCGGCAGGCAGAGACGTGGTCAGGGACTGGCGGAGGTTGGCAACGAACTGGCAGCGGGGTACCGAATCAGGAGACAGAGCCGTAGTCAGGAGTCTAAGCCGGGTTCAATACAGGAAGCAAGGCAGGCAGAGATGTAGGGGTGATCCGAGAGGGTAGTCAAGGCAAGCAGAGGTTCAAGATCAGGGTCAAGTAAACAAGGCAACAGCAAGGGTTCAGGAACGAGCTGAGACAATCCAGCATTGATGCTAGTCTGCTGATCGTTTAAATAGGGCGCCTTGCGCCGTGATTCGTTGGAGTGCGGGCGTGCACACGCTGACGTGCCCTCGTTCGTACGATCGCATCGCGTGCGTACCTAGTCCGGGGCTCGCTCGTTCTTCCCGTACGTCCGGCTGGCACCCGGGAACGAGCGTTTGTGATGGTTCTCTGACATTTTATTTTATAATTTTTTACCATTTTTATTTTATTTATTTTACAATTTTATTTTTTATCATTATTTTTTTACTTTCTTTTTTAGTAGCTCTGTTGGGGGGCTTTGGTGAAATATCAAAACAGACCCCTGATGTTTCACCTTTGAGATGGAGAAAGAAGATTGAGTACACAGACCTTAATCTAATCTCTGTACAGTCTGAAGGACAGGAATAGCTCTGTACAGAGCTCCCTGTTCACTCATAACATGAAGCATAGTAAACACAGTTTACTATGTTTCAGTTATAAATTAACAGAGTCAGTGATCATTACCGGTCACTGACTCTGTCCATTCAGAAAAAGAAGGAGCCCGTAAATGGCAGATTTAACATCCCCTTCTGAGCTCTCTATCTTGACACATCCCCCACAGCGACCAGAGGGAATGATTAGGGAAGCTGGCAGAGCTGCTGGGATCTGATGGGGGCATATTGGAGCATATAGAGGCCCAGGGCAGAAGAATGAAGAGAAAGCTATATAGTAGGGGCAGTGGAGGTGGCATACAGAGGAACTAATCTCTATTTTCCTCCTGCAGCTGGTGAATGCCTGCGGGAGAGAGAGGAGGAGGAGCTTTCAGTGGCAGCTGGAGAAAAATGGAGGGCATCGATTAATCTATATGCCTATATCTTCTATCCAGATGTACAGGGAGCCTCACGGGCACTCAGGACTCAGGAGCAAGGGACTGGGTTACAATTGCAACTCCTATAGTTACGCCACCTGTACTTTATCCATGCTAACTTGCTGGGAAAGATAGATATCTTGTGTATATTGTATGCATATTTATTTTTGCTGTATATGCTGGGTGTTGTTTTTCCTACAAGTGAGTACAACATTTTTTGCTTAGTAAAGCACATTAACACACTGCAGATGATTTTAATTGCTTCTTTGGGTTTACTGCAAAGAACTTTATAGACACAATTAAATCAATTAGGGGCTCATCTGGGATTTGAGCTAAAGTTTAACTGAAGCTGATCTGTTTTCTGAAATGTTTTTTGTTGCTTTTTATAGGAAAACACTGCGGAAAAGCAAGGCTACAGAGGTTTCTGGTGTCCAGTAGGAGATGTTCAACCTGCCTACCTTTGTCAGAGACAGTAAGCAGATGTCAGTTGTGCGGAAGCTTGCTAGATATGCTTCTCCTTTGAACAGAGCTTGGGGTGATCCTCAGATTTTAGTCTTAAAAGTTTTGGGTTCAGTAAAGGGGACATACAGGCAGTAGTTGTGTTTGGTTTGCACTTTCTGTATGCTCTACATACAGAATTTGAAAAGAGAAAACAGGCAGAGGTAGAACCAGACTTTTATAAATTGCAGCTTGCAGTGGTGACTGAGTGTTTGGAAGACACTGTAGGCAAGGCGAGGAATTTAGAAAGCACTCAAAGTGAAACCTGCCGTGGCTTCAAAGTGTGTTCAGAAACAGCAGGCATAACTGAAAGAGGAAGTAAACCCATGATGGGTTTTACTTCCTCTTTGTTTCCCTGCAAAGGTAAAGCATAATGGGCTACTATGCATCGCATAGTAGCCCATTATGTGACACTTACCTGCAGGAGAAGCCGGTGATGTCCCCATCTTCCTCACTAGCATCGAGCGTCCATTCTTCACCCCTCTTCCTTCTAGGGCTGCAAACTCCGGCTCTGTGACTGGCCGGGGTCCCGTGACGTCACTCCCACATGTGCGTGCGGGAGCCACCAGTTACGGCATGACCCGAGCTAGAAACAGCACAGCGTGCCCTTTCTAACTCCGGCGCATGCGCAGAAGAAATCACTGTACAGCGATTTGCAAATATCTCTTAGACCGTGTAGGTCTAGGAGATATTTCAAGCACCTACAGGTAAGCCTTAATCTAGGCTTACCTGTAGGTTAAAGTGGTCTGTAAGGCTTTACAACCACTTGAAGATTTGAATGAGTGGTGTACAGCCCTCAAGGCCTAAAGCCTGAAAATAGAAGTAGTGCTACTGTTACTTTCCATAAACAGGAAGCTGTGGATCTGATCAACTCAAATAGAGATGGCCCAGTTAACTCAGACAACAGGAAGACAAAGGCTATGATCTCCAGGAGACGAATGTGGACTGGTTTACTTAGGTGGAGGTCCCTAGAGAGGAAATAGATGTGATTCCTATGCCAGCTTTGCTTAGGAGTTTGAAGCAAGTGGCTGGAAATGGTAGATTCAGTCATATTAGATGTTTTTGTTGTCATAGATTGGGGCACATTGCTAGGGAGTGCCATGCTGTAAAAACTGGTTCAGCAGGCCAGTGTTCCCAGGACAGCACAGTGAGTGATGCAGGTTTCTTCTTTCTGCTGGAAATATAAGCCTTTTCATGACAATGTTACAAGGCAACAGTGGGCACCCTACCATATTTTTTCAGTGTGCAATGAGCAGACAGAGAAATATAAGCAGTAAGCTATTTTTTTGGCACAGTTGAAAGGAACATATAATCTGCTTCGTCTTTTACTCTTTTAAGGTAATGAACATAGAGAGGGTGAGCAGGCAAACCAGATGACCAAGTCAGATAAGATGAGGCAGACCAGAAGAAGAGACGAGAGCCTGAGGAATATGCAGATGATTTCCTGATGACGGCTGAACTGGAGTGGACTTTCATCTGAGCATTTCTCTATGGCATGAAGGACAACAAACTTTCATCTGGAACTTTCCTTCCATCTGTGTTACACAGACTGTCAAAGACATTGCTAACCTGCTGATAGGAATGCTGCAGCTTGCCCAGGGACAAAAGTCTGATCACCCAGAATATAAGTGTGTCAAAAGGGATTTTTTCCTCCCAATTACAATACAGGGGTTTTATTTCGCCCTTTCCTGAACAAAAACTTTAAGAGCCGCTAATAAATGCTGAGTTTCTAATTTTTCTTATATCATGCTATAAAAACAAGAGGTGGAATGTGTTGCTATGGCTATTTTGGTGATTTGTATAGCATTGATATGTGAATTGTTACATTTAAGCCATATATTGTTTAGAAGCGAAGATTCCCCTACTGAAATGCTAACAAACCTGTTGGACTGGTTTGTGAAGCTCAGGGTAGGAAATGATGCCGCAGGAAATTAGGCTATATGTTGTAGAAGGAAGAAAATTACTTGAACAAGCCATGTAGTGAAAGACAAAGGAACAGTTGTTTTTCAGGACTTTGAACAAGAAAGCAGATCCTGGATGACCACTTCATCACTAGGAAAAAAACAAGGTAAGTAGCGGTTTAGTTTTAGTTTCCTGACCAGGCCATTTTTTGCACTGCTTCGCTTTAACTGACAATTGCGTGGTCGTGCGACACTGTACCCAAACAATTTTTTTTTTTTCCCACAAATAGAGCTTTCTCTTGGTTGTATTTGATCACCTCTGTGGTTTTAATTTTTTGTGCTATAAACAAAAAAAAGCGACAATTTAAAAAAAAAACTATTTTTTACTTTTTGCTATAAGAAATATCCCAAAAAATGTTTTTAAAAAACAAATTTCTTTTTCTTAGGCCAAATTTCTTAGGCCAATATGTATTCTTCTACATATTTTTGGTAAGAAAAATCACAATAAGCATATACTGATTGGTTTGCGGAAAAGTTATAGCGTCTACAAACTATGGGAAAGATTTATGGCATTTTTATGGCATTTTTATTATTATTATTTTTTTTACTAGTGATCTGCGGTTTTTTTTTTTAGCGGTACTGCGACATTGCGGCAGACAGTTCGGAAATTTTTTACACATTTTTGGGACCATTGACATTTATACAGTGATCAGAGCTATAAAAAAGCACTGATTACTGTGTAAATGTCACTGGCAGGGAAGGGGGCGATCAAGGGGTTAAATGTGTTCCCTCGTTAAATGTGTTTATATAACCACACACATAGGTTGGACCTAATGGACTTGTGTCTTTTTTCAACCTCACCTACTATGTTTCATACTGTGGGAGGATGGGACTGACTGGAGGAGGAGACATATCGCTGTTCGTAATTACTACAAACAGCAGATGTGTCTCTTCTCCCCTGTCAGAACAGGAATTTGTGTGTTTACACACACAAATCTCGATTCTGGCTTTTGTGTCCGCGATCGCGGGTGGCGGCCACGCACGTCGGGTCCCCCGCCGTGCAGCGCATGCCTGCTATGGCTCTTAAAGGGGAAGACGTACGGGTGCACCCTTTGGCGGTAATGAACCACTTTGCCAACGTAAATGTGTGTGCGCCGACTGGCAAGTGGTTTATGGACAAAATTGTTTTGCTTTATGTCTGTCAAGGTTCATGCAGTAAACCCAAGGAAGCCTAGAAACCTCCTCATTTCTAGATAGACATCAGCTTCAGATTTGTTGCTTTTGGTTTCTATGTCATGGGAAAAAGTAACTTGGTGCCTGTAAAGGTCTTTGCTTTCAGGAATCATATGTAAATACTGAACTCTGCAATTCAGCTGTGGAATCCCACCCCTTAAGCATATGTGTGGATGTAAGCTAGCATATCTGGCCCTTCAATAGACCTTTCAATCAAACCAGCTGCCTAGTC
Source organism: Aquarana catesbeiana (assembly GCF_042186555.1). Taxonomy (NCBI): domain Eukaryota; kingdom Metazoa; phylum Chordata; class Amphibia; order Anura; family Ranidae; genus Aquarana; species Aquarana catesbeiana. Next base: position 677,611,027 of record NC_133325.1, on the reverse strand, counting down.
CTTTGACAATAGCCAATTTCGCCCTTGTCCTAACTGCTGCTGTGGTTTGCCCTCCCAAACCTTCTACATAAATCACTTCTCCTTTGTGATGGAAAGGATTTTCTTGCAAAAGTGTAACTTCAGCTCCAGTATAAACTAAAGCCATTACATGTGTAGGAAAAGATGACTTTCCCCACCATACAGTTGTAGGTAGGGTGCAGCACAGTGCGGTGGGAATAATTCCAGTGCAATGAAAGAACTTGTATTGCAATAATGCATTTCCCAAATAACTCAGTGGTAATGCAACCCAACTGGGAACACTCACAGTTCCAACAGTGTGTAAAGAGCAAAATGCAGCCAAACTGCCAGTGTCTGTAGAAAGCGGAAGAATGTGGCCTGACTATCCCAAGCAAGCAGATGTCCAGAGTAGTTGTGAGCCCTAAGCGTTCCCTCCTCTTTAGGAACCTTTCCCTGCCAATAGTTCTGTCCCTACCAGGCATGGTACCTGCCCCTACCAACTCGAAAATGCTTGCCAAACCTGGGAGCCAGGGCCTTAAATAGGCTCTGCCTGACTGGATGGCTGCCAGTGTCACATGGAGGGGAAGCATCCAATTGGATGCTTCCCCAGTGACCAAGGAAACCATAGAGGAACTATGATTCGCTTGATTTCCTCTCCAACTGCAGTGCCACTGCAGAAGAGCACCAACTGCAGTGGAGGAAGTGGACTGCACCTGCCTACACTGTGACAGTGTCAGAGAAGGGTCTTCTCCAGCTGCATTCGCCATGGTCCTGTGCGCATGCGCGGTGGATTTTGCGCTCCGGCACACAAGTGCGCAGTCCGATAGATAGCACACGGGTGCACGCGGTGACTCGCGCACGCCCATGGTGGCGCTCTGGTGAGGTAAGTATTCGGTAAGTACTCTCCTGACAGTACAAACCAGCCAGATGTCTGAGGCCGACAGAGCGCATTCTCCTCTAGAGATCCTGTGCCAGCAGGTCTCAGCTCTCACCGATGCAGTCCAAAAACTACAACAAGGCTATACCCAAATTGATAGCCGCCTTCAGCAACTATCCGGTCCACCTTTACCTGCAGCCGCAGCTCCCGCACCTACTAGTAGTCCACTGCAAGCTCAACTGTAGTTATGGTGCTCCCTGATCCCAGGGTCCCTACACCTGAGCGCTTCTCAGGAGATCATAAAAAATACAAGGCCTTTAAGAATGCCTGCTCTCTCTACCTGGCCCTCCAGCCCAGGACTCTTTCTTCTGACGCAGTAAAAGTGGGGTTTGTCATCTGCCTTCTAGCTGAGGAGCCACAAGCTTGGGCTCACAATCTGATGGAACAAAGGAGTCAGGTCTTGAATTCTATTAATACCTTCCTTGAGAGCATGGCACAACTCTATGATGATCCGCAGCACACAGCCACAGCTGAAGCAATCCTGCATAGTCTGTCTCAAGGGAGAAGGCCAATAGAAGATTACACAGTGGAATTCCGCAAGTGGGCAGCCGACACTGCCTGGAATGAGCCTGCCTTGAAGTACCAATACCGTCAAGGTCTGTCTGAGGTCCTTAAGGACGAATTGGCCAGGATAGAGACTTCAGCCTCTCTAGAGGAGTTAATCCAGTCAGCCACCAAGTTGGATAGGCACCTACGTTGGTGGCGCTCGGAACGTTTTCAGGGGCCGCGACCTGGTTGGACACCCTCCAGGCCAATGTCTATCCATTCTCCGTCTCCAGCTGCTGCCACCACCTCGGCTCCTGAAGCCAAGCCCATGCAACTCGGACTGGTCCGTGCTCCTCTGACTCCCGAAGAGATAATGTAGACGCCAATCCAATCTGTGCCTGTACTGTGGAGGCTCTGGTCATTTCCTCCGCAGCTGCCCAGTGAGGCATAGTAAGTCTTTCCTGCAAAATACTGTGAATTACCAAACCATTGGTATACCCAAGACTTATGTTTCTCTACTTATCTCTCTACAGCTACCGGAAAAGGAAACCCGCCCGCCAGCTATAATTGATTCCGGAGATTGTAGCTGCTTCCTAGACATTTCGCTGGCCCAAAATCTATGTATTCATCTTCAGGCTAAAGCTCAAAGTCTCCAGGTACATTTGGCTGATGGGTCTCTCCCCTGTTCTGGACCCATCACCCGGGAAACCAAGTCCATCCTTACTTCCACCGACTCAGGCTATCAAGAGTTCCTGCGTTTTGACCTCATCCACTCACCTATCTTCCCTATAATCCTAGGCCTGCCCTGGCTTCAGGCACATGAACCCAAAATTAACTGGAAAACTAAGGAAGTGATCTTTTCCTCTCAATACTGCTCCTAGCACTGCTTCACCCAGGCTCCTAGTACTTGCTCAGCCATCTCACCTGTGCCTGGCAATCTTCAACACGTTCCTTCAGAATATCTTGGATTCCGGGATATGTTTGATAAACAAAAGGCGGGGGGCGTGGCCAGCAGCTGAAGGAGATGGCCGCATAAGGAGAGAGCTCCATGTTAACCAGCTGTACCTGCCCATACACAGCAACTATTGAAGCCTGCAGACACACATCGCAAGTGCCAGAGAACCCCGCAATATAGAACCAGCGATGGGTAAAAGAAAACCCCCAGGGGGACCCCGTAAATTGACGGACTTTTATCCCTCAGCAAGCACGCCGGAGATCCATGCAGCAGCGCGCCAGGCAGACAGACACCAGAGGGAATAGGAGAGACAATAGCAGACCCCCGTCCTTCTCTCCAGGCCACAGCAGCCGCTCATCCACTTGCAACACTCCATCTCAAAGCCCACAGAAAGTGGCCCCTAAGCGCTCTTCTGCCCATACATATGCAGGGGAAAGAAATGAGGAGGATTACACATCCCATAACAGCACTACTGAATTTATTGATCAGATTCAGGAGTTCCCAACATCTGGACAGCCCCTAAGTGACACTACAATGAAAGAGATGCTGGTCTCATTGTGGGGGTCCATGCATAGGGATCTCATGGACTGCATATCACAAATAAAAACAGATATCACTGAAATTGGGGAGAGAGTTAGCCACGTGGAGGACAAGATGGCGGAATTTACAATGGCACATAACGAATTAGTGGATGCACATAATGAAAAAGATGAGGAGTTGGAAGCCCTAAAAAGCAAAATGGCGGATTTAGAGGATAGGTCCCGCAGAAATAATATAAAACTGCGAGGGGTATCGGAGTCTGTACCCCCCTCTGAACTCCGGACCTATCTTCAGCAACTAATCAAAGACCTACTTCCTGACACGCCAAATGGGGAAATTACTGTAGATCAAGCACATAAACTACCTAAGCCGCAATATCTACCAGAAAAAGTACCCGTCATAGCTCGCATACACTTTTTCCACATCAAAGATGATTTAATGAGTTTTGCAAGACAAAATTCCCCATTACCCAACCCTTACTCGGGCATCACTATATATGCTGATCTCTCCCAGCACACAATGCTGGCAAGAAAAAAGTTAATAACACTAACAAAGTTACTGCGCAATAACAAACTCCCATACACTTGGGGCTTCCCCACAAAACTCCTTGTAACTAAAGATGGTCGTACATATGCCATTAGATCTCTGGAAGAAGGCCTCCAACTTACAAGAAAATGGGGGCTTCTCCCAACGGAAGAAGAGGATACCCTTACTACCAAAACCCCTAGAGGTATATCCCCGGAATGGAAATCAGGCAACAACACTTGACTGTTCTCTCATACATCAGGAAGTAACAACATACTCAATGTTTGCTCACTTAGATCAAGGGCCAAAAGCTGGCTATTAGGAGCTTGTACCCCCAAGTGTTCCTATGCGATTTTATTCACACAAATGTCCTCACTTTTTTAAGTCTTGTTTTTTGTTTGAATGTTGACGTTCTTTACTTTTTCTGTTTTATTCTACCACCGACAACCACCTATGGCAAATTTGATGACAACAATCTGGAGTCTACTTCTTCTGTGCAGCCACCTCTTTTGAACGAGCACCCTTCACTCAAGATCATGACAACTTTAATCACAGGTACTTTCATATACTACTTCACAACTCAAGTTTTGAACGCATCCACACATAAGAATCTTGCTCAACATACCAATGGTTCTTAATTTTGTGACTTTAAACGCTCATGATCTCAACAGTCCCTTCAAAAGAAGGGCAATGTGGCAGCAAGCAAAATCCCTAAAGAGCGATGTGTTATGCATCCAAGAAACTCATTTTGTCCAGCAGAAGCACCCCTTATGCAAAGACAAACAATTCCCTCATATTTTCGTGGCTTCAGGCCCAAGGAAAAAAGGTGGAGTGATGATCGCTATAAACCAGAATGTAGCATTTAAATTGCAAGATATGATATGTGATAACGCAGGAAGATATATTATATTAGTTTGCGAATTAAACAATACTATGTTTTCTATCATAAATATCTATGCTCCGAATTGCAGACAATTGTCCTTTTTGGTGCCCTCAAAAAAAAGGTTGGGAGCATCAAGAAAGGTTTAGTACTGTATTGTGGGGATTTCAATTGTGTTCCAAACAAACAAACAAACAACTAGATTGTTCATCCCCACATAAATCTAAGGCTACGCGAATTGAACTCCAATCCTTTCTACACTCTTCTAATCTGTATGATGTATGGCGTTGCGTCAACTCTGGAGAAAGAGATTTTACTTACTACTCAGCTCCCCATAAGTCCTATTCAAGAATCGACTTATTTGTAGCTGGCCTACCTTGTCTTAACAATGCATTATCAGCTAAAATCCACCCAGTTACTTGGTCTGATCATGCTCCCATTTCCCTTTCAATTAAAGAAAATAATGCAACGTCACCTATACATTTATGACGAAACAACATATCAATTTTGAAGAATCCTAAACATAGGGAAAGAGTTCTTTCAATTTAATGACACTCTGGGCACGAATATTTTCACGCTGTGGTGTACGCACAAAGCATTTAGTAGAGGCCTACTCTTGCAAACAGCATCACGGGGAAAAAAAAGGAAATTAAAAACATTTACCACACTAATGGCTAAACTCACGTCCCTTGAACAACAACACAAAGCAAACCCATCCTCCCAGATAAAAGCAGAATGAAATCAAATTAGACAAGAGGTTAGAACTTATTTAATTTTAGAACATCAGCTACATTTACAAAAATTTTAAGCTACACATTATACCCAAGGAAACAAGGCTGGCAAATTTTTAGCGGCCTATATTCGCAAAAAACAGCAGAAATCTAAACTATCCCACATTACTGATCCTATTACGTCACAAACAGTATACCATCCCAAGGATATAGCAAATGCATTCTGTAGTTACTATAAACAACTATACAATTTGAAAGAAGACCCCTCAATGACACAACCCACCGATATAGGGATTAATACTTTTCTCCAATCAGTTAATCTTCCTACCCTAAATAATGACCAATTAAGTTATTTAAATTCTGCAATATCAGATGATGAAATTGCTCAAGCTGTTAAATCCCTACCCCATAACAAATCACCAGGTGCCGACGGCTTCTCGGCAGAGTACTATAAAGCCTTCTCCAACATTTTAGTGCCATATATGAACAAGCTTTTTCAAAAAGCTACTACTGCCAGCTTATTTCTGGAAGAAATGCTCCAAGCCATCATAGTAGCACTTCCCAAACCGGGAAAAAAAACAGATGCCCCACAAAACTTTAGACCCATATCCCTACTCAATACAGATTTTAAAATATATTCAAAAATTTTAGCTAACCGACTAGCGGAAGTAACCCCTCACTTAAACAAAGCAGATCAAGTAGGCTTTGTTAAAGGGAGACAAGCTCTGGATGGAACTCGTAGGATGTACAATCTCCTTAAAATAGCAGAAAAGAGAAAAGTGCCCACAGTGTTCCTGACATTAGATGCCGAAAAGGCGTTCGATCGGGTCCACTGGGGGTACCTATTAGCGACACTCGTTAAATTTGGCCTTAAAGGTCCTATCCTTTCCTCTTTTTCAGCATTATATACAGTCCCAACTGCACAAGTGTATACCTCTAATGCCATGTCTGACAAATTCCATATAACAAATGGGACCCGCCAGGGCTGCCCTCTATCGCCACTGATTTTTTCTCTGGTGATGGAACCCCTGGCGGAGACCATCAGAAAGGACATCTACATCAAGGGCATTAAAGTTTCAGACATAGATCACAAGATAGGATTATTCGCTGATGACGTAGTACTGACACTAACCTCACCAACCACATCTCTAGACAGAACTCAACAAATTCTTAGTGAATTTGGGAATATATCATATTATAAACTTAAAATCAGCAAATCTTCGATTCTCCCTATACACATCAACAACCCTAATCTTAAAAGGTTAAAAACTAAATTCCCTTTTGTGTGGGCTAATAAATATTTGAAGTATTTAGGGATAAATCTTTCCTACCCTTCTAGCTCTGTGTATGACCATAACTACCCTTCTTTGCTAAACACAATAAAAAATGATCTTGCACATATTTCTTCACACGAACTTTCATGGATAGGGAGGATAGCCGCTTTTAAAATGACTGTCCTGCCAAAAATATTATATTATTTTCACACCATCCCTATCATCGTGCCTGATCACTTTTTTACCACAGTTGATAAACTACTAAGGAAATTTATATGGGCTGGTAAAATAGCAAGATTCTCATATTCTACGTTACAAAAACAAAAACAAAAAGGTGGAACGGGTTTCCCAACATACGCAACTACTACGTAGCAGCAATACTGGACCAGGCTAAATCTTGGTTCAACCAAACAACAGATAAATTGTGGGTGCAAATAGAAAAAGCAATGGTACAACACAGAGACCTACCATCACTTCTATTAGCCACATTAACAAACAGACCACTATTTTATCCCAACTTTTCCTCTATCAATGCAACGGTCAAAGCATGGCAATCATTTAGTGCACATGCGGATAGCAGCAAAGCCGTACAAAACAGAACAATTACCTTAGGCATGTACGAATTCCTTATCCCTTCCTTAAAAGTAAACCAAAAATACTTTTTGAAAAATATGACATATGCACAATTCAAAGATCAAAGTCCAGCTACACTTTCATACGCAAATATCCAGCTGCACCACTATCATATCAAATACCCATACACCGTTCTTAGCCATAGTCCTGAAGTGTGGACATATCTCACCACATCCTTCAACAAACCTAAAGGTCTCTCATGGTTTTACAAAAATCTGCAAAACACGCACAGTCAAACTAAAACGGTTGGCATGCTTAACTGGGAAAGAGACTTTAAGAGTAAATTTGCTTTAACTGAATGGAACAAAGCTATTCAAGCTAATCATTTATACTCCCAATGTACTAACCATTGGGACATCTCCCTTAAATTGTTATACAGAAGCTACCTAACACCGAAGAGAATCTCACAAATCTTTAACATTTCTGATATGCTATGCTGGTGGCAATATGGCACCAAGGGAACGATATTCCACATTTTGTGGGAATGTAAATCCGTGAGAAGCTTCTGGAATTCAGTTTTCTCCTTACTAGCAAAAATTATTGGAATTGTCATTTCCCCTACTCCTGCATTAGCTCTTCTCAACTTAGGGATAGATAATATACCTACTAAGTACAGACGTATAACTACCCATATATTAATAGCTGCACGTTTATCTATTACCTCAAAATGGAAATCAGATACTATACCAAACATTAGCGAAGTAATACACAGAGTGAATACTCATTATCTTTATGAAAATTTTTTCGTCTACTCAAATAATTTGATGGCAAAATTACAGAATGAATGGGCTCCATGGTGCGCAAGAATTCCAGGGTCTTTCATTGATATTCTGATTTAGACATACTAGCTACACTATTATTCGGTGGTAAGATGTTGTCACTACAGTTTTATGTTTAGTTTTGTGTTTCTTTATTCTATAATTTCTATAGTTTTGTTCTTATTTTTTTTTTTTCTTTATTATGTACTGGTTTGTCAAGGGAAAGCTTAAACACTCATCCGTATATTTGATCTCATTTTTGTTTGATGTTGAACATCTTTAGCAAACCTAAGTTAACTCACACCTCTACACATAAGTATTTGCAATACAAAAAATATAAAGTAAAATTGAGAACTCCATGAAACAACTGCTTTATAAGCTTGACTGTGCTACTGAATGGGGGGGGGGGGTGCCTCCCCAGACACAGTTTGTTCCCAGGTGGGGTGTCTGGGGGGGTGACTCCTAGTCCCCATCCTGTTCTTGTTAATTAATGGGAATAGCTTGAAATACTCAATTTAATTCAGTTAAAAGTTGATTTAAAGTGTACACCGAGATATATAGATTTACATACTGGATGCATTTATAGAAGGAACCAAGAAATGTTATCTGTATCTGTATACAGTTGCACTGTATTGTACTGTTTTATTGTTGTTAATATGAAAATCTTAATAAAAAACAATGAAAAGAGATAAACAAAAGGCAGATTGCTTGCCACCTCACCGGCCTTACGATTGCCCTCTTAATCTCCTCCCTGGCTCGGAAATCCCATTTGGCCGCATCTTCCCGCTGTTGGAAACCGTGTTGAAAGCCCTAAAAGAGTACATTGATGAAAATTTAGAAAAGGGCTTCATCTATCCTTCCTCTTCACCAGCTGGAGCTGGTATCTTTTTTGTAGAGAAAAAAGATGGGTCCTTAAGGCCGTGTGTGAATTACAGGCAATTAAACAACATAATGGTAAAGAACCAATATCCACTACCACTCATTCCCGAGCTGTTCCAATGATTCCGGCCGGCCCAGATCTTCTCTAAACTGCATCTTCGGGGTCTTACAATCTCATCAGGATTCGGGCCGGGGGTGAGTGGAAGACCGCCTTCAGGTCCAGGTTTGGGCACTACGAGTACCTGGTGATGCCGTTTGGGCTATGCAACCCCCCGGCCACTGTCCAACATCTGGTCAATAATATCTTTTGAGAATACCTTGACAACTTCCTAGTCGTCTACCTGGACGATCTTCTCATTTTCTCTGCTACCATTGAGCTTCACGGAGTCCATGTTAAATAGGTCCTCACTATACTCAGGAATCATAAATTATACCTCAAAGCTGAGAAATGCAAGTTTGAGAAGACTGTTGTGCAGTTTCTGGGATTCATCATCTCTACCAATGAGGTCGCAATGGACCCACAAAAGGTCAAGGCAATCTAAGAATGGTCGGCCCTGGCAGACAAAAAAGGATACAACGATTCATCGGGTTTGCTAACTTTTATAGAAGATTTATTGTTGGCTTTTCATCCATTGTGGCACCTATCACCCAGCTCACACGTCAATACAACCTTTTCCAGTGGTCACAGCAAGCACAGGAAGCTTTCACCAAGCTTAAGACCTTCTTCATATCTGCACCGATCTTACGACATCCTGATCCGGCCCTACCATTTGTATTAGAAGTGGATGCTTCGGAAACCGCTACAGGGGCCATCCTCTCCCAGAGACATGGGCCCAAGGCGATTCTTCACCCTGTAGCCTTCGCATCCCGGAAACTGAGCCCACCAGAACTAAATTATGACGTAGGTGACAGGGAGCTGCTGGCCAAGTTCATCCTAGAAGAGTGGAGGTATTTATTGGAAGGGGTGTCATATCCTGTTATGATCTTCACCGATCATAAAAATCTAGAGTATCTCAGGACAGCAAAACGGTTGAGGCCCAGACAAGCCCGCTGGGCTCTCTTCTTCTCTAGATTTAACTTTCATATATCCTACAGACCAGGCTCTAAGAATGGAAAGGCAGATGCGCTCTCTCGGATGTTCTCTGTAACCCCTTAAACCACTGAACCTAGTACTATTCTCTCTCCGCAAAACTTCCTTGGAGTCACCCAATCTGATCTAATAACCTCCATCAAATCCTCGTCTAGTCACTATTCTGGTCCGGAAATACATGCTTTAGAAAAACATGACGAGCTGCTCTGGGCCCGAGAGAAAATTTTTGTTCCACGGGATGTAAGGCCTCTGGCTCTCAAAACCTTCCATGATCACAAACTCACAGGCCATTTCGGAACAAGAAAGACTGCTGAGCTGATCTCCCATTCTTTCTGGTGGCCAGGGTGGAGACGGGACTATGTCTCTTGTTGTTTACTTTGCCAACGCAATAATGCCCCGTACACACGGTCGGACTTTGTTCGGACATTCCGACAACAAAATCCTGGGATTTTTTCCGACAGATGTTGGCTCAAACTTGTCTTGCATACACACGGTCACACAAAGTTGTCGGAAAATCCGATCGTTCTAAACGCGGTGACCTAAAACACGTAGCTTTCATCTCTTTATTTATTCTGAGCATGCGTGGCACTTTGTCCGTCGGATTTGTGTACACACGATCGGAATTTCCGACAACGGATTTTGTTGTCGGAAAATTTTATATTCTGCTCTCAAACTTTGTGTGTCGGAAAATCCGATGGAAAATGTGTGATGGAGCCTACACACGGTCGGAATTTCTGACAACAAGGTCCTATCACACATTTTCCGTCGGAAAATCCAACCGTGTGTACGGGGCATAAGGGTCTAAACATCAAATCCTGGGGCCTACTCAAACCCTTGCCCATTCCGGAATGGCCATGGGTGGAAATATCAATGGATTTTATTGTGAACCTACCTGCTTCGGCGGGGTTTACCACCATCCTGGTCATTGTTGATCGCCTCTCCAAGATGGCGATCATTTCCTGCCCATGGCGGGCACCCCCTCTGCTTCTGATATGGCTAATACTTTCCTTAAGGAAATAATTGGAATTCATGGTGTGCCCAAGAGCATCGTCTTGGATAGAGGTGTCCAATTTACCTCCAAATTTTGGAAGGAGCTCTGCAAGACTTTGGAAATAAAGATGTGCCTCTCCTCTGCGTACCATCCCCAGAGTAACAGCCAGACAGAGAGGACGAATCAAACTTTGGAGCAGTACCTCTGATGTTTCTCTTCTGGTTCTCAGGATGATTGGGAGACTCTCCTACCATATGCTGAGTTCGCCTACAACAACTCGGTTCACTCCGCAACTAACCAAACACCCTTCTGGGCAAACTTTGGGTTCCAGCCTCCCTTCCTCCCTAACATCATCCCTGCAATGTCTGTTCCTGCCATACAAGACCGGATAGACTCTATCCAATCTAACTTTCAAAAAATTCAGGACACATTTTGAGTTGCAGGAAAAGGGGCAGACAGCTCCAATATCTAATTCAGTGGAAGGGATACTCTCCCGAGGACAATTCCTGGGAGCTCCCTAGGAATCTCCATGCCCCACGTTTAATTCAAGCTTTTCATCGGGAACATCCGGAATTGATGTCCAGTCTGGACGTCCGGAGTCCGCCCCTCAGGGGGGCACTGTCACTGTCAGAGTAGGGTCTTTTTCAGCTGCATTCGCCATGGTCCTGTGCACGTGCGCGGTGGATTTGGGCACCGGCGCACGCGTGTGCGCGATAGCACACGGGTGCGCACGGTGACTCGCGCACACCCGTTGTGACGCTCTGGCGGGGCTATTTAAAATGGCTCCAGCGCCCAGACGGGTTGCTGGTTTGTCGTCAGCTCCTGTTGATTCCTGCTTCCTGTTTTAACTTACCTGATTTTCTGTTGTGACCCGTACTGTTCCCACCACGCTACTTCTCTCCTGGATTGACCCTCGGCCTGTTTAACGGACTTTGCCTTGCCTGCCTCCAGTGTTTGACCCTCGGCCTGTTTAATGGACTTTACCCTGCCTGCCACCAGTGTTTGACCCTCGGCCTGCTTAAACGGACTTGCTTTGCCTGTCACCAGTGTTTGACCCTCTGCTTGTTTACAGATTTGCTTACTCCATCCAGCATCGGGTCCTCAGCCAGTTCCAAGACTCCTGCACCCTCATCTCCAGGCACGTAGTTGCAAGGGTGGACCACTCTCGGCATCTCGGCCTCAGTAAGTACTCTCCTGACAGACAGATGAATATGGGCATTGTTCTCCTGTTGTCACTGACCTCACTGCTATCACAGGAGACCCACCTTCCTTTCATAAAGGCTAAGGAACCTCCCAGTTCCCCTTTATGAGATTCTCTAACTCCTCCCCAGAAAAGAGGGATTTAGGTTTGGGTTCATGTGCAAATTTGGGAATCGATTTGGGAGTAACAGGAGGGGTCTGTTGTTTTTCCACTAAATCTAGGTTTATGTTATTTTCACCAGGAGATGTGTTTCTAACCCTGGCAGTTTCCATCTCTTCAGCAATTCTGCAGTAGAAATCCCATCTACCAAATCTTTAGGTACCCCTACCTTTGATAGGTCCACTCACTTTGTTTCCCAGAGATAACTAGCCTGTTTTTTCTGTACCTCCTGTCTTTTCTCCCACCTTCAAATTCTTCTCTGTGTTTTTCTGCTAATTATCTTCCTGTCTGGCCTTGCCCTTATCTACTGTCCTGACAGGTTTTGTTTTAGTCTCCTCTAGCTCCCCCAATTGGCTTAAAAAAGTAGTGGCTTCATGAACCTTTCTGTTTAATCCCAGGCCTTCCAGCAAGGACAAAAGAGGAGCCCTGAAATTAGGTGATGCAGATTTCATCTGCAGTGTCATCTGAGCGTAGTGCAGACATAAAGGATTCCATATCTGGACTAGAGTTGGGCCGAGCACCCCCTGGTTTGGTTCGTGCCAGAACTCTCGAACAACGAAACAATTCGGACACAGACGACGAACCCCATTGAAGTCTATGGGACTGAACTTAGAAAATCAAACATCCCCATTTTAAAGGGTTATATGCAAGTTATTGGCTATAAGAAGGCTATGGGACCCAGCTACTGCCCTGGGGGACATGTACCAATGCAAAAAAAACGTTTAAAAAAGATTGTTTTTAAATGTGCAGTGATTTTAATGATGCTTAATGTGAAACAATAAAAATGAAAAATTCCTTTAAATATAGTGCCTAGGGGGGTCCCCCTTAGTCTGCTTGTAAAGTGGGGCATCTGTAGAGTGTATAGAACCTGCTGCAGCAAAACTGACATTTATAAAGAAGAAAAAAGAAGAAAAATGACATTAATTTGATTTTCCCTGCAAGCTTTCTATATTTTGTAAACATCAGCTTGGGGAGCCAGTCTGTATAATGACTGAGGCCACAATTTTAATGTACAATTTTAATGTACAATTTTAATGTACAGAACAAGAGATTTAGAGATTTTTTGGAAAAATTCTGCTGCCCCTTTGGCAGACTTTGGATGAAAATAACAAATGTTTGCACTACAGGGAGCAAGCCTTATTTGAAGAAGCCACATTATAGTACACTCAGGCCAAGATTAACACTTTTTTTAGATAAAGTCTTGTGTCTCTTTCTCGGACTTTGAATAGGAGTAACAGGTGCAGAAAAATTGGGCTTTGAGTGTTGGTGGTGCCTTCACACCGTAACCCTATAGAGGTACACTTGATGAAAGCAAGAATTGATCTAGCTATAAAAAATGACATTTGATGCCCCTGTCAAATAATTGTGGAAAAATTGGTCTTTGGGTATTGTTTGTGCCTTCACACTGTAACCCTTTAGAGCAGTGATGGCGAACCTTGGCACCCCTGATTTTTTGGAACTACATTTCCCATGATGCTCAACTACACTGCAGAGTAAATGAGCATCATGGGAAATGTAGTTTCAAAACATCTGGGGTGCCAAGGTTCGCCATCACTGCTATAGAGGTACTCTTGATGAAAGAAAGAATTTGCCTAGCTGTAAAAAAAATTGAAATTTGACACCCCTGTCACACAGTTGCGCAAAAATTTGTCTTTGGGTGTTGGTGCCTTTACAACATAACCAATTTAAATTTGGCGCACCTGTCACTCAGTTGTGGAAAAAATGTTCTTTGGGTGTTGGTAGTGCCTTTACCCCATAACCTTCTAGAGGTAATCTTGATGAAAGCAGGAATTGTACTTGCTGTAAAAAAACTAAATTTGATGCGCCTATCAAACAGATGCAAAAAAATTGGTCCTTGGGTGTAATTTGTGTCCATGAAACCTTTACCAAAAAATTACTCTAAGATAAAATCAACACTCACAAAGCTAGGCAGTCTAGACAGTCTTGCAGAGATTCAAGATCCCAATAACACTCAATCAGCGATATCGCCATCAGGGGCTTGATAGCTGCTGCTAATCCAGGACTGATTCATTTTGACAATTGTCAGCCTATCAACGGAGTCTGTAGACAGACGTGCTCTTTTATCTGTCACAAAACCTCCAGCAGCACTAAATGCCCATTCGGAAAGCACGCTGGATGCAGGGCAGCCCAGCAGCTCAATTGCATACTGGGCAAGTTTCTGGCCAGTGGTCTATTCTCATGATGACCCAGCAACCCAGTGGATCATCTACTGGAAAGCTCTCATGTCTGGTTTTGCCCCTAGATAATCTTCTACCATATGATGCAGACTCTGCTGGTGGGATGTGGAAGCTGACAGCCCTGGGTGCCGAGGACTAAAATTTTTTTTAAATGCATCACTGAAGCAGCCCCCATCTTCACCGCTCCTCCTTTGACCAACAGAAGCCTCAAAACTAGCTTTTCCATGAGAATGTAACTTACCAGATTCTGGAAAAGCATTACATAAACTCCTCTTTAAGATGTCCTAGGGCAGGAGGGCAGGATGAGTTCCAAGACTTTCCCCTTGTAACGGTGTTCAATGAGGGTTGCCAACAAATAATGATCCTTATCCTTGATGCCACAAATTCTCTGGTCCTTTTGCAGGCTTTTAAGAATAAGGGAGGCCATGCACCACAAGTTTGTGGAGGCATGAGAAGCAGAGTGCTCAAGGTCACTGAGTATTACATTATCTGGGACTGCCTCCTCCCAGCCACGTACTATTTCAAAGGTTTCTGGGAACTGAAAACCATCTCTTAAGGTTTGACGTATGTCTTCCTCTGCTTCAATGCCTCCAAAACTGCGAGAATCCTCCTCCTCTTGTGTGCTCTGTGGTGTCGCAAGAATGGTGTCTGCATAAAGCGGGCCTTGAGAGGAAAGGAAGTCCTCCTCTTCTTCATGCTGCTCTGCCTTGAGTGCCCTCACCATCCTTGTCGCCTTCTTAAATGTGACAGTACAGTGCTTGCATCCTTTATCAGCAGCCATTGGCATGGAGAAAAAAGCAGAGGTGCCCTGAGCCTGTCATACTCCACAGGTACTCGTTGATGGCCCACTGCTGCATGTGCAGCAGCTGCAGCATTGCCAAAGTTGAGTTCCACCTGGTGGGCATGTCACAAATAATGTGGTTTACGGACAGGTGGAATTCCCCCTGAATTTCAGCCAACCAAACACTGGCTGTGTATGACTGCCTGAAATGGCTACAGACTCTTCTGGCCTACTTTAGAAGATCTTGCAAACCTGGGTACCTGTTTAAGAAACGCTGCACCACCAAATTGAGCACATGTGCCAGGCATGGCACATGTGTCAACTTTCCTTTTCAAGTGTGGACAGAAGGTTAGTACCATTATTGCACACCATCATTCCTGGCTCAAGCTTTCATGGCATGAACCACCTCTTGGCCTGCCCCTGCAGAGCTGAAAGAATCTCTGCTCCAGTGTGTGGCTCTTGTCCCCTAGACAGACCAGCTGAAGCACTGCATTGCATCTTTTAGCCTGACCAATTGTCTTCAGAAGTCACCTAATTAGTAAATAGAATCCATCTGTGTGTAATTTAATCTTAGTATAAATACAGCTGTTCTGTGAAGCCTTAGAGGTTTGTTAGAGAACCCTAGTGAAAACAGCATCATGAAGGCCAAGACACACACCAGACTGGTCAGGGATAAAGTTGTGGAGAAGTTTAAAGCAGGGCTAGGTTATAAAAACATATCCCAAGCTTTGAACATTTCACTGAGCAGAAACATCTCACGGAAAGGGTATGGCACGACTACAAACCTACCAAGACATGGCCGTCCACCTAAACTGACAGGCCGGGCAAGGGGAGCATTAATCAGGGAAGCAGCCAAAAGGCCCATGGTAACTTGGGAGGAGCTGCAGAGGTCCACAGCTCAGGTGGGAGAATCTGTCAACTGGACAACTATTAGTCATGCACTCAACAAATCTGGTCTTTATGGAAGCGTGGCAATAAGAAATCCATTGATGAAAGAAAGCCATAAGAAGTCCCGTTTGCAGTTTGCGAGAAGCCATGTGGGAGATACAGCAAACATATGGAAGAAGGTGCTCTGGTCAGATGAGACCAAAATTGAACTTTTTGGCCTAAAGTTATATATAAAGAATAAGTACCCCCCGGTACAAAGGGACTTTAAGGGCGAACTTTTCAAGACACAATATTTGCAAAAAATAGAAAAGTTTTATTATCCCATAAAAACAGTGTAACCGTCAAAGATAACAACCATACACAAAGTGATGCATAATATCCATATCTAGTATATAAGAAAAGAGCACTTCTCCTATGGACCAACGCGTTTCAGGAAATCAAAGGTAAATCCCTTCTTCAGGGATATGAAGGAGATGATAGTTGGAGATGCGTAATATTACATTTATAGAGTCAAATATTTGTTAAAAAGATTATTAGGATGGTGCTAAACAAGAGTGGGGACACATATCCAGAATGAAAAAAGTCACCATATAAAGGATAAATCCTCAAGGCTCGAGAGATCCCTCACAAGGATCCCCAAAAAAGTAGGTCCCAGCAGCGGGTTCATGCAGAACAATATGTGACTTAAAATATGGGGATATCAATCCTTAGTGAAGAAAGATAGAGTTTGTCTCTCAGAAAACCCCAGAGCAGCAGCCTCCGTGGACTTGAGGGTTTTCAGGGATCGCCTAAAGATGGATAGATTAGGGGACAGTCAGACAGACTGGGGTAGGGAGTTCCAAAGGATGGGGGAAGCTCTGGAGAAATCCTGGAGGTAAGCATGGGAGGAGGTGACAAGGGAGCTAGAGAGCAGAAGGTCTTGGGATGACCGAAGAGAGCGGCTTGGTTGGCATTTTGGGACTAGGTTAGTGATGTAGCTGGGGGCAGAGTTATGGATGGCTTTGTAAATTATTGTTAGTACTTTGAATTTTATTCGTTGGGTGAGTGGAAGTGATGTTATGTAATGCTGTGTTAAAACACTGCACTACATTAACACTCTACACTCAAAGTCACAATAAGTGAACACACTAAATCGCTAGTAGCAATCTGAGCCCTGCTTTATCTATCTCCACTCCAACACACTGCAAAAGCTTTCTATGGGAAGTTACATTTTATAGTGTAGGGTGGGAAAGTGGGAAAGGATTGGAGAAAGTCATCATCACTTTGTCCAATCAGGGCTCTGATAGTGCTAATTGGCGAAGCCTTGGACCTGACCTGCAGTCAGGCCCTAGAATGCACAGCAAAGCACGCAGTGCATTGCATTGCGCTCGGCGGGCGAACATCCCACCGAGTGACCCGCAAATTCGAGTGTTCACCGAACGGGCGAACAGGCGATGTTCAGGCCAAACTTTTGCTCGGCTCGAGCTGTTCACCCAACACTAATATTAACCCATTCATTCTGGAAATGTTTTATCCCTCCTCTGGGTATCTTCAGGAATGATTCCTGAGGATGCCCAGAGGAGGGGTGATATGCATTGGGAAGAGATTCTGGTTCTGGACTTCTGGTGACATCACATCCAGCCAGTGGAGTGAACATTGTGGTAGCGCTTCTGGGTCTGCATAAGCCTGCCTGCATTTTTATTAAGTGAGTGTATTATATGTGTTTACTTTTTTTTAAAATAAAAATAATGCTACACAATTATGTAATTCTCCCCCTTTTCATGCTTGTGCTGAGTGTTTAGTCTCATAAAGTGACACAGTCTGACAGAATATACAAGTGACAGTAACAAAGAAGCAGAAGAAAGCAAAGGAGATCGGCAGAGAGCCTGAGAAGGGAGATACCGTTTCTCTCCATGTGATCCATTTACAAGCCTGTTTGACTTCTTTAGTTATATAGCAGAGAATTAAATAGCTTTGGTGAATGGGGGCACACTGAGGGGGGCATGGCACACCTGACGATGAAAACAGGAAGTGGTGGATCTGCACAAGTTATAAACTGTATGAGCATGTAGCACATAAAGACAATGATATACATTGATGTTTATTTGATTGCAGCAACTGAGAACTTTATACTATGGACACAAAGATGTTTTAATGGTATTTTGTGATGAGATAGAACTTTGAGTTTAATTTTTACAGTAGGTTAACCACTTCAGCCCCGGAGGATTTGGCAGCTCAATGACCGGAGGACTTTTTACAATTTGGCACTGCGCTGCTTTAACTGATAATTGCACGATCATGCAATGTTGTACCCAAACAAAATTTGCATCCTTTTTTTCCCACAAATAGAGCGTTCTTCTGATGGTATTTGATTGCCTCTGCGATTTTTATTTTTTGCGATATAAATGGAAAAAGACCGAAAATTTTGAAAAAAATGATATTTTCTACTTTTTGTTATAAAAAAAAAATAATAAACTCAACTTTAGTCATACATTTAGGCCAAAATGTATTCAGCCACATGTCTTTGGTATAAAAAAAATGTCAATAAGTGTATATTTATTGGTTTGCGCAAAGGTTATAGCGTCTACAAACTAGGGCACATTTTCTGGAATTTACGCAGCTTTTAGTTTATGCCTGCCTATCTCATTTCTTGAGGTGCTAAAATGGCAGGGCATTACAACCCCCCCCCCCAAAATTACCCCATTTTGGAAAGTAGACACCCCAAGGAAATTGCTGAGAGGCATGTTGAGCCCATTGACTATTTTATTTTTTTGTCACAAGTGATTTAAAAATGACAAAAAAAAAAATTACACAAAGTTGTCACTAAATGATATATTGCTCACGCATGGCATGCTTATGCGTGGAATTACACCCCAAAATACATTATGCCGCTTCTCTTGAGTATGGGGATACCTCATGTGTGAGACTTTTTGGGAGCCTAGCCGCGTGCAGGACCCTGAAAACCAATCATCGCCTCCAGGATTTCTAATGCCGCGTACACACGGTCGGACTTTTCGTCTACAAAAGTCCGACGGACGCAGACGGACAGAATACGGCTGACAATCCGATCGTGTGTGGGCTTCCCCGGACTTTCAGCGGACTTTTCCAGCCGCAAATCTGATGGACTTTAGATTTGAAACATGCTTCAAATCTTTACGTCGTAACTACGCCGGACCCAGAAATCCGCTCGTCTGTATGCTAGTCCGACGGACAAAAACCCACGCTAGGGCAGCTATTGGCTACTGGCTATCAACTTCCTTATTTTAGTCCGGTGTATGTCATCACGTACGAATCAGTCGGACTTTTGTGTGATCGTATGTAAGCAAGTCCGTTCGTTAGAAAGTCTGCCGCAAGTCCGCCAAAAGTCCGCCAAAAGTCTGTCGAAAGTCTGTCGGACAGGCTGTCGGACTTTTGTAGATGAAAAGTCCGACCGTGTGTACGCGGCATTAGGGTGTAAATTTTTGATTACACTCCTCACTACCAATCACAGTTGTGAAGGACATAAAATGCCAAGATAGCACAACCCCCCCCTCCAAATGACCCCACTTTGGAAAGTAGAAACCCCAAGATATTTGATAAGAGGCATTTTGAGTCCATGGAATATTTTATATTTTGCCACAAGTTGCGGGAAAATGAAAATTTTGTTTGCACAAAGTTGTCACTAAATGATCTATTGCTCAAACATGCCATGAGCATATGTGAAATTACACCCCAAAATACATTCTGCTGCTTCTCCTGAGTACGGGGATACCACATGTGTGAGACTTTTTGGGAGCCTAGCCGTGTACAGGACCCCGAAAACCAATTGCCGCCTTTCTAAGGGGGTAAAATGGTGATTTCACTTCCTCACTACCTACTAGGCTATGAAATGACAAGATAGCACAACACCCCCCCAAATGACCCCATTTTGGAAAGAAGCTATTTGCTGAGAGGCATGTTGAGTCCATGGAATATTTTATATTTTGCCACAAGTTTCGGGAAAATTACAATTTTTTTTTTACACAATGTTGTCACTAAATTATATATTGTTAAAAAATAGCATGTGTGGAATTTCACCCCAAAATACATTCTGTTGCTTCTCCTGAGTACGGGGATACCACATGTGTGGAACTTTTTGGCAGTCTAACTGCGTACAGGACCCCGAAAACCAAACGCCGCCTTCAGGCTTTCTAAGGGCGTACATTTTTGATTTCACTCCTCACTGCCTATCATAGTTTCAGAGGCCATGAAATGCTCAGTTAGCACAAACCTCCCCCCCAAATGACCCCATTTTGAAAAGTAGACACCCCAAGCTATCTGCTGAGAGGCATGTTGAGTATTTTGCAGATCTCAGTTTTTGTCACAAAGTTTTGAAAATTGAAAAAGGAAAAAAAAAATGTTTTTTTTCCTTTCTTTCTTCATAAATAAATGAGATCTGCAAAATACTCACCATGCCTCTTAGCAAATACCTTGGGGTGTCTACTTTCCAAAATGGGGTCATTTGGGGGAGTTTTGTGCTATCTGGACATTTCAGGGCCTCTGTAACTGTGATAGGTAGTGAGAAGTAAAATCACAATTTTACGCCTTTAGAAAGCCTGAAGGCGGTGCTTGGTTTTTGGGGTCCTGTACTTGGCTAGGCTCCCAAAAAGTCTCACAGATGAGGTATCTCTGTATACAGGAGAAGCAGTAGAATGGATTTTGGGGTGTAATTCCACATATAACCATGCCATGTTTGAACAATATATCATTTAGTGACAATTTTGTGTAAAAAAAAAAAGGTAATTTTCCCCAAACTTGTGGCAAAATATAAAATATTCCATGGGCACAACATGCCTCTCAGTAAAAAGCATGAAGTGTCTTCTTTCCAAAATGGGGTCATGGGGGGGGTGTGCTATCTTGACATTTCAGGGCCTCCGAAACTGTGACAGGTAGTGAGGAAGTGCGATCACCATTTTACGCCCTTAGAAAGCCCTTAGAAAGCCTGAAGCCTAAATTGGTTTTTGGGGTCCTGTACGTGGCTAGGCTCCAAAAAAGTCTAACACATGTGGTATCCCTTTACTCAGGAGAAGTGGCAGAATGTATTTTGGGGTGTAATTTCACATATGCCCATGGCATGTTTGAGCAATTGATCATTTAGTGACAACTTTGTGCAAAAAAAAAAAAAAAAAATGTAATTTTCCTGCAACTTGCGTCAATATATAAAATATTCCATGGACTCAACATGCCTCTCATCAAATAGCTTGGGGTGTCTATTTTCCAAAATGGGGTCATTTTGGGGGGGGGGTGCTATCCTGGCATTTTATGGCCTTCAAAACTGTGATAGGTAGTGAGGAGTAAAATCAAAAATTTACACTTTTCGAAATCCTGAAGGAGGTTATTGGTTTTCGGGGTCCTGTACGCGGCTAGGCTCCCAAAAAGTCTCACACATGAGGTATCCCCGTACTCAGAAGCAGCAGAATGCATTTTGGGGTGTAATTCCACATATAACCATGCCATGTTTAAACAATATATCATTTAGTGACAACTTTGTGCAAAAAAAAAAAAAAAAGTGCAATTTTCCCAAAACTTGTGACAAAATATAAAATATTCCATGGACTCAACATGCCTATCATCAAATAGCTTGGGGTGTCTACTTTTCAAAAAGGGGTCATTTGGGGGGTTTTAAACTGTCCTGGCATTTTATGCACAACATTTAGAAGCCTATGTCACACATCACCCATTCTTCTAACCACTTGAAGACAAAGCCTTTTCTGACACTTTTTGTTTACATGAAAAAATATTTTTTTTGAAAGAAAATTACTTTGAACCCCCAAACATTATATATTTTTTTTTAAAGCAAAGGCTCTACAGATTAAAATGCTGGGTGTTGCAATTTTTTTTTCACACAGTATTTGCACAGCGATTTTCAAAAAACACACTTTTTAAAATTTTAAAGCACTAAAACACACTATATTGCCTAAATGTTTGATGAAAAAAAAAGATGATCTTATGTCGAGTACATGAATACCAAACACCACATGCTTTAAAATTGCGCACAAACGTGCAGCGGCGACAAACTACATACATTTTTAAAAGCCTTTAAAAGCCTTTACAGGTTACCATTTTAGATCTACAGAGGAGGTCTACTGCTAAAATTACTGCCCTCGATCTGACCTTCGTGGTGATACCTCACATGCATGGTGCAATTGCTGTTTACATATGACACCAGACCGACGTTTGCGTATTCCTTTGCGCATGAGCACGGGGGACAGGGGTACTTTTTTTTTTTTAATGATTTATTTTGCTTTTTCATTATATTTTTAAACTGTTTCTTTCATTTTTTTTAAATCATTTTTATTGTTATCTCAGGGAATGTAAATATCCCCTATGATAGCAATAGGTAGTGACAGGTACTCTTTTTTGAAAAAATTGGGGTCTGTTAGACCCTAGATCTCTCCTCTGCCCACAAAGCATCTGACCACACCAAGATCAGTGTGATAAAATGCTTTGCCAATTTCCCAATATCCGTCGAAATCTAAGCCATGAAATACTTGTAGCTTCCAGTTTCTTAGGCCATAGAGATGATTGGAGCCATTCTGGTCTCTGATCAGCTCTATGGTCAGCTGGATGAACCATCGGCTGCATTCTCGGGTTCCCTGTTGGAACAGAAGAGCCCGAGAAAACCATGGAAGATGGTGGGGGGTTGTTCCCTCCCACTGCTTATAAAAGCAGTCTAGAGGCTAATTAGCCACTAGGACTGCTTCTATATGACAGCCGACCGCTGGCTGAAAAGAATGATATCAAGATGATATCTAAACCTGCAGGAATCATTCTGGTATAACCTTTCAAAGTCCAGCAACATACCAGTATGTTGCTGGTCCTTGTTGGGCATACATTGTAATGTTCTGTAATGATCGGCGGGTATGCCCACTATTAGAATACTGCCCTTCATCCACCCACTTCTAATGATGGGCATACATGTACCATTTTTTTTTAACTGTGGTGGTGAAATTACCTCCGACAGCACTGGAGTCATGGCTTTACGTATTGTGGGAGCAAACGCTGTTGCTGTCAATATAAATAAACCCGTGTTGCAGCTGAATGGTGTACCTGCTAAGCAAATGATGGTTAACAATATAACATAAGTAACAAAAATAAAATAAGTAACATTACAGTATAACAGTAATGCCTCGTACACACGGTTGGATTTTCCGAGGAAAGTGTCCGATCGGAGTGTGTTGTCGGAAATTCCGACCGTGTTTGGGCTCCATCGGACATTTTCCATCGGATTTTCCGACACACAAAGTTGGAGAGCAGGAGATAAAATTTTCCGACAACAAAGTCCGATCGCGTCAATTCCGACGCACAAAGTGCCACGCATGCTCAGAGGAAATTCCGACACGGAACAGCTCGGTCTGGTAAACTTAGCGTTCGCAATGGATACAGCACTTTCGTCACGCTGCAATGTTAAAAATGGTTTAATACAGCGCACTCTCTTCTTCTTTATAATGTGACAAGAATTAAGTAGTTTTGCTGCTCATATTCACACACTTCTCACAAACTTATTTCTTTACCATTTATTGGGATTCCCTCAATATATTTTGATTTGTCACATCTGACAACATTATTTTTTTTTATTTTTTTGTTGGTTTGTCTTTTTTTCAAGGCTTATTTTTTGTTTTTGGGATTTTTATTTGTACTCCTGAAAATTTGTGTGTGTGTTTTTTGTGTCAAGTTACCACAACACCATTGATATGTTGTTCTATTTAATCTGTAGAAGATTGTTTGGTGGTGTTGTCCCTTGTTAATTTCACATTTTATGTTAGAAATGTACCTGAATCGTCAACAACAAACTGTCCTTTTTGGGTGAAAACACACATAGGAGAGTATAATTTTCCAAAAAATAACTTTTATTAAGGACTCACAACTAAACAAAGAGGTAGGCAACGCTGGAGAAACTGCAGAAATGGGTGAAGCCTTGGACCCCCAGGGCACACATCAATTATTTTCAAGGAAAATTGGTGGCCTGAGGAGTCCTTATCTAAGGGAGTGCAGTCTGGTCCAGAAGTCCCAGAGATCCAGAAAGCAGCAGATGACATCTGTGTCCCTAGGCTGTGGTCATACGAGAGACTGCATCTTCTGTCAGACCAGACTGAACCCAGGGCCATCACTCTCTTGTCTTCCTTCCACGCTTCCTTCCACGCTTCCTTCCACGCTTCCTTCCACGCTGTGGCTCTGGTGGTGGAGTTGTGGCAGCAGGAGGAGGAGGAGGATGGTCCAACTCAAAAACGTCGGTCTTGGGTGTTAGTTCCCCACTCACCCCCTTTGTTAGGACTTTATAAATAAGTTGCTCACACAGGAGGCGTTGACCCTCCTGCATGCCCTGCAGTTTTGTGGCAGCCATGCAGGCAAAGGCCTCTTCAGGACTGGGTAAGGCTCGGAGGGACGCAGAAGCCTCCTGAATGAGCCTGAGCGCTGAATCCTGCATGGGAGTCGTTTTCCTTGCTCTTTTATATGGAAGGCGGAGGGGAGGAACCTGCGATTCGGTCAGGCTTCGACTTGTCCCAGGCTTCTCTTGGCTGACACTTAGCCCCGCCTCCTCCTGGCTGCCACTAATCCCCGCCTCCTCCTGACTGCCACATTCCACAACCTCCTCCTGGCTGAGGTCTTCCTGTGTATGAAAAAGGGACATAGTTTTAGTTTTTTATTCATCAATCACGCACAATTTTCACCTCCTGACTGTTGCAAATTGAATGTTAACAAATATAACAGACTATCCTTCTGATCCCAGCATTTTTCATTCTTGTCCCAATTTTGGGTGCCCACTACTGTCTATTGATATGTAAAACACTTTTTTCAATCAGCAATTAGTGATCAATAATAACATCTAGTAAACATCATTTATTTATTGACCAGAAATCTGTAGAAGAATGCTATACCTGACTCCAGCTGGGCTCCTCCACTTCTTCCTGGCTGGAAGGCCCAGGTTGGACATTGGAAGCCTCGGCTGGGGTGGAAGGAAGAGTGGAAGGAAGAGTGGAGAGGGATTCCCTGACTTCAGTGTGGTCTGACAGAAATCGCAGTCTCTCATAGTACCACAGCCTGGGGACATAAACGTCATCTGCTGCAGCTCCGGATCTCTGGGAATCCGTGACCTTCTTGCGCTCCCTAAGATAAGTGCTCCTCAGGCCACCAATTTTGGCTTTTAAATAGGGGATGGTTGCTGTGGGGACACCCGGCTTCACCAACTCCAGCAGTTTCTCCAGCGCTGCCTGCCTCTTTTGTTTATTGTTGTAATGAGGATGTCTCACCTGCCACAGACAGGGCAGCTCCCTGTATTTGTCTATGAACAGGGGGAGGAAATTGTGGTCATTGAAGCCATCCGTTTTCTCTGCAAGACACAACACAAGACAAACCCTAAGGTCAGGCCAAACTCTCCTAATCTTGTTACAATATAGGCTTCAATTTCGAAGCAGTATAGGCCCAAGTTTAGATCTTTCGATGCTCCTTCCTCCGCTCACAGATCGTACGTAATACGCACGCGTGTTACGCTTTATATACACTGCGCATGCGTGTAACTCCGCCTGCCCCTGACATTCTTTCTAGTCTATTCCCCGCCCCTTTTCGTTCGGCGCAGTGGAGGAAGAGCACATGGCAGAGACACAGCAGGTGAGTGCTAATTATAGCAACGAGGAGGAGGAGGAGGAGGAGGAGGAAAGCCCGGAGCCTGAAACGTCACGATCCAAAAGGAGATTTAAGGCCATGTCCTTTGGGGAAATGTTGGAGATGGTCGACATCCTGAAGAGGGCCGACTATGAGGGGAAGTATGGGCCTTACTCCAACCCCAATGTCCAAAAGGCCAAGATCATGGCGAAAGTGGTCAAGAGTCTGCACCGGCATTTTGGGGTACGACGATTGAAAGATCAGCTCAGGAAGCGGTGGTCGGACCTGAAATTAAGAGAACATGAGAAGTACAGAAAGATCCGGAGAGTGCTGCAAAAAAGTAAGTAGTTGTCCTGTGTTCCGATTATTTATGTTTATTACGTTCGTGCTGCTCCATGTGCTTTTCTTACAAGTCTACATTTTTACATGGCAAATTTCATGTTCATGGGTACATTATTCGTTCGTATCAAACATTTTTCTTTTGGCCTATAAAACACCATTGTTTAGGCCGTATGCATTTAGCCACAATTTTTACGTCATAAACTATTTTGGTTGTGTAGATGGCTTTGTTACTAGAATGAAATGCAAAATAGATTCTGTGTAAGGAGAGGACACTCAGCAGCTGTTTTCACATCTGGACACTGGAGCACTAGTGTGGGACACAAGAACACCATTTTTATTAGGGGGGGCACACAGGTGCTCAAGTGTATACTATGGGGGGGGGGTTCATCTATGAAGCTTGTACCAAACAGTTAAAGTATTGAAGCTTGACAAAGGACACTGAAAATGCCACATTTTGGAACTCTGCCAAAATAGACAATTGTACCCCACTTCCAAGCAATGTTTTCTAATTATAGTTCTGCCATCAAATATCTGTGGGCTAAGTATAGCATTTTTTTTTAACATAGGGGAGAAAAGACTCGGAGGACACCCCTTATCCGAGGAGAACACAGACCCCTCACCTCTGGAAGAAGGTGAAATTCCACCAACCCAAGAAGAGCAGGAGGAGGAAGACGTGGTGGAACTAGTCACCACAACAGGTGAGTGTCTGCGACCACAGGCTTAGGTAAGAGATGGATGCTGGCATATTTTTGATACCTTTTTTTTGGGTTTCTCTCTTTTTAGGTGATCGTGATGTTGTGGATCCAGATCCTTTCACATCAGAAAGTGCCCAGATCCTGATCGGGGAGATCATGGGGTGTAATTTAGAATTGGAAAACCTCAATAAAAACATCAATGATGTTATTCAAAAAAATAAAAACATCATTGATGTTTTGGGGCGAGTTTAAAACCCCTCCCAATCCCTTTGTTTTTTTGTGTGCTCCAATGTTCAAAATGTTTGAAAGATTTGTAGAAAAGCCAAATTTGGAGGATGCACACAGTGTGCCAACATGTGCTATCTGCCATCACGGGAGATCAATGGACGCGTTTTGGGGGTGCAACCCCTTCCTCAATAATAAAGTAGCTGAGAGGAAGGGGTTGCTCCCCCAAAACACGTCCCTTGATCCCCCATGATGGCAGCTAGCACATGTTGACATTGGGAAATTTTCTGGACTCGGTCAGCTAAAACAAACACAAGCAGTAAATGTCCACAAAGATTTTCTTTTTTTTGCTTTTTTATTTGATAAAGGCTTCACAAATTTTCTGGCATATTAATGGCCCCCCCACCCGCAAAGAACTCCAGGTATCGTAACCGGACATCACGGCACTCAGGGAGGGCAAGCCAGGACGGCCACTTTCAAGCGCCGTCAGTGTTGTTTCATGGATCATTCCGGCCTCAGGCCCAACTGAGCCAGCATAGTTGGCGGAATGTTTGCGTAAAAAGTTATGGAGAATACAGCATGCCAGGATTATATGATTAAGTTTATACTTCTCCATATGGATGGGTGTCAGAAATAGGCGGAACCGGCTGGCCAGGATTCCAAATGTGTTCTCCACCACTCTTCTGGCTCTGGCCAGCTGGTAATTAAAAACCCTCTGTTCCGGGGTGAGGGTCCTCATAGGGAATGGCCGCATAAGATGGTCCCCCAGTGCAAACGCTTCATCAGCAACGAACACGAATGGGAGTCCTTCCACAATGTCCTCTGGAGGTGGCAAGTCCAAGCTGCCATTCTGGAGATGCCTGTAGAACTCCGTCTGGGTGATGACTCCACCATCGGACATCCGTCCATTCTTCCCCACGTCCACATACAAGAAGTCGTAATTAGCCGACACCACCGCCAACATCACAATACTATTGAACCCCTTATAGTTGAAATAGTACGACCCCGAGTTGGGTGGTGGGATGATGTGGACGTGTTTCCCATCCATTGCCCCTCCGCAGTTAGGAAAGTCCCACCGCTCGGCAAAGTGGGAGGCCACAGTCTGCCATTCCTGTGGCGTGGAAGGAAACTGTTGAGGAAAACAAAAATAAATTAATATTTTTGCACATAAACATGGCAAGCAGATTAGACACAAACATTCTTGGCCAACCTCCAGATAGCATTTATTAAGGGGAATTTAACAACACCAAAGTATAAGGTACACCTATCATATCCCCCCCCCTCTCATGGGCCATTTCTAACATTATGGGGGGTGGGGAAATCTTGGACAGGTAACCCTCTCCACTTCATTGAGAGATGAATGCCTAAATACAGGGTATTACTTGGAACAGCCCCTCCTTAGTTACACTATTGGCAGCCCACTGGACAGGTAAGAAGTGTCATAATACAAAGATATAAATACACACTGTACACATTTGAGCACATTTGGACATTCTGCTATTACCTATCGAGATAATAATAGGATATAAAAAGTGTAAACAGTACCTTTTGAAAGTATACAGGCAGGCCCTTGCACTGCATGCTTTGGGGAATTCATCCATAAATCTGACCACTAAAGAGATGGGTATAGTGTGTATGGGTTTGGCAAAGTCAGCAGATAGATGATTGAGGATAGATAGAGAATTGGGATCAGCTGACTTAGCAGTTGGGGGAGGGAGGGTTACTAAAAATGATTTGGGGACACCACAAAAAAAAAAGCCTCTGGCACTCTGCCTGAATTTAAAGCAAAAATCACATATAAAAACATTTTAGGGGGTGTTTGGGGTAAAGCACTACTATGGAGCTAACAAAATACATTGTTAAGTGACTACATGAGGTGAATATAGGGCAGGAGAGCATGCTGGGGAGCTTATTGAAGGCCAATCTGTATGAAGGACCTAAAAATTAATTACATAAAAATCCAGCATGCATGAGGACAAAGGGGACATTCACAGCATATTCCAATCATGGTAATTAGGGAATGAGGAAAGAAATACAATATATTATCAATCATTCAATACAATAAAATGTGATATTAAAGGATAAAAATCTTACCTTCATATACTCCTTCTGCAGGACCTGGATGATGGCAGAACAGGTCTCTGGGATAATGATCCCCAGAGCCTGGGGGGAGATGCCTGTCGAGAACTTTAAGTCCTGCAGACTTCTCCCTGTCGCCAAGTACCGCAGGGTAGCGACTAACCTCTGCTCCGGAGTGATGGCTTGCCTCATGCAGGTATCCTGCCTGCTGATATAGGGGGTGAGCGAAGCCAGCAGATGGTGAAATACAGGGTCCGTCATCCTGAGAAAGTTCCTGAAATCATCAGGATTATTCTCACGGATCTCACGGAGCAAAGGCATATGAGAGAACTGGTCACGCTGAAGCAACTAATTCTTGGTCCATGAACTCCTCCCCACCCTGTTCATGGACTGGACTTGTGTCAAGGTCAGGACCCCAACACCAAGCCCCCACACAGCACGAACTCTACGAGGAGTACGTATACGAAACATGGCTAGAAAACGGTCGGCTGCTCAGAACGAAGTAACAGAACGCACTGAAGAACAGCAAGGCCTGTGAAGAGCGACCTGAAAAACAGTAATGAACGAACAAGAACACAATGACTACTTAAAGTCACGCGGAACTTGCTTGCACGCACTGAAGAGCAGATACAAACCCACAAGCACAAACTGAACGGCAGAAAACGATCTGAAAGCCACGAGTCTGAAAAAGCGCGAATCATCTCTCACCAAACTTTTACTAACACGAGATTAGCAAAAGGAGCCCAAAGGATGCCGCGCTTGGTTCTGAACTGGCCTTTTCTAGTCTCGTCGTACGTGGTGTGCGACCGCGTGTACGCAAAACAAGTTTGAGCCAACATCCGTCGGAAAAAATCCTAGGATTTTGTTGTCGGAATGTCCGAACAAAGTCCGACCGTGTGTACGGGGCATAAGACTTACCATGCCTGCAAAGCAAATACAATAAAACATAGTAAAAATAAAACATTGCAATCTGTGCCTAAAAGAAATATGCCGCAGCATGGGGGCAATCCCCGCCCCTAATGTTAGGAGAAAATCGCTCCTCCACCCCTGCCCCCATGCTTTGGCATATATGCTCTTTTTTTTAACTGTGGTGGTGAAATCACCTCCGACAGCATTGGAGTCAAGGCTTTATGTATCGTGGAAGCAAACGCTGTTGCTGTCAACATAAATAAACCCGTGCTGCAGCTGAATGGCGTACCTGCTAAGCAAATGATGGTTAACAATAAAACAAACATTACAGTATAACATACCATACCTGCAAAGCAAATACAAGAAAACGTAGTAAAAATAAAACAGAGAGAGAATGATAGATAGAACAATATAGAACAATAGTGAGCGAACAGTAGAACGGACAGTAGAGAGAGAACATAAGAGAGAGAACAATAGAGAGAGAGAAGAAACCTACAACCGTAACTATTTTTGGATTTTTTTTAAATATTTTTTTTGTATTTTTGTGTGGGGTTTTTTTTTCACTTTTATAAAAACTGTAAAAAAAACTGTAAACTGAACGTTGCAGATTAGGGTCTCTCAAAATGTGATGGCCATCACATCTTTCGAGACCCCGAGACCCTGTGTTAGTATGCCTAGGATTGTGTGGTGCTGTACCCTACACTAAAACTCCACTAGTGTGTGGTAGCGTTTGAAACATTCACCAATGCAGAGACTAAGTTGGTCAAGACAGGAGGGACAATAAAAGCAGGTGTCACGCCTAAATCCGTGTTTGCTGCAGACACAACATCTTTTTGTGGGGTTTCTTTTGGTAGGGGTACCAGGGAGTACAAAAGGAAAATGCTTCTCATGCAGCCAGCTCACTGCATGTGGATTGGGAAGTTGGGCAAGAGCACCATCTGAAAACAGAAGGGCTCCGACGATCTCTTCCTGGAATTTAAGGAAGGATCCAGTCCGTCCTGGAGCTTTGTATAGCACAAAAGCATTCAGCAAAGCCAATTGAAATAAATAAATAGACGCTTTTTTGTACCAGCGTCTGACCTTACGGGCAATTAGGTACGGTGCCAACAACTGGTCTTGAGGTCCACCCCTCCCATGTTAAGGTTGTATTCGTGGACACAGAGGGGTTTCTCCACAACACCAGTCACCGTAGGAATTTGGACTGCCGTGTCTGCATGAAGCGAGGACAGAACGAAAACATTCCGTGAATCATCCACTTCACTGCTAACAAATTATTACACTTCAAGCAGGCTCTCTACCGCCATCTAAGTCGGGATTCTACAAACCGTTGGGGGAAGCCCCGGCGATTAGATCGCACGGTGCCACATGCGCCAATTCCATAATCAAAAAGATGACTAAAAAGTGGCACGCTCGTGTAATAATTGTTAACGTACAAGTGGTACCCCTTTACGAATAAGGGTGACACCAAGTCCCACACAATCTTACCAGCACTCCCTATGTAGTCTGGGCAGTTCTCCAGCTCTACGTGACTATCTCTTCCCTCATAAACCATAAAACTACATGTATAGCCTGTGGCCCTGTCACAGAGCTTATATATCTTGACCCCGTATCTAGCACGCTTGCTGGGAAGATACTGTTTGATAGACAAGTGGCCAGAAAACTTAATCAGGACTCATCAACACAGACAACTTGATCGGGAGTAAACAAGGCTGCAAAAGATTGGTTCAAGTGGTTTACGAAGGGCCGAATTTTGTAGAGCCGATCAAATCCAGGGTCACCTCGAGGACGACAGAGTTAATTGTCATTGAAGTGCATGAACCGCAAGATTTGCTCGTATCGCGTCCTGGCCATGATGGCAGAGAACAAGGGCATATGGTGAATTGGGTCAGTGGACCAATATGATCGCAACTCACTCTTTTTAGTTATGCCCATGAGGAGGGATAGGCCCAGAAAGGTCTTAAATTCAGAAACCGTAATTGGTTTCCAATCTCTGACAAGGGTCAGCTGGGGATTAGCGGCAATGAATTGACCAGCATACAAATTGCTTTGGTCCACAATAGATCTATAGAGATCTTTGGTGAAAAACAGCGAATAAAAATCAAGTGACGTAAAAACTGTTTCCACCTGAATTCCGGGTTGGCCAGTGAATGGGGGAAGTACGGGTGCTGCAGAAGTGGTGGGTTTCCAATTAGGATTGGTGAATGCAGCAGGAAGGGCACGATGGGTTTGACAGGCCTGTGTTTGTCTTCTTCTTGGTGGCAGCAGTACACTACTCATGCTTGCCACCTTGCCAGCTTGAACTGCACTTATGGGACTCGCCACGTCACCAATTATTACTGCAGTACTGGATGTATGACCAGGATGTACTAGGCCACTGGTGCTTGCCAGTTCACCAGAAGGAATAGCGACGCTAGTACTGGCTCTCTGCTCCATATGAGGGACCTGCAGTTCTTGCACCTCAACGACAGCAGAAGAAGATCAGGATTTGGTACGCCTGACCTTGGCAGAGTCCACAACTCCGTCGTCAGAGCTATCTGTCAGGGTGCCACTGCTGTCTACAAGTTCGTATTCTGAGCCTGAATCTGACAGATGAGTGACTCCCTCTTCACTATCTGTCATGCTCAGAAACGTGTAGGCCTCTTCACTAGTGTACCTTTGATTTGACGTTTTGGTCTCTAAATTTAGTGGTACACTAGCGAGACTCACAGGTAAAAAAGCACCTGACTGTCAGCGACTGCTTCAAACGCTGCAAAAAAAAACTGTTAGCGTTCGCAGGGATCAAGCCTGACTCTGCGAACGCTGCAGTTATGTGTTTTGTATTTTGTAAGTGACAGTGATCGATTCATACTGCACTTGGGTGGGCTGGGCTGGGCGGAGGGGCTAAACGCAGGTACCTGGGTTGATCCTGCTAACACTGCATTTTTGGGGACCCTAAACTGCTGGGGACGCTAGTATAGATCTGATCAGATCAGATATTGATCCGTTCAGACACTATACTACTAAGGGAGGCGTATGGTGCATGCGTGGGTGTTAGCGGTACTGGCACTAATCTGACACTGCCTGGGGTGACGCAGACCCTATCTGATGCTAAAACCTAACTTTGATCACCCACCGGGTGATCAGGGGGTTAAAGCTTTATTGGCTAAAATACTGCGGGTGCCCTCACACTATAAAAAACCTGTGACACTTAGACTGTGATCACAGTTGACAGGGGGTAATCAAGGGATTAAACCTTTATTGGGGGGGGTTAGGGGGGGTCCCTAGACCTATCTGGGCCTAAGACTAATTACCCTAACACTGACTTTTGTCACTAATGACACCAGTACAGCGATCAGCGATCGGTTAAATACAAAAGTTGACCTGTGCATCCATTGGTGAAACAATACGCCCATCAATCTTGGTAATCAGCTCTTCCTATTCAATTAAAAAAAGAAGGCTAAATGCACAGTGCCATCTTGTGGATCATAATAAAAATACTCTAGATGAGAATATTAAATTGATTGCTGTAAAATTAAAATCAGTTTGATGGATACGATTCCTCATCGTCCCAATAAACTATACAAAATATTCAATTAATGAAATTGATATATATTAATAAGATCAATATAATGTTAATTCAATAGAATATAAGAAAAACAATAAAGATAAACAATAAAATAATATTAAAACAATTTGAAGATTTATAAAACCAAAATGACACATATGCATATGCAACATATATATATCCCTAGGGGCATCTGAACCATATTGTTTGACCTCCAAACAAAAAGGGAGAAAGAGGGCGTATAGTGATAAATGTATGGTGGAGGGGACATCAACAGTTATTAATAAAACAGTTGATGTCCCACTCCACATTCCAGCCATAAGGCAGATAAGAGCCCAATTTTTTAGATCCAGTTAGAATGTTTTCTGTCCTGGGACTCTACCATCCCTTCTGCACAAAGTAACTTTATTTTAGAGTTGCTTGAATTTTCCATGTCACATAACTATTTCTGGCACATGTTTCTGCATATTGTTTGCAAACAAAAGGTGTGGCCTTGGGAGCAAAATTTGCTCCCAGTATGGCCAAGCTTTTTATGTCTAAATGGGAAGAGGACATAGTTTTAAGTCACAAATGTCCAGAGTTAATTATATGGAAAAGGTTTATCAATGATGTCCTCTTCATATGGGATGGTGACCTTCAGTCAGTAAATTCATTTTTAACAATAACAATGGGAGTATAGTCCTTAGTCACAAGGCGAGTCCTATTGAGATCCATTTCCTGGATTCAAGAATCTCGATACAAGAGGGTAGAATTGTCACCTCTACCTTCTTCAAGCAGACTAACAGGAATGGGTATATCTTATTAGATTCCTGTCACCATCCCTCCTGGCTAACGGCAGTACCTAAAGGCCAGTTCCTGTGTTTAAAACGCAAGTGCACCCATTTGGATGACTACCTGAGGGAAGCATCCATTCTTAAAACCAGGTTTCTGGCCAAAGGTTATAATGACAAGGCTTTAGATTCCCTTATGCTAAAAGTTGGGAACAGTGATCGTCAGCTATTGATAATTGATAATCCCCATCAAGGTGGCAATTCAGATGATATTGGTTCATCTCTCTTCATTACCTTCTCGAGCCACCATTGGGCAATTAAGAGGATAATCAAGAGACATTGGCCAGTCATAAAGTATAACCATGGACCTCTAGTGCCTGATCTACCTCGGGTCATTTTCAGGGAAACACAGTAGCACCCAATGTCTTAAACTCCCCCATTAGACCCATCATTTTTTGGAGGTCTGAAGGGTTATTACCTCTGTGGAAAATGTCAGGCCTGCAGAATTAACACAAATTGGGGGGGGGGGGGGGGAGAATCACTGAATTCACCTCAGTGGGTATAGGAGTCACTTATCCAATTAAGTCTTTTATTTCATGTATGACTAAATGTGTCGTATATCTCCTTAGGTGCCCTTGTGGCTTGGAATATGTAGGGTGCACCACATGAATGCTACATATTAGATTGGCAAAACATATAGCCCACATCCAAAAGGGTTTTGACAAACATAATGTTTCTAAGCACTATGACTTGAAATACAACCGGGACCCCAAGGACACTACCTTTGTTGCCCTTCAAAAATATGTTCCCACTGGAGTGGTAGCAATGGAAAGCGGAAAGCCGAGTCTAACTGGATCTAAAAAATTGGGCTCTTATGTGCCTTATGGCTTGAATGTGGAGTGGGACATCAACTGTACATACCATACATTTATCACTACACCATACATTTATCACTATACGCCCTCTTTCTCCCTTTTTGTTTTGAGGTCAAACAATATGGTTCAGATGCCCCTAGGGATATATATGTTGCGTATGCATATGTGTAATTTTGGTTTTATAAATCTTCTATTTTTTTTATATTATTTTATTGTTTATCTTTATTGTTTTTCTTATATTCTATTGAATTAAAATTCTATTGATCTTATTAATATATATCAATTTTATTAATTGAATATTTTGTATAGTTTATTGGGACGATGAGGAATCGTATCCATCGAACTGATTTTAATTTTACAGCAATCAATTTAATATTCTCATCTAGAGTATTTTTATTATAATCCACAAGATGGCACTGTGCATTTAGCCTTCTTTTTTTAATTGAATAGGAAGAGCTGCTCACCAAGATTGATGGGCGTATTCTTTCACCAATGCAATGGCTGCACAGGTCAACTTTTTTAATTAAACTTTGGTGGGCTCGTTTACCAATAGTTGTTTACCAATAGTTGTATAGGTCACTTTCATCTGACCTTGATAATGCTTCCTTGTCTCCTAATGGGAGTATTTATAGCACAGTCTCAGGCATGTGTACGTACCCCTGATGATGTAATTTATGATGAAACATATGATTTAAAAAAAAAATACAAAAAAAGGTCCTTAAGTGCACTGTGTTCGGACGCCGGACACAGTGCACTATGGGAAGCGCCACGTTTATGCAATCACGAGATTGCAGACACAGAGCTTCATTTGCAGGCTTTTGTCCCACCTTGTGGCGCTTTCCGAAGCACCGAGTAGCTTCAGCCCGGCGCTTGTAGTATGTATTACTACGGCCGGGCAGCTGGATTGACATCTGAGTTAGATGTCACTTCCTGTTTTCTCTCTCCCATTGCGCCCAAGAGAGAGAAAACTGAAAGTATGAGGAGTGGACTCCTCCATTGCCACTGCCAGTGCCTGTGTGAAGGAGACACCGCAGGAGAGGACACCACAGCAAAGTAAATACGAGAAGGGAGGGTTTGATGGGACACAGCCTGCATTTAACGGGACACAGGCTGCATGTAATGGGACACAGGCTGCGTGTAATGGGACACAGGCTGCATTTAATGGGACACAGGCTGCTATTAATGGGACACGGGCTGCTTGTAATTGGACACAGGCTGTATTTTATGTGACACAGGCTGCATGTAATGGGACACAGGCTGTATTTTATGTGACACAGGCTGCATGTAATGGGACACAGGCTGCATTTAATGGGACACAGGCTGCATGTAATGGGACACATGCTGCATTTTATGTGATACAGGCTGCATTTTATATGACATAGGCTGCATTTTATGTGCGATAGGCTGCATTTGATTTGACACAGGCTGCATTTGATGGGACACAGGCTGCATGTGAGGAGGGACTCCGCTGGGGGCACCTGATGTGAGGACGGACTCTGCTGGGGACACCTGATGGCATTTGGTGGCATGCGACGTGGCTAGTGACACGCTTA
The DNA here is from genome assembly GCF_042186555.1 of Aquarana catesbeiana. Taxonomy (NCBI): domain Eukaryota; kingdom Metazoa; phylum Chordata; class Amphibia; order Anura; family Ranidae; genus Aquarana; species Aquarana catesbeiana. The sequence continues at coordinate 677,574,532 of NC_133325.1, read as the reverse complement.
GGGCTCCCACTGATTCTGCATTATGGTGAGTTGAATGATTTGATTTTTTATTACAATGTAATAATAGAAATAATGCGCTTCAATCATCCTGACACCATAACAACCATGGTGTCAGGATGATTGAAGTGCTAACACCAGGTGTTTGGAGTATCTTTATCTGCTGATTGTTAAACTTTCTAGAATACACATATTTCTTTTGTTGTGTAGCATCTGGGCCTGCTGTTCCTCCATCCCTCTCTCCCTCTCCCTCCATCCCTCGTTCATCTCAGACGCTAACCACACCACCTTAGAGCCACGCCCACTATTTTGCTGAAACCACGCCCATTTTCACCAAGTGGGAGGGGTCAAAAAGTAAGGGCGGGGTCTGGCGCCCCCCCATCCTAAAACTTTACCAGCCGCCATTGGTCAGGACAGTTATGTACCCATGCTGCTGCACATGCGTGATCGCTGTTTGGAATTTACAAGGGAATTGATTTTATTGGATTGTGAAACGTTCTCAGCCTGAACTTTACAATTTTATGTAAGTGCACTCACTACTTTTATTAAATTGGATGCAGAGACAGTGTGACACTATGTGGAGTCTTTTGTTTTATATACACTCCAGCACTGAGGTTTCCTAATAATATGCCCTGATCTGCTGTGAACCTTCCGGTGCACACTGTCCAAGGCTACTGAAGAGAAACGTCCGGACTTCCTTCTCAGTGGATCACAGATCCAATCAAGTGCTTTGTGACCTCCCTGAGTAAGGGGGGGTCGCTGGCTTTCTGGTAAGCCTCCAATTTTGTTGTGGTGATGGGTATCACGCAACCAGGTGTCTGATCGTCATTTCCAACACACTTTTCCGCTATAGGACTCTTTTTGATGAAATTCAGCTTTATATGAACTTCTGTGATGTAATATTGAATATGTGTTTAAAAATGTATCCACAGTTATATATAAGATAGTTATATATATAAATTTGATCTTCTATAATGTTCATATATTATTGATTGCACAGATTGCATTTTAGAATGACTATTTGGATTTTTGCACATATCACATGCATTGTGTTGTTCACACAAATTGCACTTTATTTTGTTTAGCGCTGCACTTTATTTATACATTATTACGTGTGCCTAGTATCTGGGTTATAGTGCACAGCTGCTGGTTGTTTAAGTTTCCAAGTGTAGATATATTTTTCACATTTACATAATTTACTATTAACTCTACAATGATAATCCGTAACTTTTGTTGGCTGTGCAAACGGACAAACTTTCCAGCAACAAAAGTCCGATGGAGCAAAGTCCGATCGTGTGTACACAAAAGCATCAGACTTTTGTACAAACAACAGTACGCGGCCGCGAGAATGTTTCCAGTGCGAACCCATTGCTGGTTCTCGGCGATGGGGTACTGTACATCTCGCGCTGGCTGCAATAGGAAAAACACATTTTCCTATTGCGGCGAGCGCGAGAGGGAATTCCCCTCTGGGGGCATGCCAGGCCCTTAGGTCTGGTATGGATTTTAAGGGGAACCCCCTACGCCGAAAAAACTGCATGGGGTCCCCTCCAAAATCCATACCAGACCCTTATCCGAGCACGCAGCCCGGCCGGTCAGGAAAGGGGGTGGGGACGAGTGAGCACCCCCCTCCTGAGCCGTACCAGGCTGCATGCCCTCAACATGGGGGGTGGGTGCACCTTGTCCCCATGTTGATGATGACAAGGGCCTCTTCCCGACAACCCTGGTCGTTGGTTGTCGGGGTCTGCGGGCGGGGGGCTTATCGGAATCTGGGAGCCCCCTTTAATAAGGGGGCCCCCAGATCCCGGCTCCCTGCCCAATGAGAATGAGTATGGGGTACATCGTACCCCTACCCATTTACCTAGGGAAAAAAAGTGTTGATAAAAAAAAACACACTACACAGGTTTTAAAAGTAATTTATTAGGTAGCTCCAGGGGTCTTCTTCTGGCTCCAGGGGTCTTCTTCCGACTTCGGGGGTCTTCTGTCGACTCCGGGGGTGTCTCAGGCCTCTTCTCCCTCTCTCTGGTGTCGTCTCCATGCTCTCTGGTTCTTCTCCGGTGCCTTCTTCCTTCTCCCAGGCTCCTCCGCTATCTTCTGCTCTTTTGCCGCTCTTTTGCTAGCGGAGGAGCCCAGACATCTGGATCATCTTCTTCCCTCTTCTCGTCCAGAGATGTTGACACGATGCTCTCTCTGGCTGTAATGTTGTCTGTGTGCTCTGCTGTGACTTATATAGGCGGTGACCCCGCCCCCCCATGACATCACAGTTCCGGGGCATGCTGGGACTGTGAGGTCATAAGGGGGCATGGTAATGTCATCCTATGACCATGCCCCCTTATGACCTCACAGTCCCAGCATGGCCCAGACTGTGATGTCAAAGGGGGCGGGGTCACCGCCTATATAAGTCATAACAGAGCGCACAGACAGCATTACAGTCAGAGAGAGCGTTGTGTCAACATCTCTGGAAGAGAAGAGGGAAGAAGACGATCCAGATGTCCGGGCCACCGCTAGCAAAAGAGCGGCAGAAGATAGCAGAGGAGCCGGCAGAAGATCCAGACACCGGGAGAAGACGCCGGAGAGACCCCCGGAGTCGGAAGAAGACCCCCAGAGTCGGAAGACCCCCAGAGCTGCCTAATAAATTACTTTAAAAACCTGTGTACTGTGTTTTTTTCTTGACATTTTTTTCCCTAGCTGAATGGGTAGGGGTACAATGTACCCTATACTCATTCACATAGGGCGGGGGCCGGGATCTGGGGGCCACCTTATTAAAGGGGGCTCCCGGATTCCAATAAGCCCCTCGCCTGCAGACCCCGACAACCAACGGCCAGGGTTGTCGGGAAGAAGCCCTTGTCCTCATCAACATTGGGACAAGGTGCTTTGGGGTGGGGGGGCCGGAGGGCGCCCCCTCCCCCAAAGCACCCACCCCCCATGTTGAGGGCATGCGACCTGGTACGGCTCAGGAGGGGGGGCACTCGCTTGTCCCCACCCACTTTCCTGACCGGCCGAGCTGCGTGCTCGGATAAGGGTCTGGTATGGATTTTGGGGGGACCCCCACACTGTTTTTTCAGAGTAGGGGGTTCCACTTAAAATCCATACCAGATCTAAGGGCCTGGTATGCCCCTGGAGGGCAACCCATGCCGGTTTTTTATTTAAAATTTGGCGTGGAGTTCCCCCTCAAGATTCATACCAAACACAGTGCCTGGCATTGGCGGGGATCCAAGTCAGATCCCCGCACCAGTGTGAACATGGCTCGCAAGGTATCAGTCTCGCCAATAAAAACGGGCAAGATTGACACAATATCAGATAACAATACAGAAGTTGACCAAAGGGTGGTGGTAAAGAGCTGAAAAACCATGTGATTTGGTGAAAGTTGGCTGGAAAAGTCCTGTCGTCTGTATGCAAGACAAACTTCTGGCCAATGCCCTTTGTACAAAAATCCAAGGGAAAGTTTGTACAAAGTCCTATCGTGTTTATGGGGCTTAACGCTACCATTTTATTCTCCAGGGTGCTAGGTAATTTTATAGCAAAAAAATGCTGATTTTAAAATATGTGTGTAAAATGTAATAATTGCCCCAAGCAGCAAGCCATTAAAGAGACACATGGGGTAATGGAGTCATGGGGTAAAAGCCTGCTGCATGTTTATGTAGCAAGGTCCCAGGCCTTCTTCGGACTAATGAGAACCTCCAGGGCCAGAGATAGCTCACATCCTTCTGTATGTGGTGGGTTGTGAGGCATGTTAAGTGTAGAGTAGTTACATTTTTTGGGCGCCAGACACTTCTTGAATGCAAAAGAAAGTTTATTTTTCTTAACAATCTTTTTTGGGGGAAAGAGGGTTAGGGCCAGGACACCCTTGGGTAGTTGCAAGATTAATTTGCAGACTCCGAGACTTCAACAGGAAGACAGCGAATGCAGGGAAAGGCATCCAGCAAGATGCCACATCTGCATGTGCAGGAATGCTGTCTCCTATGGCAACAGTCTTTAACCGTTCCTAACACAAACATAACAGTTCCTTTCTCTTTCACTACAATCACTCCTTGTAGTTCTTCAGCCCACTGAGCTCCCGGTCTTTCACTAGACCCACTGACTCACTGCCACTGAATCCCTTGAGCTCCTCCAATCTTTATGGTGGTATCTGTCTCAAGCGTCACCCCCGCTTCTCTGCTGGGTCCCTAGCTTGGCACTCTAGATACCTCTCAAGCTTCACCCCCGCTGGCCTGCTCGGTCCATAGTTTGATACACAAGGCTGCTCTGCAAGCATCACCTCCGCTGGCTGGGTCCCTGTCTTGATTCCCACTGAAGTTTCCTGATTCTTCACCATCCCTGGTTGGTGAGAATGCTGCTCCGGTACTTGCTTCAGTTACTCACTGTGGTCCCTGGAAATAGGGTGGACAGTCCCTTACTGGGGACAGCTTCCCCTCTACCTCCGACCATGACAGGTTCTCCGGCCAGCAGAACTGTCACTTCTAGTTGGACTGCAAGCCGCAGTCCCAACCGTGCGCTGCTCTCTTGCTTCTGGATAGGCCCTCAGACAGCCTAGCAGCCAGATGTGCTCAGGATAGGCCCAATCTCACGCCTAGCAGCTTCTCTTTCTCATAACCTGCCATGCAGTGGTCACACAAGTGCAGAACACTTCAAAGTCTCCCATACAGCTATCCTCTCAGATGTTACTCACACAGGGTGTTCCTTCTTCTCATACAAAGAATATCTTCCATAGACCCAGGGACCACTCTAAGCCACAAGCCACAGACTTGCAGTTGAAGGTCAGGGGTGGCAATGTCTCTCCGTCTGCTCCTAATGTCCTCTCTCATCACCCTGACAGTTCAGCACTGAAGAAGGCTCTCTAATGCAGCTCCAGCACAGCACTACATCTCTGCAGGTCAGGGGTGTCCTGTTCCCATATGCCAAGTGCCCTGGGCCCCACTTACAGCTGACATATAAAGAAGTATTATCTCCAGCCATTACATGACTACAGGAAGGGCAACAATTAAAGGGAACTAACATCTGCCAATATATCAATGCAGGCACATACCTGCAACATTTCAAACCAGCCTGTCATGGCCAAAAACCAAAACATATAGTTAGTGTACAATAGACACCAGAGTTTGAGTACACTGTCCATTGCATGCTAACTGACCCGGTCAGACACACAGTGGGGGAGATTTAATAAAACCGGAGCACTCCTAATCTGGTGCAGGTGTGCATGGTAGTCAATCAACTTCTAACTTCAGCTTGTTCAATAAGGCTCTGACAATAATACCTGTAAGCTGTTTGGTTTCTATACAGAGTTGCATCTGATTTTTTACACTCCCTAGTTTTAGTAAATAACCCCTACTATCCTTACTCTGCAATACAACTTTAAATGAGGATGTCTGTGAAGAGGAGTGATTACTCATCTGCCCCAGTAATAAACAATATAGTGGGAGTGCAGGCAGTAGCATTATCACTGAGAGAAAAGGCTACTTTATAGTGGTTATAAAGAGTGAAGGGTTTTTACCTTCATGCAATCTATTTATGGAGGTAAAAAAACCTTCTGTGTGCAGAAGTCCCCCCTTATACTCACCTGGTCTAGCAATATGGCTTTCCCAGGTCTCTCCCTTCTCATTGGCTGAGCCAGCAGCAGTAGCCATTGGCTCCCGCTACTGTCAATCTCAGTCAATGAGTCAATGAGGAGAGAGCGAGAGCAGAGCCGAGCCACGCTACGTGTGTGAATGGACACAAAGAGCAGTGGTTCAGGAGTAAGCATGTACGGGTGCCCCCATAGGAAGCTGCTTGCTATGGGGACACTCGCCTGGAGGAAAGGGCCCTGAGCACCAGCGTGGAACCCTAGAAGAGGAGGATCAGGGATGCTCTGTGCAAAACCACTGCACAGGTAAGTATAACATGTTTGTTATTTTTAAACAAAAAAATAATAATTTGCCTTTAATATCCCTTTTAAGGTATTTTCAAGTGAAAATAAGTATAAAATAATAACACACAATGTTACAGGACTATAAAAAGAAAAATGGCGTGAGATTTTGCCTGGGTTTTAAATAACCATGTGTTATAGTTCACAACAATTCACAATTTGGGGGGTATGCTCAAGAACATGCTTACCGGGAATATAAATTGCTTGTTAAGCAATTACAATGTGTTCTGGCATAATTAAACAGAAACCCCTGTTGTATTTTTCTTAGGAATCTGTAATAGAAGAGATAGTAAAAGAAAAACTATAGGTTTTGCCAGTGATACATCACTCCTTGTTTGATCAATAACCTTCCTTCCCATACGGCATAAATGCATAGACAATGCGCTTTGGGATCCATGAACTGCACTTCACACCAACTCAATTTACTTACAATATGCTAGCTCTTTATGCCTTTTATTTTTGCTCTGAATAGAACAACAAGGTGATATAATATTGTAAAGATGAAGATATTATTTGGAATTTAATTCTGCATGTGAGATTACATAAATCAGCACTTTTTTCTTCCTGGAAAATGTTTACAGCTCAGATCCATCTTAGTCAAAAGCAATTGTTATGTTAATCCATCAAGATATAGAAGAAAATGGGTGAGCCTACAACAAAACCAAACATGGAAAACAGCGGTAATATGCCTCCTGTCTGATGAACTGTAAGAGAAGGTGGAAAACTCATTTATTTCAGGATTTGTTGCCACTATTTGTAAAAAATATGAAGAAAGAGAATATTACATAGTTTTGATCTAGCTGTAACTTGGACTGTTTTTTTTTTTTTTTTATAAAAGAGTCATTGTAAGTCTTATTTTCACCTTTCATTTTTAACCGCTTCAGCCCCGGTAGAATTTACCCCCTTCCTGACCAGAGCACTTTTTGCGATTCGGCACTGCGTCGCTTCAACTGACAATTGCGCGGTCGTGCAACATTGCACCCAAACAGAATTGACATCCTTTTTTTCCCACGAATAGAGCTTTCTTTTGGTGGTATTTGATCACCATGATTTGATTTGGTGGTATTTCCTCAGTTTAGGCCGTTATGTATTTTTGGTAAAAAAAAATCGCAATAAGCGTATATTGATTGGTTTGCACAAAAGTTATAGCGTCTACAAAATACGGGATAGTTTTATGGCATTTTTATTATTTTTTTTTATTAGTAATGGCGGCAATCTACGATTTTTATCCTGCCTGTGACATTATGGCGGACACATCGGACACTTTTGACACATTTTTGGTTAAAGCATGAGTTTTATGTCCATGTTGAAGTAGGCATTATCCTCTTCTCATTTGTGTCCCTTTAAAGCTTATATCTAAATCCAAAAACAAAAAATGATATTTTTCAGATTGCCAGTCCTTAGATTTGGTGGGTGCATTCATTTTCTTTCTACATGTTTATTTAGTCTTCAGTAGGGATGAGCCGAACCCGCCCCCCCCCCCCCCAAGCAAAAAAATCAAAAGTACTAATTTTAAAGGCTTATATGCAAGTTATTTCCATAAAAAAGTGTTTGGGGACTTAGGTCCTGCCCCAGAGGATATGTATCAATGCAAAAAAAAGTTTTAAAAACTGACGTTTTTTCGGGAGCAGTGATTTTAAGGCCTCATGCACACTGGACTTTAAAATAATGTTATAAAAATGGCAGTAGCGTTGCAGTGAGTTTTCAAAGTTTTTCAACGTTTTTGCAATAACGTTTTTTAGCTGCTAGTAGCGTTTTTCCACGTTAGCATTTTTTAGCGTTTATTTTTTTATTGAAATTCTTTCTTTTTTCAGTGGATCAAAAACGTCAAAAAACACTGGTGACCACATTTTTGAGCGTCTATCAGCATTTATCAGCATTTTTTGACATTAGAGCTTTTTTACAGCTGAAAAACTCTCAGAACCCAATAGTTTTGGGGGTTTTTTAAAGCCAAAAAATGCCCCAGCCATGTACTTGTGTAAACTGTTCCCGTTTGTATTTGGTTTATGTTTTGTGCTTTTTCATGTTTTAAATGGCTGCATGTGGTCCTGGAAGGAACATTCTCCCTCCTCAATTTTTTTCCACACTTGTATCATTTGTCCTAGGTATCACAGGATGTATATTTTTGTACCTTGTTGCAATTACCTTGTATTACTGTTCTATACAAAATCATAGTAAAAAGTGATAAAAGCAAAACAAAAAAACAGACAGGTGGTCCATGTACAGCCAACTGCACATAGTGCAGAGAGGGCTATGTCCATGTCCGCTCTGCAGAGCGGACATGGACCACTTATCCACCCACTCTGGTCAGCAAGGGATAAGTGGGCAGATCCGCTGCTGAGCAAACAAATCACAAGTGGAGTGTGCCCCGTGTGAAAGGGGCCTTAAAGCGGTTGTAAACCATGGTTGTTGCAATAAAAAAAAAAAAACCTGCAAGGAAATTGCATAATGTGCTAGTATGCATCACATACTAGCACATTATGAAATACCTTGAAACTAAGCCCTCCAGCGCTGTAATGTCACTGCTGAGAGGGCTGACATGTTCCCCAAGTCTTTTCTCCACATTTGTGTGCTCCGGCCATCCAATTGGCCAGTGCCACAATGACGTCACTCCCGTGCATGCGAGCAGTAGACCTTGGTTCTGGCACAAAGCTCTGAAGTCCCGGCAAGGTATGCCGGACCTTCAGAGCGCATACACCAGTAATGTCACTGGCGGCATGCAGGGTGACTATCTCTTAAACGGTGCACATTTAGAAGATATTGATTTTACGTATAGGTAAGTCTTATTGTAGGCCTTATAGGCTTACCGGTAGGTAAAAATTAACAAACAGGATTTACAACCGCTTTGTTAAAAGATCTCTGATTAATCCTCGATGATCATCAGCTCCATCTAGTGGTCATAACTGGTATTTCAGGAAAATACTGCATTATGGCCACATAGGAATTAAAACACTTGCATAGCATTGAAACACAAAAAGTTGATGAATATGCTTTACCCGTTAATGACTGAGGGGAAAAATGTTAACGCCTAATTTTGCACCTTTGACATGTGTTAGTAAAATTGTACATATCATCACAACTACTTTGTGTATCCAGGTGGATTATACCTTTTTTTCAGGATGAATTGGGCTTTATTTAGGTAGTAAAAGATAATGGATATCTCCTGATTTTTTTTTTTAGTAAAATATATATATATATATATATATATATATATATATATATATATACAGAATATATATATTTTTTTAATTTAACTAATGGCTAAGCAATGGCAGTTGTGGACTGTCTGTATTCCCCAAGATTCTCAGCCAGCCATGCTTTATGGGAAAAAGTAATCCAAAATAGAGTGACAATGGTTATCCAGCATTGTATTGTAGGAAAAACAATGGGGTTTATTTACTAAAGGCAACTCCACTTTGCACTACAAGTGCACTAAGTGCAGTCACTGTATCTGAGGGGGGCATGCAAGGAAAATAAAAAACAGCATTTTAGCTTGCACATGATTGGATGATAAAATCAGCAGAGCTTCCCCTCATTTCAGATCTTCCGCTCAGATCTACAACGACTGCACTTCCAAGTGCACTTTCAGTGCACTTTCAAGTGCACTTGCAGTGCACTTGTAGTGCAAAGTGGATTTGCCTTTAGTAAATAACCCCCAATGTGTCACTGAATATTTAAGTGCAGCATTATTTTTCTTTGGTGTTGTTTGTGTGTTTTTAGTGATCACAGCTTAGTTCCTTTTATGCAAAGTAAAACCTAACTAGAGAGTTTATTCACTATCGCACAAATTCAGGCAAATTGTAGATAAAAAGATAGAGCACTTAAAGGAGTTGTAAACCCTTGTGTTTTTTCACCTTAATGCATCCTATGCATTAAGGTGAAAAAACAACTGGTAGTGACTGGCCTTACCTGAGCCCAGTATTTCCCTTGGCGGAGACACGCTCTCCCTCTCTCCACGGGGTCCCGTCTCTTGTTTGGATAGATTGATAGCAACGCAGCCATTGGCTCCCGCTGCTGTCAATCAAATCCAGCGGGGCTGAGTCCAGCATTTGTGTATATGGATGCAAATGCTGGACTCGGGAGCGCACCCGCAAGGTAACCCCCAGGAGAGCACTTTTCCTAGGGGGTTATCTGATGCGGGGGGGAGGAGCCATGAGAACTGCTGGGGGACCCAGAAGAAGACAATCAGGGCCACTCTGTGCAAAACGAGCTGCACAGTGGAGTTAAGTATGATATGTTTGTTATTTAAAAAAAATAAAAAACGAGGGTTTACAACCCCTTTGGCTTGGACATAGGACTGAATATGGAAAAGAATACCAGAATATGGCCATGCCCCGCCTACACTTCTTATCCTTCTAATTCTTCACTTTGGGTCACCTTAGCCAGGTGGTTCCCTCAATTACTAGGCCGCACCATGGTGGGAGTCCATTTACTATAAAGCATCATCTAAATCGGCTAGTTTTTACTTAGAATGACCCTGGCTAATCCTGGGTCACTTCTATGAAAGTGTGATTTTGTGTGCTGCCCCAGAAATATAGCTGCACTGGGGCTGAACTATGACTATATACAAAAGTTAATAATAGTTTAAAATATTTTACAGCATTTCGGTTAATAATACCCTGGTTGCCCTGTTCATTGTGAATATTGAACAATGCTAGACTGTAAAATGTGTATCTGTTCATCTCACATGTAATCCTAGGTATTATTTATGGAGTGCCTTTCCTGGAGAGCTTGCATACTATGAAAATAATATACATTTATTTACAGAAAAAAAAACAAAAAACAACTTTTCCATCATAATGTCATCCGCATACTCCAAAACTGGTGCTCAGAAAGGTTAAAAGGCTAAGGAAGAGCAAATGAAAATTCAAAAACTGCCTAAAATAAGTCACTTCTTTTCCACCCCTAAAACTGTGGCTGAAAGTTCTAGAGATAGCAGTGAGGAAACTGAAAAAAGTATTCAGGAAAGTGCAAATATCTCACGGTTCAGTGAGGCGACAGTCAGTGAAGAAACTTGCTCTATTGAATTTTCACTAGAAGATGACAGCAGTAATCCAAGTCTGTAGCACAATACAAGACCAACCTCTTGGCACCACCCCAAATACTAATGAAAATGAAGATCTAGATTTGGTTTGGTTTTGAGCAGTAGAGCATCTTCAGGTGGTGCTATTGAAAGTAGTATTGTTGGTGAGAAATATGTGACTAATAGGGGACATTACCCAGTCACAATAACAGATCCAAATGTTAAAAGGTTTACATTAGCTCATGGCCCATGCAGACCTCCAGGACCTTTTCCCCAAGATAATGATACTAAGAAAAGATACTTCTCTGAAAGTTATTATGAGCGAGTCACCAAGACAGGGCTTAAACTACCTTTACTGTGGCTTTGTTACTCTCCAAAACTTAAAGCAGTGTACTGTAGACCATGCTGGTTGTTTGCGGACCGTAAAAAAGTAGGCTTTGAAATTGCATGGGCAAAAGGGATCCAGAGGCAGAGGCAGAGGCTGTCTGCTAAAATTCAGATCCATGAGTCTTCACAAACTCACATGGAAGCATGTGTATTTTATGATCAGTGGAGGCGTAATAAAACAATTGATGAGGAAAATGAAAAACAAATTAGACGGGAAAAAAAACTTTTGGAGGCAGGTCCTACAAAGAATTATTAATGTAACATTAACAATGGCAATGGCTAATCTAGCCTTTCATGGTCACAGAGAGCACCTGGGAGAGGTTAACAATGGAAACTTTCTCTCCATCATAGAGCTACTTGCCCAATATGACACAATTTTAACCACTTGCCGACCGCCGCACGACTATGTTCGTCGGCAGAATGGCACGGGCAGGCAAAAGGACTTACAGGTACGTCCTTGCCTGCCCGCGGGTGGGGGGCCCCCGGTGCCTGCGGCAGTCGGCAAATTTCCCACGGCGATCGGTGGTGAGGGGGAGGCCATCCATTCGTGGCCCCCCCTCGCGATCGCTCCCAGCCAATGGGATCATTTCCCTGCCTCTGTATTGTACACAGAGGCAGAGGAAATGATGTCATCTCTCCTCGGCTCGGCATTTTCCGTTCCGGGCCGAGGAGAGAAGACTGCAATGTGAGTGCACCAACACACTACACACACAGTAGAACATGCCAGGCACACAAAACACCCCGATCGCCCCCCCGATCCCCCCCAATCACCCCCCCCCCTGTCACAAACTGACACCAAGCTGTTTTTTTTTTTTTTTTCTGATTACTGTATTGGTGTCAGTTTGTGACAGTTACAGTGTTAGGGCAGTGAGTGTTAGGCCCCCTTTAGGTCTAGGATACCCCCCTAACCCCCCCAATAAAGTTTTAACCCCTTGATCACCCCCTGTCACCAGTGTCGCTAAGCGATCATTTTTCTGATCGCTGTATTAGTGTCGCTGGTGACGCTAGTTAGTGAGGTAAATATTTAGGTTCGCCGTCAGCGTTTTATAGCGACAGGGACCCCCATATACTACCGAATAAATGTTTTAACCCCTTGATTGCCCCCTAGTTAACCCTTTCACCACTGATCACTGTATAACCGTTACGGGTGACGCTGGTTAGTTTGTTTATTTTTTATAGTGTCAGGGCACCCGCCGTTTATTACCGAATAAAGATTTAGCCCCCTGATCGCCCGGCGGTGATATGCGTCGCCCCAGGCAGCGTCAGATTAGCGCCAGTACCGCTAACACCCACGCACGCAGCATACGCCTCCCTTAGTGGTATAGTATCTGTACAGATCAATATCTGATCCGATCAGATCTATACTAGCGTCCCCAGCAGTTTAGGGTTCCCAAAAACGCAGTGTTAGCGGGATCAGCCCAGATACCTGCTAGCATCTGCATTTTGCCCCTCCGCCCGGCTCGGCCCACCCAAGTGCAGTATCGATCGATCACTGTCACTTACAAAACACTAAACGCATAACTGCAGCGTTCGCAGAGTCAGGCCTGATCCCTGCGATCGCTAACAGTTTTTTTGGTAGCGTTTTGGTGAAATGGCAAGCACCAGCCCCAGGCAGCGTCAGGTTAGTGCTAGTAGCGCTAACACCCACGCACCGTACACCTCCCTTAGTGGTATAGTATCTGAACGCATCAATATCTGATCCGATCAGATCTATACTAGCGTCCCCAGCAGTTTAGGATTCCCAAAAACGCTGTGTTAGCGGGATCAGCCCAGATACCTGCTAGCACCTGCGTTTTGCCCCTCCGCCCGGCCCAGCCCAGCCCACCCAAGTGCAGTATCGATCGATCACTGTCACTTACAAAACACTAAACGCATAACTGCAGCGTTCGCAGAGTCAGGCCTGATCCCTGCGATCGCTAACAGTTTTTTTGGTAGCGTTTTGGTGAACTGGCAAGCACCAGCCCCAGGCAGCGTCAGGTTAGTGCCAGTAGCGCTAACACCCACGCACGCACCGTACACCTCCCTTAGTGGTATAGTATCTGAACTGATCAATATCTGATCTGATCCGATCAGATCTATACTGGCGTCCCCAGCAGTTTAGGGTTCCCAAAAACGCAGTGTTAGTGGGATCAGCCCAGATACCTGCTAGCACCTGCGTTTTGCCCCTCCGCCCGGCCCAGCCCAGCCCACCTAAGTGCAGTATCGATCGATCACTGTCACTTACAAAACACTAAACGCATAACTGCAGCGTTCGCAGAGTCAGGCCTGATCCCTGCGATCGTTAACAGTTTTTTGGTAGCGTTTTGGTGAACTGGCAAGCGCCAGCGGCCTAGTACACCCCGGTCGTAGTCAAACCAGCACTGCAGTAACACTTGGTGACGTGGCGAGTCCCATAAGTGCAGTTCAAGCTGGTGAGGTGGCAAACACAAGTAGTGTCCCGCTGCCACCAAGAAGACAAACACAGGCCCGTCATGCCCATAATGCCCTTCCTGCTGCATTCGCCAATCCTAATTGGGAACCCACCACTTCTGCAGCGCCCGCACTTCCCCCAGTCACATCCCCAACCAAATGCAGTCGGCTGCATGAGAGGCATTTTTATGTCCTCCCGAGTACCCCTACCCAACGAACCCCCCCAAAAAAGATGTTGTGTCTGCAGCAAACGCGGATATAGGCGTGACACCCGCTATTATTGTCCCTCCTGTCCTGACAATCCTGGTCTTTGCATTGGTGAATGTTTTGAACGCTACCATTCACTAGTTGAGTATTATGCCGCGTACACACGGTCGGACTTTTCACCTGCAAAAGTCCGACGGACGCCGCCGGACAAAGTCCGGCGGAAAGTCCGACCGTGTGTGGTCTCCATCGGACTTCCGACGGACCGTTTCGGTCGGATTTTTGCGGAAATCCGACGTACTTTAGATTTGAAGCCTGCTTCAAATCTTTACGTCGTACCTCCGCCGGACTCAGTTCCTGACGGAAAGCCCGTTCGTCTGTATGCTGGTCCGAAGGACCAGATACGACGGAGGAGCAGGTTGCTGCATCTCGCGCTCGCTGCAATAGGAAAAACAAATCTTCCTATTGCGGCGAGCGCGGGGCATACCAGGCCCTTAGGTCTGGTATGGATTATAAAGGGGAACCCCTACGCCGAAAAAACGGCGTGGGGTCCCCCTAAAATCCATACCAGACCCCGATCCGAGCACGCAGCCTGGCCGGTCAGGAAAGGGGGTGGGGACGAGCGAGCGCCCCCCCCCTCCTGAACCGTACCAGGCCGCATGCCCTCAACATGGGGGGTGGGTGCTTTGGGGGAGGGGGGCGCCCTGCGCCCCCCCCCCCCAAAGCACCTTGTCCCCATGTTGATGAGGACAAGGGCCTCTTCCCGACAACCCTGGCCGTTGGTTGTCGGGGTCTGCGGGCGGGGGCTTATCGGAATCTGGGAGCCCCCTTTAATAAGGGGGCCCCCAGATTCCGGCCCCCCACCCTATGTAAATGAGTATGGGGTACATGGTACCCCTACCCATTTACCTAGGTAAAAAGTGTCAGTAATAAAACACAACACAGGTTTTTAAAATAATTTATTAAACAGCTCCGGGGGGGTCTTCTTCCGTCTTCGGGGGTCCCTCCGGTTCATCTTCTCCCGGCGTCCGGTTGGTTCTTCTCCGCTCTCCGGCCTCTTCTCCCGGTGTCGCAGGTCTTCGGCCGGCCCCTCCGCTCTCTTCATGTAGCTCTATTGCGAGCGGAGGTCCGGACTTCTGGGCTTCTGGGCTTCTTGGCTTCTGGGCTTCTTGGCTTCTCTTCTCTTCTCTTCTCTTCTCCCAGATGTTGACACGACGCTCTCTCCGGCTGGACTGGTCTCTGAGGGCTGCGTTGTGACTTATATAGGCGGAGACCCCGCCCCCATATGATGTCACAGTCCCTGGGCATGCTGGGACTGTGACGTTTTAGGGGGCGTGGTCGACCACGCCCCCTAAAACGTCACAGTCCCAGCATGCCCAGGGACTGTGACATCATATGGGGGCGGGGTCTCCGCCTATATAAGTCACAACGCAGCCCTCAGAGACCAGTCCAGCCGGAGAGAGCGTCGTGTCAACATCTGGGAGAAGAGAAGAGAAGAGAAGAGAAGCCAAGAAGCCCAGAAGCCAAGAAGCCCAGAAGTCCGGACCTCCGCTCGCAATAGAGCTACATGAAGAGAGCGGAGGGGCCGGCCGAAGACCTGCGACACCGGGAGAAGAGGCCGGAGAGCGGAGAAGAACCAACCGGACGCCGGGAGAAGATGAACCGGAGGGACCCCCGAAGACGGAAGAAGACCCCCCCGGAGCTGTTTAATAAATTATTTTAAAAACCTGTGTTGTGTTTTATTACTGACACTTTTTACCTAGGTAAATGGGTAGGGGTACCATGTACCCCATACTCATTTACATAGGGTGGGGGGCCGGGATCTGGGGGCCCCCTTATTAAAGGGGGCTCCCAGATTCCGATAAGCCCCCGCCCGCAGACCCCGACAACCAACGGCCAGGGTTGTCGGGAAGAGGCCCTTGTCCTCATCAACATGGGGACAAGGTGCTTTGGGGGGGGGGCGCAGGGCGCCCCCCTCCCCCAAAGCACCCACCCCCCATGTTGAGGGCATGCGGCCTGGTACGGTTCAGGAGGGGGGGGGCGCTCGCTCGTCCCCACCCCCTTTCCTGACCGGCCAGGCTGCGTGCTCGGATCGGGGTCTGGTATGGATTTTAGGGGGACCCCACGCCGTTTTTTCGGCGTAGGGGTTCCCCTTTATAATCCATACCAGACCTAAGGGCCTGCGACGGGGCTCGCAAGGTTTCAATCTCGCCAAAAAAAGCGGCGAGATTGAATTCCTTTTCTAGTCCCGTCGTACCAAAGTCACGTTCAAAATGAACGGACTTGTCCGTGTGTGGGAAAGTCCGTTCGTTCTGAAAGTCCGGCGGAAGTCCGTCGGGAAGACCGGATTCCGGAAAGTCCGGCCGTGTGTAGGCAAGTCCGGCCGTTCAGAAAGTCCGGCGGTAGTCCGCCGGAAGTCTGGCGGCAAGTACGTCGGACCTAGCTTTCTAGAAAGTCCGACCGTGTGTACGCGGCATTAGCGTAGGGTACAGCATTGCACAGACTAGGCACACTTTCACAGGGTCTCCCAAGATGCCATCGCATTTTGAGAGACCCGAACCTGGAACCGGTTACAGTTATAAAAGTTACAGTTACAAAAAAAGTGTAAAAAAAAAAAAAAACACAAACAAAAATATAAAATAAAAAATAATAGTTGTCGTTTTATTGTTCTCTCTCTATTCTCTCTCTATATTCTTCTGCTCTTTTTTACTGTATTCTATTCTGCAATGTTTTATTGTTATTATGTTTTATCACGTTTGCTTTTCAGGTATGCAATTTTTTATACTTTACCGTTTACTGTGCTTTATTGTTAACCATTTTTTTGTCTTCAGGTACAGCATTCACGACTTTGAGTGGTTATACCAGAATGATGCTTGCAGGTTTAGGTATCATCTTGGTATCATTCTTTTCAGCCAGTGGTCGGCTTTCATGTAAAAGCAATCCTAGCGGCTAATTAGCCTCTAGACTGCTTTTACAAGCAGTGGGAGAGAATGCCCCCCCCCACCGTCTTCCGTGTTTTTCTCTGGCTCTCCTGTCTCAACAGGGAACCTGAGAATGCAGCCGGTGATTCAGCCAGCTGACCATAGAGCTGCTCAGAGACCAGAGTGGCTCCAAACATCTCTATGGTCTAAGAAACCGGAAGCTACGAGCATTTTATGACTTAGATTTCGCCGGATGTAAACAGCGCCATTGGGAAATTGGGGAAGCATTTTATCACACCGATCTTGGTGTGGTCAGATGCTTTGAGGGCAGAGGAGAAATCTAGGGTCTAATAGACCCCAATTTTTTCAAAAAAGAGTACCTGTCACTACCTATTGCTATCATAGGGGATATTTACATTCCCTGAGATAACAATAAAAATGATTAAAAAAAAAAAAAAATGAAAGGAACAGTTTTAAAATAAGATAAAAAAGCAAAAAAAAATAAAGAAAAAAAAAAAAAAGCACCCCTGTCCCCCCTGCTCTCGCGCTAAGGCGAACGCAAGCGTCGGTCTGGCGTCAAATGTAAACAGCAATTGCACCATGCATGTGAGGTATCACCGCGACGGTCAGATCGAGGGCAGTAATTTTAGCAGTAGCCCTCCTCTGTAAATCTAAAGTGGTAACCTGTAAAGGCTTTTAAAGGCTTTTAAAAATGTATTTATTTTGGTGCCACTGCACGTTTGTGCGCAATTGTAAAGCATGTCATGTTTGGTATCCATGTACTCGGCCTAAGATCATCTTTTTTATTTCATCAAACATTTGGGCAATATAGTGTGTTTTAGTGCATTAAAATGTAAAAAAGTGTGTTTTTTCCCAAAAAAATGCGTTTGAAAAATCGCTGCGCAAATACTGTGTGAAAAAAAAAATTAAACACCCACCATTTTAATCTGTAGGGCATTTGCTTTAAAAATATATATAATGTGTGGGGTTTCAAAGTAATTTTCTTGCAAAAAAAAATAATTTTTTCATGTAATCAAAAAGTGTCAGAAAGGGCTTTGTCTTCAAGTGGTTAGAAGAGTGGGTGATGTGTGACATAAGCTTCTAAATGTTGTGCATAAAATGCCAGGACAGTTCAAACCCCCCCAAATGACCCCATTTTGGAAAGTAGACACCCCAAGCTATTTGCTGAGAGGCATGTCGAGTCCATGGAATATTTTATATTGTGACACAAGTTGCGGGAAAGAGACAAATTTTTTTTTTTTTTTTTGCACAAAGTTGTCACTAAATGATATATTGCTCAAACATGCCATGGGAATATGTGAAATTACACCCCAAAATACATTCTGTTGCTTCTCCTGAGTACGGGGATACCACATGTGTGAGACTTTTTGGGAGCCTAGCCGCGTACGGGACCCCGAAAACCAAGCACCGCCTTCAGGCTTTCTAAGGGCGTAAATTTTTGATTTCACTCTTCACTGCCTATCACAGTCTCGGAGGCCATGGAATGCCCAGGTGGCACAAAACCCCCCCAAATGACCCCATTTTGGAAAGTAGACACCCAAAGCTATTTGCTGAGCGGTATAGTGAGTATTTTGCAGACCTCACTTTTTGTCACAAAGTTTTGAAAATTAAAAAAAGAAAAAAAAAATTTTTTTTTTTGTCTTTCTTCATTTTCAAAAACAAATGAGAGCTGCAAAATACTCACCATGCCTCTCAGCAAATAGCTTGGGGTGTCTACTTTCCAAAATGGGGTCATTTGGGGGGGTTTGTGCCACCTGGGCATTCCATGACCTCCGAAACTGTGATAGGCAGTGAAGAGTGAAATAAAAAATGTACACCCTTAGAAATCCTGAAGGCGGTGATTGGTTTTCGGGGCCCCGTACGCGGCTAGGCTCCTAAAAAGTCCCACACATGTGGTATCCCCGTACTCAAGAGAAGCAGCAGAATGTATTTTGGGGTGCAATTCCACATATGCCCATGACCTGTGTGAGCAATATATCATTTAGTGACAACTTTGTGCAAAAAAAAAAAAATAAATTGTCACTTTCCCGCAACTTGTGTCAAAATATAAAATATTCCATGGACTCAACATGCCTCTCAGCAAATAGCTTGGGGTGTCTACTTTCCAAAATGGGGTCATTTGGGGGGGGGTTGTGCCATCTGGGCATTTTATGGCCTTCAAAACTGTGATAGGTAGTGAGGAGTAAAATCAAAAATGTACGCCCTTAGAAATCCTGAAGGCAGTGATTGGTTTTCGGGGCCCCGTATGCGGCTAGGCTCCCAAAAAGTCCCAGACATGTGGTATCCCCATACTCAGGAGAAGCAGCTAAATGTATTTTGGGGTGCAATTCCACATATGCCCATGGCCTGTGTGAGCAATATATCATTTAGTGACAACTTTTTGTAATTTTTTTTTTTTTTTTTTGTCATTATTCAATCACTTGGGACAAAAAAAATGAATATTCAATGGGCTCAACATGCCTCTCAGCAATTTCCTTGGGGTGTCTACTTTCCAAAATGGGGTCATTTGTGGGGGTTTTGTACTGCCCTGCCATTTTAGCACCTCAAGAAACGACATAGGCAGTCATAAATTAAAGGCTGTGTAAATTCCAGAAAATGTACCCTAGTTTGTAGGCGCTATAACTTTTGCGCAAACCAATAAATATACACTTATTGACATTTTTTTTACCAAAGACATGTGGCCAAATACATTTTGGCCTAAATGTATGACTAAAATTGAGTTTATTGGATTTTTTTTAGAACAAAAAGTAGAAAATATCATTTTTTTTCAAAATTTTCGGTCTTTTTCCGTGTATAGCGCAAAAAATAAAAACGGCAGAGGTGATCAAATACCATCAAAAGAAAGCTCTATTTGTGGGAAGAAAAGGATGCAAATTTCGTTTGGTTACAGCATTGCATGACCGCGCAATTAGCAGTTAAAGCGTCGCAGTGCCAAATTGTAAAAAGTGCTCTGGTCAGGAAGGGGGTAAATCCTTCCGGGGCTGAAGTGGTTAAAGGAATTTCTACAGTTACCCCAAGGCACATTTAAATATTTGAGCCCCAAAGTACAAAATTAGTTAATGGAAATTCTGTCCAAAAAAGTGCAAAGTGGAATTGTTTCTGAAATTAAAAAAAAACACAATTTTGTTCTATAATAATGGACATAATCCAGGACATATCCAAAGTAGATCAGATGAGTCAGACATTTCGATGTGTCTGTGGAAAGAGATACGAATCGGCGAGCCTGCAGTATAACAATAAATTAGGCTTTCTTAGGGTTTCATGCCATTGAAGATCAGAGTGCAGCACAGCTAGCAATATTGTTGCCTGAGAGCAAGGACCTTGAAAAATCAAAGTGCCGTGGTCAGGGGTATGATGGTGCAGCAACAATGAGTGGTGTTTATTCTGGTGTGCAAGATCAGATAGCAAAGATGGAAAAGAATTGCCTCTATGTTCATTCTACAGCACACAATCTAAATCTTTTCATTCAGGATGCTGTTTCTGACATACCGGAAGTTTCTAGATTCTTTGATATGGTGCATAATTTATACACCTTCTTTGGAGAAAGCGTACGCAGATGGGCCTTTCTCTCATCATTCACACCTGAATCCTCTGTCACACTAAAACGGCTTTGCCCTTCTAGAGATGATTCCCTGCTTGCACTTCCTTTACGTTTTCTAGACATCATGCAAGCTTTGTCAAAAACCATCAAAACCAAAAGAAAGGGATGACGCTGCAAATCTAAAAAAGAAAATGTAATCTTTTGAGTTTGTGTTTCTTGTCACCCTGCAAACTAAAATCTTGAACCATGTGAATGCAATTTCAAAAGCCTTGCAATCAAAAGACATGGAACTGTCTGGAGTAGTGCAGCTCATTCAGAATGCTGTTACAGCCCTTTCCAGCTACAGGGATCATTTCGAGGATGCCAAAGAAACTGCAGTGACACTTGCAGAAAAGTGGGGAATTGAAGTAAAGTTTTCAAATGAAAGATTTAAAAAAGTAAAGGGCCACTTTGATGAGCTGTGTATGGATGAAAGAGAATTTGAACCAGAGGAACGCTTTAAAACAACTGTATTTTATAGATGTTTGGATATGATTATAAACCAGCTGTCAGACCGATTTCCAGGAATGAATGCAGTCCTTCATAGGTTTGAGATAGTTCAGCCTGCCATTCTTGCTTCTCAATCTGATGACAATCTGATTGCAGCAGCATCAAAACTGCATGAATTTTACAAAGAGGATTTATTACCAGATTTTCCTGGGCAGCTTCTTTCATTCCGTTCAGCACGTCAAGAAGAGGTTCGCAGTTGTTACTCTGTAAAGGATCTTGCTCACCTACTACTTGTTGAAAACAGTGCACTGTCTTCTACTGTCCCAGATGTCTGCATAGCATTACTGCTGTTCCTCACACTCCCAGTAACCGTAGCAACTGCAGAAAGGTCATTTTCAAAATTAAAATTAATTAAAAGTTATTTGAGAAACACCATATCTCAACAAAGACTTGCTGGACTTGCTTTGTTAAGCATAGAAAATGAGAGAGCTACAAGACTCAACATCGAAAGCATTGTAGATAACTTTGCTGAAGCAAAAGCAAGGCATTGTAATTTTTAATAGGCATGTGCATTTCGTTTCGTTCCGAATCGAAATTCGGACGAATTTTTCATTATTCGGAAATTCAGATGCATCCGAATTTCCGAATGACAAAAGTAAAGAATTTAAACGAATCCGAAAAAAAAACGAACGAATTCGAATCGAATTCGAAAACATATTCGAAAACATATTCGAATCGAATTCGAAAACATAATCAAATTAAAAAAAAATAGAAAACGTTTTTCTAAAAAAAACAATAAGGTAGAATATAAAATAATAAAGCAATAGAATATGTGTATATATATATATATATATATATATATATATATATATATATATATATATATATATGTTTTTTTATGCTTTTCTTTTCTATTATTTTATATTCTATAATAGTATTTTCAATTCAAATTCAAATTCATTCTATACGAAATTCGAATTTCGGAACATGGCTTCTGAAGTTTGAATTTCGTATAGAATGAATTCGAATTTGAATAGAAAAGATTAGAACAGAAAATAATAGAAAAGTATAGACTAGAAAAACAATAGAACAGAATAGAAGAAAATATAATATATATATTATATTTTCTTCTATTCTGTTCTATTGTTTTTCTAGTCTATTCTTTTCTATTATTTTCTATTCTATTCTAATCTTTTACATTCAAATTTGATTTCGGTCTATATGAAATTCGAATTTTGGAAGATGTTATATATAAAACCATCTTCCGAAATTTGAATTTCTTATAAAATGAATTCGAATTTGAATAGAAAAGATTAGAACAGAGTAGAAGAGAAAAGACTAGAAAAACAATAGAACAGAATACAAAAAATTATATATATTATATTTTATTCTGTTCTATTGTTTGTCTAGTCTATTATTTTCTATTCTAATCTTTTCTATTCAAATTCGAATTCATTCTATACGAAATTCCACTTTCAGAAGCCATCTTCCGAAATTCGGATTTCGTATAGAATGAATTCAAATTCGAATAGAAAAGTTTAGAATAGAATAGAAAAGAATAGCATAGAAAAACAATGAAACAGAATAGAAAATTTTATATATATATATATATATATATATATATATATATATATATATATATATATATATATATATATATATACGGTATTTATCGGCGTATAACACGCACTTTTTTCCTCTTAAAATCAGGGGAAAGTCGCAGGTGCGTGTTATACGCCGATCCCCTGAGCTGCACAACTCAAAAATCGCCGACCGCGATTTGAAAATGGCGCCGCCGGCGCCGAAATACACGGAGCCGGTCCTCGGCTCTTTCCGGCGGCTCTCGTTCATTTTCGGCTCCACTCGTAGTCCCGAGCGGAGCTATCCGAACCTACTCGGCTAGGTTCGGATAGCTCCGCTCAGGACTACGAGTGGAGCCGAAAGTGAACGAGACCCGCCGGAAAGAGCCGAGGACCGGCTCTGTGTATTTCGGCGCCGGCAGCGCCATTTTCAAATCGCGGTCAGCGATTTTGAAGACAGGGGATCGAAGGCTGCACTGGGCAAGGCTGCACTGGGGGAGGCTGCACTGGGGTAGGCTGCACTGGGGAAGGCTGCACTGGGGAAGGCTGCACTGGGGAAGGCTGCACTGAGGAGGCTGCACTGACGAGGCTGCACTGACATGGCTGCACTGACATGGCTGCACTGACAAGGCTGCACTGACAAGGCTGCACTGACATGGCTGCACTGACAAGGCTGCAATGATGGGCATTTAAATGTAAGTTTTTTTCCCTTCAACTTCCCTCCTAAAAGTTTTTTTTCCTTAAAATTCCCTCCTAAATTGGGGTGCGTGTTATACGCCGGTGCGTGTTATATGCCGATAAATACGGTATATATATATATATATATATATATATATATATATATATATATATATATATATAAAACATCTTCCAAAATTCGAATTTCATATAGACCGAAATCAAATTTGAATATAAAAGATTAGAATAGAATAGAAAATAATAGAAAAGAATAGACTAGAAAAACAATAGAACAGAATAGAGAAAATATAATATATAATATATATATACATATATTATATTTTCTTCTATTTGAATTGAAAAGACTATTATAGAATATAAAATAATAGAAAAGAAAAGCATAAAAAAACAATAGAAGAGAATAATACAAAAAAATTACCGTATTTATCGGCGTATAACACGCACTGGCGTATAACACGCACCCCAAGTTTAGGAGAGAATTTTAAGGAAAAAAAAACTTTTAGGAGGGAAGTTTAAGGGAAAAAAACTTACATTTAAATGCCCACCATTGCAGCCTTCTCAGTGCAGCCTTGCCCCAGTGCAGCCTTCCCAGTGTCCATTGCAGCCTTATCCCAGTGCAGCCTTGCCCCAGTGCAGCCTTGCAGCTCGCAGTTTAAAAATCCTGTGATCCTCTGCTATCCTGAGCTTCAAAATCGCCGACCGCGATTTGAAAATGGTGCCGCCGGCGCCAAAATACACAGAGCCGGTCCTCGGCGGCTCTCGTTCACTTTCGGCTCCACTCGTAGTCCCGCCCGGGATGGGCGTGACTGTGAGCGGAGCTATCCGAACCTAGCCGAGTACACTCGGCTAGGTTCGGGCGGCACTCGAGTGAAGCCGAAAGTGGCCAAGAAGAGCCGAGGACCGGCTCTGTGTATTTCGGCGCCATTTTCAAATCGCGGTCGGCGATTTTGAAGATCTGTCAGCTCAGGATCGCAAGGGATCGGCGTATAACACGCACCCATGATTTTCCCCTGATTTTAAGGGGAAAAAAGTGCGTGTTATATGCCGATAAATACGGTATATATATTTATATATATTTTTTTTATTTTTATTTTTTTTCTATGCTGGTCTATTGTTTTTCTATTCTTTTCTATTCTTTTCTATTTTATTCTAATCTTTTCTATTTGAATGCGAAATCATTCTATACGAAATTTGAATTTCCGAAAATGGTTATACAGAAACAGAATGAAATAGAATGAAATCGAATTCTAATAGAAAAGACTAGAACAGAAAAACAATAGAACACAATAGAAAAAAAAAATAAATAAATATATATATATATATATATATATATATATATATATATATATATATACACACACACATCTTCCGAAATTGGAATTTGGTACAGAATGAATTCAAATAGAAAAGATTAGAACAGAACAGAAAATAATATAAAAGAATAGCATAGAAAAACAATAGAACAGAATAGAAAAAAATATAAAATATTCTATTCTAATCTTTTCTATTCGAATTCATTCTGTACCAAATTCCAATTTCGGAAGATGGTTTTATTTATTTTTATATATATATAAAATATTTCTTTCTATTCTGTTCTATTGTTTTTCTATTCTATTCTTTTCTATTAGAATTTGATTTCATTCTATTTCTATATAACTATTTTCTGAAATTCGAATTTTGTATAGAATGAATTTGAATTCAAATAGAAAAGATCAGAATATAATAGAAAATAATAGAAAAACAATAGAACAGAATAGAAAAAATATTTTATATATATATAAAAATAAATAAAACCATAAAACCATCTTCCAAAATTCGAATTTCGTATAAAATTAATTTGAATAGAAAAGATTAAAATAGAGTAGAAAGAATAGACTAGAAAAACAATAGAACAGAATATAATAAGATATAATATATATGTTATATTTTATTCTGTTCTGTTCTATTGTTTTTCTAGTCTATTCTTTTCTATTCAAATTTAAATTCATTCTATACGAAATTCGAATTTCAGAAGCCATCTTCCGAAATTCGAATTTCGTATAGAATGAATTCAAATTCGAATAGAAATGTTTAGAATAGAATAAAAAAGAATAGCATAGAAAAACAATGAAACAGAATAGAAAAAAATATATATATTATATTTTATTCTCTTCTGTTCTATTGTTTTTCTAGTCTATTCTATTTCTATTCTAATCTTTTCTATTCAAATTCGAATTCATTCTATACGAAATTCTAATTTTAGAAGCCATCTTCCGAAATTCGAATTTCGCATAGAATTAATTCAAATTCGAATAGAAAAGTTTAGAATAGAATAGAAAAGAATAGCATAGAAAAACAATGGAACAGAATAGAAAAAAAATATAATATATATATTTAACCATCTTCCAAAATTGGAATTTGGTACAGAATGAATTCGAATTCAAATAGAAAAGCTTAGAATACAATATATTATATTTTTTTCTATTCTGATCTATTGTTTTTCTATGCTATTCTTTTATACTTTCTATTCTATCCTAATCTTTTCTATTGGAATTCGATTTCATTCTATACGAATTTCAAATTTCGCAAAATGGTTATATATAGTTTACTTTTTCAAATTCAGTTATTGTTTTTTTCGAATTTTATAGTTTTTTTCGAATGTGGTAGAAATTTTTCGAATTTGACAGTTTTTTTCAAATGTGGTAGAATTTTTTCGAATTTGATAGTTTTTTTCGAATACGGTCGAATTTTTTCGAATGCGGTCGAATTTTTTCGAATTCGAATACGAAACGAAACGAATTCCGAAAACGAATGTAATGAATGCAACGAATTTAACTAAACGAATTAAGTTAAATAACGAATCGAAACGAAACTAAACTAAACGAATTTTTTCATCCTGCACATGTCTAATTTTTAATGACCATAGTAAGCTTGCAGTTATATGTGTTCTGTTACAAGTTACACTAAACCGCAGAGGAATCCTTTAATACATTTTCAGGTCTTGGGAACTTTTACTAAAACCTATCCATTAGGGGTCAATGGGAGGAATGAAGCCTACATTGGTGGTCAGTGAGAAGAATGTCTGTCTTTCTTACAGTGGTGGCCAGAACGCCACCTTTCAGATGGCTAAATAGATTAAATTGCCCTGGATCAAAGCAGATGCCATCAGATAGGTCAGTCAGCCGCAGCTCATGGAACCCCTAACAACTTCTGTAGGAACTCTAGGGTTCCTCTGAACCTTTGTTGAGAATGGCTGCCCTAAACACTTTTTCAGTTTTGTTACCAGTTACACTAACCTATTTTTATAGTTGAAACTTGCATGCTTGGTTCCAAGTTAAACTAACCAGTTGAGTTGAATACATGCTAGTTTCAATAAGCCATGCTAATATATATATATATATATATATATATATATATATATATATATATATATATATATATATATATTTTTCTATTTTACAGGTCTTTCTTCACAAAAACAAAGTTAAATGTGTGAAATAGTTTTAAGTTCTAAAAAAGTTGGAAGTTATTGTTGGCCCTGTTGTGGACCCTTTTTTGAAGATTTTCTTCTACCTCTGTGAAGATTTTTAGTAAGTTTGTGTGTCTATACATGTACAGTGTTTTATATTTTCCAAATTAATCTCATTCAAAATGTTATATTTTATGTAATTAAATATATCATGGAAATGTGGATCTTTGACTATAACTTTGTCCAATGGATGTATATATCTCATTGATTTATGGTTGTTCTTCATGATATTTTGCAGGTCCATTCTCATCATTGTCACCTGTCATTTGACCATTGTCCTATCCTGAAGCTTCCTCTCTTGACAGTTACGGTAAGTTGAAATCGGAAACAGAAATGTTTTACTTTGTTGTACAGTGGAAAAAAATATAGTATCA
Organism: Aquarana catesbeiana; assembly: GCF_042186555.1. Classification (NCBI taxonomy): domain Eukaryota; kingdom Metazoa; phylum Chordata; class Amphibia; order Anura; family Ranidae; genus Aquarana; species Aquarana catesbeiana. Next base: position 677,547,480 of record NC_133325.1, on the reverse strand, counting down.
AAATCATGCTTTTCGTGGGGGGACCTTCATGATTTCTTGCATCGGGGCCCTGAAGTTTCTAGTTACGCCTCTGACTTGGCCTTAGGTGTTGGTAGTACCAGAACACTGTAACCCCTCACAGTTATGCCGCGTACACACGAGCGGACTTTGCGGCAGACTTGGTCCGGCGTACCGGATTTCGTCCGACAATTCGATTGTGTGTGGGCTCCAGCGGACTTTGTTTTCTCAAAAGTTGGACAGACTTAGATTTGAAACATGTTTCAAATCTATCCGACGGACTCGAGTCCGGTCGAAAAGTCTGCTCGTCTGTATGCTAGTTCGACAGACAAAAAGCCACGCTAGGGCAGCTATTGGCTACTGGCTATGAACTTCCTTATTTAAGTCCGGTCGTACGCCATCACGTACAAATTCGTTGGACTTTGGTTGATTGTGTGTAGGCAAGTCCGTTCATTCAGAAAGTCCGTCGTAAAGTCCGTCAAAGTCCATCGGGCAAAGTCTGCCGTAAAGTCCGCTCGTGTGTACGCGGCATTACTCTTGTTGGGGGCAGAAACAACCCTGCTGTGAAATATTATATAAAAAATTGTAATTACATGGCCCTGTTAAACAGGGGCAGAAAAATTTGGCCTTTGGTTTTGGTGGCGCCAGAACACTGTAACCCCTCACAGTTACTCTTGTTGGGTGCAGGAACGGGCCCTGCTTAACTATTATTTCAAAAATAGTAATTAAATGCCCCTGTTAAACAGGGGCAGAAAAATTGGGTCTTTGGTTTTGGTGGCGCCAGAACACTGTTTTACAGAAATGTTTTACTTTGTTGTACAGTGGAAAAAAATATAGTATCAAAATCATGCTTTTCTTGGGGGGGGGGCTGGGGGCCTTCATGATTTCTTGCATCGGGGCCCTGAAGTTTCTAGTTACATCTCCGACTGGGCCTTAGGTGTTGGTGGTACCAGAATACTGTAACCCCTCACAGATACTCTTGTTGGGTGCAGGAATGGGCCCTGCTGTGAAATATTATATCAAAAATTGTAATCACATGCCCCTGTTAAACAAGGGCAGAAAAATTGGGCCTTGGGTGGTGGTGGTGCCACAACACTGTAACCCCTCACAGTTACTCTTGTTGGGTGCGGGAACCGGCCTGCTGTGGAATAATATATCAAAAATTGTAATTACATGCCCCTGTTAAACAGGGGCAGAAAAATTGGGCCTTGGTGGTGGTGGTGCCACAACACTGTAACCCCTCACAGATACTCTTGTTGGGTGCAGGAATGGGCCCTGCTGTGAAATATTATATCAAAAATTGTAGTTACATGTCCCTGTTAAACATGGGCAGAAAATTGGGCCTTGGGTGGTGGTGGTGCCACAACACTGTAACCCCTCACAGTTACTCTTGTTGGGTGCAGGAACCGGCCCTGCTGTGGAATAATATATCAAAAATTGTAATTACATGCCCCTGTTAAACAGGGGCAGAAAAACTGGGCCTTGGTGGTGGTGGTGCCACAACACTGTAACCCCTCACAGATACTCTTGTTGGGTGCAGGAATGGGCCCTGCTGTGAAATATTATATCAAAAATTTTAATTACCTGCCCCTGTTAAACAGGGGCAGAAAAATTGGGCCCTGGGTGGTGGTGGTGCCACAACACTGTAATCCCTCACAGATACTCTTGTTGGGTGCAGGAATTGGCCCTGTTGTGAAATATTATATCAAACATTTTAATTACATGCCCCTGTTAAACAGGGGCAAATAAATTGGTCCTTGGCTGGTGGTGGTGGTGCCCTAAACCAAAAATATTGTTGGAAGCTAGCATCATTAAGATTGAGGAGGAATAGGATAGTCAGCATATGCAGTCTTCAAGGGATCCCACATCTATATCAAATTCAGTCAGTTACATCAGCATCAGGTGCTTGATAGCTGCTGATCCAAGACTGATTCATTTTTATGAATGTGAGCCTATCAACTGAGTCTGTGGACAGGTGCACTCTTTGATCCGTCACAAACCCTCCAGCAGCACTGAATGTGCATTCAGAAAGCATGCTGGATGCAGGTCAGGCCAGTAGCTCAATTGCATATTGAGCAAGTTCTGGCTAGTGGTCAAGACCCAGTAACCCAGTGGATGCTCTGTTGGAAAGGTCTCCAAATCTGCTCTTGCCTCTAGATATTCCTGCATCTCATAATGCAGACACTGGCGATGGTTGCTTGAACTGATCAGACCTTGGTGCTGAGGACTGAAAAATTGTTTAACCACTTCTGCCCAGAAGATTTTACCCCCTTCCTGACCAGAGCGCTTTTTACAATTTGGCACTGCAATGATTTAACTGACAAATGCACGGTCATGCAATGCTGTACCCAAACGAAATGTGCATCCTTTTTTTTCCCCACAAATAGAGCTTTCTTTTGGTGGTTTTTTATTTTTTGCGCTAAAAAACAAAAAAAAAGAGCAACAATTTTGAAAATGCACAATATTTTTTACTTTTTTCTATAATAAATATCCCCCATTTAAAAAAAAAAATGAATTTCTTCATCGGTTTAGGCCAATATATATTCTTCTACATATTTTTGGTAAAAAATAAATTGCAATAAGAGTATATTGATTGGTTTGCACAAAAGTTATAGCGTCTACAATCTATGGGAAAGATTTATGGCATTTTTATGGCATTTTTTAAATAGTAATGGCGGTGATGAACAGCAAGGGACACTCATAGGAGTGTAGACAAATGGGCTGCGCACCCCATAAAGTGCATAAAGAAACTACGACAACCCCCTATCGGGGCTTTAAAGCAGCCAATAAAATTCAGCAAGGGTAGTCAAAAAAGGTTGATTTTATTAATACAAAAATTTGTATAAAAATAGATAAATGGCTTCTGACAATTCAAGTCAGGACATGAACTGAATACAGCATAAAAATTGCAACAAACAATATTCATAGTTAGAAGCAATACAAGGTACAATGTATTATGAAACAGCCAAGGTTTCTTCAAATGTTGAATCCTTATGACATTGCAAAAAAGCAGGGCCTGTGAATGAGAGCAATGTACAGTACAGTATATGGGACAACAAGAATATTATATATTAATCCTGACGCGTTTCGACCCTCACTGGGTCTTCTTCAGAGGATGGGTTGTCCACTGTGGAAATGTAAACATATATTGAACACAGCATAAGACTCAATAATAGCAAACCCATGTGCATGCAGTGTAACATATTTACGTAAATTCCATAGTTACCTATCACAGGTTTCCTAGCAGTATAGAGTATTTAAAGAAATATAGTTCCTCCTAGGTCCTCCGTCTCCCCCGTATCGGGTCGGCTCCCCAGAGGGCAGGTGGACAACCAAATGCGCCTTACGAGGGATCACATCTGCATACCCCCACATGTGCAGGGGAGGGAAGGGACTGCGAATGGCCAGAAGCTGCACCCAGATAAATTCACGTAGGTACTAGAAACAAGGTAAAAGGTGAGGAGTCAATTAACTCCTCCAAATGGTTGAAAATTGCCCTATCGTGGAGCAATATGATGGGTCTACAGGGAAACACATACAGAAAAAAAAAAATTGAATGTGGGTTCTTTTTCTTTTTTTTTTTTCCCCTTCTCCCCATTTTTTCTTCTCTTCCCCCTCCCCCCCCCCCTTTTTCCTCATTTCCTCCTCCCTTTCCCTTCTCCCCCCCCCTTATTTCCATTTTCCTGCCTTGTCCCCTTTTCCTCCCCCCCTTTTTTCCAATTCCCCCCCCCTTTTTCCATCGCCTGCCCCACTTCCCCCCCTTCCTTTTTTCCCCCCTCCCTTTCTCCCCCCTCTCCTCCCCCCCCTCCCCTTCCCCCTTCCATCCAACCTTGGTTGGTCTTTTTTTCCCTATTACTCACTACCATTGGTGGTTTGTTTGAGCTGTTGCCCCATTGCTTTCCACTCAATACTCCTACGATCATATGGTCCTTGATGGTCGTCAGGGCTTTTGCTGCCTGTCTGTTCAACCTTGCCACACACCTTCACCATTGCTTCACACCCAGCTGGTCACTTCTTTAGCACCCACATTCAATTTTTTTTTTTTTTTTCTGTATGTGTTTCCCTGTAGACCCATCATATTGCTCCACGATAGGGCAATTTTCAACCATTTGGAGGAGTTAATTGACTCCTCACCTTTTACCTTGTTTCTAGTACCTACGTGAATTTATCTGGGTGCAGCTTCTGGCCATTCGCAATCCCTTCCCTCCCCTGCACATGTGGGGGTATGCAGACGTGATCCCTCGTAAGGTGCATTTGGTTGTCCACCTGCCCTCTGGGGAGCCGACCCGATACGGGGGAGACTGGGGACCTAGGAGGAACTATTTTTCTTTAAATACTCTATACTGCCAGGAAACCTGTGATAGGTAACTATGGAATTTACGTAAATATGTTACACTGCATGCACATGGGTTTGCTATTATTGAGTCTTATGCTGTGTTCGATATATGTTTACATTTCCACAGTGGACAACCCATCCTCTGAAGAAGACCCAGTGAGGGTCGAAACGAGTCAGGATTAATATATAATATTCTTGTTGTCCCATATACTGTACTGTACATTGCTCTCATTCACAGGCCCTGCTTTTTTGCAATGTCATAAGGATTCAACATTTGAAGAAACCTTGGCTGTTTCATAATACATTGTACCTTGTATTGCTTCTAACTACGAATATTGTTTGTTGCAATTTTTATGCTGTATTCAGTTCATGTCCTGACTTGAATTGTCAGAAGCCATTTATCTATTTTTATACAAATTTTTGTATTAATAAAATCAACCTTTTTTGACTACCCTTGCTGAATTTTATTGGCTGCTTTAAAGCCCCGATAGGGGGTTGTCGTAGTTTCGTAATGGCGGTGATATGCGATTTTTAGCAGGACTGCAACACTGCGGTGGACAGATCGGACACTTTTGACACATTTTTGGGACCATTGACATTTATACAGCGATCAGAGATATAAAAATGCACTGATTACTGTGTAAATGTCACTGGTAGGGAAGGGGTTAACACTGGGGGGCACTCAAGGGGTTAAATGTAGGACTGACTGGAGGAGGAGACATATCATTGTTCCTACTTAGTAGGAACAAATGATTTGTCTCCTCTCCCCTGACAGAACAGAGATTTGTGTGTTTACACACACAAATTCCCATGCTGTCTCTCGTGCCTGTGATCGCGGGTGGCCGGCATAAATCGCGCCCACCAGCCACGTGCACCTGGTCCCTGCGCACACTCCCGGCGGATCTTAAAGGGAACAACGTACCCATACGTTGTTTTGCCCAGCCATGCCATTCTGCAGATGTATATCAGTGTGAGCCGGTCGGCAAGCGGTTAAAGGCATCGGTCAGCTGGCCACCTTCTCCACCGCTCTTCCTCTGACTGAACGAAGCCTCAACAACACATTGTCCAGCACCAGGAAATGGTAACCTGGGTTGCCAGTAATGATCCCTCTCCTTGATACAATGAATCCTAGGGTCCTTTTGCAGAATCAGGGAGGCCATGCAGCTTAAGTTTGCAGAGGCATTCGATTCTTAGTCCTCTGGGTCATTAAGGATCACATTATACATAACTACCTCCTCCCAGCCACGTACAATTTTTTGGGTTTCTGGGGACTGAAAACCATCACTTGAAGACTGCTGCTGAGTGTTATCCTCTACATCCATGCTGACACAATCCTCCTCCTCTTCTTCCTGTGTGTTTGGCGGGCCCGCAGGAATGCTATCTGGATAAAGTGGGGCCTTGAGAGGAAAGGAAGTCCTCTTCCTCCCACTGTTCTGCCTCAAGTGCCCTGTCCATGATTCCACAAAGCGTGTGCTCCAGCAGGAAGACTAGAGGGACAGTGTCACTAATGCATGCATTGTCACTGCTCACCATCCTTGTGGCCTCCTCAAATAGAAACAGGACAGTGAATGCATCCTTGATCAGTAGCCACTGACATGGCGAAAAGAATCCAAGCTTCCCTGACCCTGTCCTGGTGCCATACTCACAAGGGTTCTTATTGATGGCCCTCTGCTGTGTGTGCAGCCGCTGCAGCATTGCCAACGTTGAGTTCCACCTGGTGGGCATGTCACAAATGAGGCGGTTGGTGGGCAGGTTGCAGTCCCTTTGAATGTCAGCCAGCCGAGCATTGGCATTGTATGACCGGCAGAAATGACCACAGATTTTTCTGGCCTGCCTCAGGAGATCTCGTAAGCCTGGGTATACCTGCTCAAGAACCGCTGCACCACCAAATTCAGAACGTGTGCCAAACATGGAATATAAGTCAAGTGTCCTTGTTGGAGGGCAGAGAGAAGGCTGGTGCCATTGTCGCATACAACCATTCCTGGCTGAAGCTGGCATGGCGTCAACCACCACTGAGCCTGTCTCTGCAGAGCTGACAGAATCTCTGTCCCAGTGTGGCTCCTGTCCCCTAGGCAGACCAAGCACTGCATGGCATCTTTTAGCCTGACTGCTTGCGTAGCCCCTTCAACACTTACAGAGCACTGCTGATTCAAAGGACAAATCTGCAGAAGAGGCCATAAAGGAAGAAGAAGAGGAGGGGGTGGAGGAGAGAGCTTTGGCAGAATCACCACTAGCATTTTGGAGGCGTGGTGGTGGAACAAGCTCCAACAACACTGAACCCTTTCCTGCATCCTTCCCAGCTGCCAGCAGAATTAACCAGTGTGCTGTGAAGAAAAGGTAATGTTCCTGCCCATGCCTGCTGGACCAGTGAGTCAGTGGTAATATGAACTTTACTACTGACCACCCTGTCCGACGAGGCCAAAACATTGCCTTCCACATGCTGGTAGAGAGCTGGAATGGCCTTCTGTGAAGAGAAATGGTGTTTTGGAACCTGCCACTGAGGTACAGCACATTCTACAAATTCACGAAAGGAGGCAGAGTCTACCAGCTGAAAAAGCAGCAGTTGCAGTGCTAGCAATTTGGCCAAGCTAGCATTTATACACTGAGTATGTAAATGGCTGGGACCGAATTTCTTTTTACAGTTCAGCAACTGGGGTAGGGAAATTTGCCTGCTAAAATCAATTGGTGATGTACTGCTAACAGATTGGCTGCAAATACTTGGGACACCTATTGCTATACCTTCATTCCTCTCAGTGCAGGTTTTTGAGAGGACTGGAGGTATAGTAGGGTTGGAGATCCCAGATGAGGAGCAAGGAGAAGTCCTCCTTTTTCTTTGATGTGGGTCTTTCAAGTGCTGTTGCCAAGGGACTGCATGGCAGGTTGTCATATGTCTGGTCAAGCATGTGGTACCCAAGCGGCTGCTGTTCTGGCCACGCTTGATCCACTCCAGACATAGGCTGCAAACAGCAACAGTGCGATCTGCTGCACATGTGTCAAAAAAGGCCCACACCAAGGAAAAGTCAGTGGGCAGTCAGCAGAGCCCTTCACCTGGGGAGCTCTGCGGTGTGATGCAATAGGGTGGCTGCCCTTAAGCTGCACCCTAGAGGACATCCTGCCTCGTTGGAGTTGTGTGTGGAGGGAGGGGATGATGAGTATAGTCAGTGACCTCATCATCCCCTCCCCCTTGTCACTGGAGCAGACTTGGCACTATGCTGCAGCAGGGGGAGCATGACTGCCAGTTTATTGTCCTTCTGTGGCACCCCCTCTCTCTAGACTCACGTTACTTCCTTCCTCAACCTGTGAACCAACATCGGAGCCTTCAAATCGCTGCGCATCCTCCAGTAGCATGTATACGACACTGTGGTCGAATAATTCTGGGGACTCCTCCGTGCATGGTGGTGGGGCTATGGAAGGAGTGACTGTGGACAAGGAGCCGGTGGAATAAGCTACATTGGCAGCTGCGTTGGAAGGCAAACTGCTGTGGCCCTGGGTGACAGAGGAAGAGGAGGATGAGGACGGCTTCGTTATCCACTCCACCAACTCTTCTGTATGTTGTGGCTCAATAACACGGCCAGCAGCAGAAAAAAAGGACAAGCATGTCCCACGGCCACCTGCAGAAGATGCACCATGTCCACGACCACCTCTGCTGACTGTAGACAAAGAGGCTGCTTGCCCTCTTTTAGTGGCCTGAAAGTGTCTGCCTCTCCTTGGTGGCCTTCCGGACATGATGTATTTTTTGTTTTGCAACACCACACTGTCATGAACCTTGGAATACTGGATTGTCATGAAGCTTGGAATACTGAAGTATTTCTCCTTTCATCCTTTTACACAGTGGGGGGTCTTCTGCCCTGTCTTAAGGCTAACCCCCTCCAGACGGCTCCATGGTCTGGAAGGAAGGCATTGTTCTGTGTTTGACCGTTTGTTTATGTACTTTAATTACCCCCTGGGGCTTCTCTGTGTTATTACACATATCAGTCCTCCTATTCGAGCTATCAATAAAAAAAAATGTTGTGTGCATCAATAAAAGTGAGATTCCTGTTTGAACTTACATACCTACATGCCTGCCTGGTGTTTGTTCTGAGCTATCACAACTGGATTCGAATGGCACATAGCTGGCACATAGCTGTAGATCAATTCCTGGAGCATCGGATGACCGAACCACCAGACGTTGCGATCTGCAATCTGATTCAATAGCCACAGAGGAGTGTCGGGAGAGTGGAACCGAGCGAGTAGGGGCTCGTTACACACACTATACTGTATTAGATACTGTGTACACCGCCTGAAGTGTATTAGAAACTGTACACACTGTATTAGATACTGTGTACACTGCAAGAAGTGTATTAGAAACTGTACACACTGTATTAGATACTGTGTACACCGCATGAAGTGTATTAGAAACTGTACACACTGTATTAGATACTGTGTACACCACCAGAAGTGTAGTAAAAACTGTATATACTGTAATAGATACTGTGTGCACCACCTGCAGTGTATTACAAACTGTTACTACGGTTGCACTGTATTGTGTACTGTGTACACAACCAGAAGTGTAGTAGAAACTATACACACTGTATTAGCTACTGCGTACACCACCTGAAGTGTATTAGAAACTGTACACACTGTATTAGATACTGTGTACACCACCAGAAGTGTAGTAGAAACTGTATATACTGTATTAGATACTGTGTACACAGCCTGCACTGTATTCAAAACTGTACTACGGCTGCACTGTATTGTATACTGTGTACACCACCAGAAGTGTAGTAGAAACGGTACACACTGCAATAGATACTGTGTACACTGCCTGCACTGTATTAGAAACTGTTACTACGGTTGCACTATATTGTGTACTGTGTACACAACCAGAAGTGTAGTAGAAACTATACACACTGTATTAGTTACTGCGTACACCACCTGAAGTGTATTAGAAACTGTATACACTGTATTAGATACTGTGTACACCGCCTGCACTGTATTTGAAACTGTACTATGGCTGCACTGTATCGTATACTGTGTACACCACCAGAAGTGTAGTAGAAATTGTACACACTGTATTCAATACTGTGTACACTGCCTGCACTGTATTGGAAACTGTACTACGGCTGCACTGTATTGTATACTGTACACCGCCTGAAGTGAATTAGAAACTGTACACACTGTATTAGATACTGTGTACACCACCAGAAGTGTAGTAGAAACTGTACTCACTGTATTAGATACTGTGTACACTGCCTGCACTGTATTAGAAACTGCTCAACAGCTGCACGGTATTGTATACTGTGTACACCACCAGAAGTGTAGTAGAAACTGTACACACTGTATTAGATACTGTGTACACCGCCTGCACTGTATTCGAAACTGTTCTATGGCTGCACTGTATTGTATACTGTGTACACCACCAGAAGTGTAGTAGAAACTGTACACACTGTATTCAATACTGTGTACACTGCCTGCACTGTATTGGAAACTGTACTACAGCTGCACTGTATTGTATACTGTGTACACCGCCTGAAGTGAATTAGAAACTGTACACACTATAATATATACTGTGTGCACCACCAGAAAAGTAGTGGAAACTGTACACACTGTATTAGATACTGTGTACACCGCCTGAAGTGCATTACAAACTGTACACACTGTATTAGATACTGTGTACACCAACAGAAAAATAGTAGAAACTATACACACTGTATTAGACACTGTACACAATGCCTGCACTGTATTAGAAACTGTACTATGGCTGCACTGTATTGTATACTGTGTACACCACCAGAAGTGTACTAGAAACTATACACACTTTATTAGATACTGCACACATTGTCTGCACTGTATTAGAAACTGTACTATGGCTGCACTGTATTGTATACTGTGCACACCACCAGAAGTGTAGTAGAAACGGTACACACTGTATTCGATACTGTGTACACCACCTGCACTGTATTAGAAACTGTACTACGGCTGCACTGTATTGTATACTGTGTACACCGCCTGAAGTGTATTAGAAACTGTACAGAATGTGTTAAATACTGTGTACACCACCTGAATTGTACTAGAAACTGTACACACTGTATTAGATACTGTGTACACCACCAGAAAAGTAGTATAAACTGTACACACTGTATTATATACCATGTACACCACCTGCACTGTATTAGAAACTGTACTATGGCTGCACTGGATTGTGTACTGTGTACACCACCAGAACTGTAGTAGAAACTGTACACACTGTATTAGATACTGTGTACACCACCAGAAGTATAGTAGAAACTGTACACACTGTATTAGATACTGTGTATACCGCCTGCACTGTATTAGAAACTGTACTACAGCTGCACTGTATTGCGTAGTGTGTACACCACCAGAAGTGTAGTAAAAACTGTACACACTCTATTCGAAACTGTGTACACTGCCTGCACTGTATTAGAAACTGTACTATGGCTGCACTGTATTGTATACTGTGTACACCGCCTGAAGTGTATTAGAAACTGTACAGAATGTGTTAAATACTGTGTACACCACCTAAATTGTACTAGAAACTGTACACACTGTATTAGATACTGTGTGTCACGGAACGTCCCTCACTCCGCTTGAGTGCTTCCATCATATACCACTTCCTCCCAGTCTGTATACAGATATCAGATATTCTAACCTCTCTGAGCACAAAACAAGGTGACACTTGCTTGTTGCTAACATGAACTCACTTTATTTAGAATCAAAATTACAAGACTTTATATGCCGTTGGAACCTCCTCTAACAATACAACTGTAACCTAATTAACCTAATTAACATGAGCTAATTAACTAATCCTTTATACAGCCTAGGTGACTGAGACATGACCTATTGCCCAGACTGAGTTAATTATCACAGGACATTTTCTCACAATAGCAGCAGCTCCAATAGGAGTCATCTTGTCTCCTACATTGTATAGAGGACAATGTGATCAGCTCATTCAATTAACATAAACACAGGTAGTTGGAGTTGATGACACCAGCATCTCCTCACAGGATGTGTCCCAACAGTATGAATCAGTCTTATCAGCAGAGGGCTGCTGGAGGAATCCCCCCTCCCTCTTCAGGGACACAAATCCCAGACGGCCACAGCAAGGAGTCCCCAACAGAATCAAACAACATACAATATATACATATATACACGACTGAGTCTGATTAGTACAGTTCAGACTGGATTTCTAATTCACCTCACAAAGAGTATTGTTCCCTTGAAAATCCAGGGCCCATAATCAAACGGCAAGAGGCTTGCGTTCAGTCCTCTCCAACAGCCTCTGTCCCGGCTAGGTCTGTCACACTGTGTACACCATCAGAAAAGTAGTAGAAACTGTAGTATTAGATACCATGTACACCACCTGCACTGTATTAGAAACTGTACTATGGCTGCACTGGATTGTGTACTGTGTACACCACCAGAACTGTAGTAGAAATTGTACACACTGTATTAGATACTGTGTACACCACCAGAAGTGTAGTAGAAACTGTAGACACTGTATTAGATACTGTGTATACTGCCTGCACTGTATTAGAAACTGTACTACAGCTGCACTGTATTGCGTAGTGTGTACACCACAAGAAGGTAGTAAAAACTGTACACACTGTATTCGATACTGTGTACACTGCCTGCACTGCATTAGAAACTGTACCACGGCTGCACTGTATTGTATACTGTGTACACCACCTGAACTGTATTAGAAACTGTACACACTGTATTAGATACTGTGTACTAGGGATGAGCCGAACACCCACCGGTTCAGTTCGCACCAGAACCTGCGAACGGACCGAAAATTTGCACGAACTTTAGAACCCCATTGACGTCTATGGGACTCGAACGTTCGAAATCAAAAGTGCTCATTTTAAAGGCTAAATTACTTGGTATTGTCCTAAAAAGGGTTTGGGGACCTGGGTCCTGCCCCAGGGGACATGTATCAATGCAAAAAAACTTTTAAAAACGGACATTTTTTCAGGAGCAGTGACTTTAATGATGCTTAAAGTTTAAAAAAAAGTGAAATATTCCTTTAAATATCGTACCTCGGGGGTTTCTATAGTATGCCTGTAAAGTGGCGCGTGTTTCCCGTGCTTAGAACAGTCCCTGCACAAAATGTCATTTTTAAAGGAAAAAAAGTCATTCAAAACTGCTTGCGGCTTTAATGTAATGTTGGGTCCTGGCAATATGGATGAAAATCAGTGAGACAAACAACATGGGTACCCTCCAGTCCATTACCAGGCCCTTTTTGTCTTGTATGGATATTAAGGGGAACCCCGCACCTAAATTAAAAAAAGGAAAGGCGTGGGGCCACCAGGCCCTATATACTCTGAACAGCAGTATACAGGCGGTGCAAACAAGACAGGGACTGTAGGTTTGTTGTTAAGTAGAATCTGTTTGTAATTTTGAACTGGTACATTTTTAACGTGTTTAGCTCCAGCCAAAAAATCTATTTTAAGCTTTTTGGAAAACATAGGGAAGGGTTATCACCCCTGTGACATTTGTTTTGCTTTCTGTGCTCCTCTTCAGAAGATTTCACCTCACTTTTTGTCCCAATGACAAATGTTTTTTGAAAATTTGTTTTTTTTTTGTGAAACAAGGATTGGTGATAAAGCATCAGTGGAAAGGAGAAACGGTTTTCCCATATTAACTCTTACAGGAGAGAAATTTCCGTTCCTAGGGGTAGATTTAATCTCACTTCCTGTTGTCTCCTTCCGTTTGCAAGTAGGAGTCGTTTGTAAGTTGGATGTTTGAAAGTAGGGGCCTGCCCTATATACTCAGCAGAAATTTGGGCCTCAGGCGTTGTTGTGACCACAACACTGTAAGCCCTCACAGGGCCCTGCTGTGAAATATTAGATCAAGAATTGTAATTACATGCCCCTGTTGAACAGGGGCAAAAAAATTAGGCCTTTGGTGGTGGTGGTGCTAGTGCCACAACACTGTAAGTCCTCACTCGCTCTTGGTGGGTAGGGATGAGCTTCGAGTTCGAGTCGAACTCATGTTCGACTCGAACATAGGCTGTTCGCAAGTTCACCGAACAGCGAACAATTTGGGGTGTTCGCGGCAAATTCAAATGCAGCGGAACACCCTTTAAAAGTCTATGGGAGAAATCAAAAGTGCTAATTTTAAAGGCTAATATGCAAGTTATTGTCATAAACAGTGTTTGGGGACCTGGGTCCTGCCCCAGGGGACATGGATCAATGCAAAAAAAAGTTTTAAAAACGGCTGTTTTTTCAGGAGCAGTGATTTTAATAATGCTTAAAGTCAATCAATAAAAGTGTAATATCCCTTTAAATTTCGTACCTGGGGGGTGTCTATAGTGTGCCTGTAAAGTGGCGCATGTTTCCTGTGTTTAGAACAGTCTGACAGCAAAATTACATTTTGAAGGAAAAAACTCATTTAAAACTACCCGCGGCTATTGCATTGCCGACAATACACATAGAAGTTCATTGATAAAAACGGCATGGGAATTCCCCAAAGGGGAACCCCGAACCAAAATTAAAAAAAAAAAATGACGTGGGGGTCCCCCTAAATTCCATACCAGGCCCTTCAGGTCTGGTATGGATATTAAGGGGAACCCCGGCCAAAATTAAAAAAAAAAAATGACGTGGGGTTCCCCCTAAATTCCATACCAGACCCTTCAGGTCTGGTATGGATTTTAAGGGGAACCCCGCGCCAAAAAAAAAAAAAAAAAACGGCGTAGGGTCCCCCCAAAAATCCATACCAGACCCTTATCCGAGCACACAACCTGGCGGGCCGCAGGAAAAGAGGGGGGGACGAGAGTGCGGCCCCCCCTCCCTCCTGAACCGTACCAGGCCACATGCCCTCAACATTGGGAGGGTGCTTTGGGGTAGCCCCGCAAAACACCTTGTCCCCATGTTGATGAGGACAAGGGCCTCATCCCCACAACCCTGGCCGGTGGTTGTGGGGGTCTGCGGGCGGGGGGCTTATCGGAATCTGGAAGCCCCCTTTAACAAGGTGACCCCCAGATCCCGGCCCCCCCCCTGTGTGAAATGGTAAGGGGGTACATAAGTACCCCTACCATTTCACGAAAAAAGTGTCAAAAATGTTAAAAATGACAAGAGACAGTTTTTGACAATTCCTTTATTTAAATGCTTCTTCTATCTTCCTTCATCTTCTGGTTCTTCTGGCTCTTCTGGCTCTTCTGGCTCTTCTGGTTCTTCCTCCGGCGTTCTCGTCCAGCATCTCCTCCGCGGCGTCTTCTATCTTCTTCTCCTCGGGCCGCTCTGCACCCATGGCATGGGGGGGAGGCTCCCGCTCTTCTCTTCTTCTCTTCTTCTTTTCTTCTCTTCTTCTCTTCTTCATTTTCTTTTCCGGGCCGCTCCGCAATCCATGCTGGCATGGAGGGAGGCTCCCGCTGTGTGACGGCGCTCCTCGTCTGACAGTTCTTAAATAACGGGGGGGCGGGGCCACCCGGTGACCCCGCCCCCCTCTGACGCACGGTGACTTGACGGGACTTCCCTGTGACGTCACGGGGAATGCCACAGGGAAGTCCCGTCAAGTCACCGTGCGTCAGAGGGGGGCGGGGTCACCGGGTGGCCCCGCCCCCCGTTATTTAAGAACTGTCAGACGAGGAGCGCCATCACACAGCGGGAGCCTCCCTCCATGCCAGCATGGATTGCGGAGCGGCCCGGAGAAGAAAATGAAGAAGAGAAGAAGAGAAGAAAAGAAGAAAAGAAGAAGAGAAGAAGAGAAGAAGAGAAGAGCGGGAGCCTCCCCCCCATGCCATGGGTGCGGAGCGGCCTGAGGAGAAGAAGACAGAAGACGCCGCGGAGGAGATGCTGGACGAGAACGCCGGAGGAAGAACCAGAAGAACCAGAAGAGCCAGAAGATGAAGGAAGATAGAAGAAAGAAGAAGCATTTAAATAAAGGAATTGTCAAAAACTGTCTCTTGTCATTTTTAACATTTTTGACACTTTTTTCGTGAAATGGTAGGGGTACTTATGTACCCCCTTACCATTTCACACAGGGGGGGGCCGGGATCTGGGGGTCACCTTGTTAAAGGGGGCTTCCAGATTCCGATAAGCCCCCCGCCCGCAGACCCCCACAACCACCGGCCAGGGTTGTGGGGATGAGGCCCTTGTCCTCATCAACATGGGGACAAGGTGTTTTGGGGGGCTACCCCAAAGCACCCTCCCAATGTTGAGGGCATGTGGCCTGGTACGGTTCAGGAGGGAGGGGGGGCCACACTCTCGTCCCCCCTCTTTTCCTGCGGCCTGCCAGGTTGCGTGCTCGGATAAGGGTCTGGTATGGATTTTTGGGGGGACCCCACGCCGTTTTTTTTTTTTTTTTTTTTTGGCGCGGGGTTCCCCTTAAAATCCATACCAGACCTGAAGGGTCTGGTATGGAATTTAGGGGGAACCCCACGTCATTTTTTTTTTTTTAATTTTGGCCGGGGTTCCCCTTAATATCCATACCAGACCTGAAGGGCCTGGTATGGAATTTAGGGGGACTCCCACGTCATTTTTTTTTTTTTAATTTTGGTTCGGGGTTCCCCTTTGGGGAATTCCCATGCCGTTTTTATCAATGAACTTCTATGTGTATTGTCGGCAATGCAATAGCCGCGGGTAGTTTTAAATGAGTTTTTTCCTTCAAAATGTCATTTTGCTGTCAGACTGTTCTAAACACAGGAAACATGCGCCCCTTTACAGGCATACTATAGACACCCCCCAGGTACGAAATTTAAAGGGATATTACACTTTTATTGTTTGACTTTAAGCATTATTAAAATCACTGCTCCTGAAAAAACGGCCGTTTTTAAAACTTTTTTTTGCATTGATCCATGTCCCCTGGGGCAGGACCCAGGTCCCCAAACACTTTTTATGACAATAACTTGCATATAAGCCTTTAAAATTAGCACTTTTGATTATTCATGTTCGTGTCCCATAGACTTTAACGGTGTTCGCATGTTCGAACGAACTTTTTTCCTGTTCGCATGTTCTGGTGCGAACCGAACAGGGGGGTGTTCGGCTCATCCCTATTGGTGGGTGCAGAAACGGGCCCTGCTATGAAATATTAGACCAAGAATTGTAATTACATGCCCCTGTTGAACAGGGGCTGAAAAATTGGGCCTTAAGCACTGGTGCTGGTGCCACAACACTGCAACCCCTCACAGATACTCTAGTTGGAACGCAGAAACGAGCCCTGCTGCAAAGTATTGCATCAAAAATTGTAATTACACACCCCTGTTAAACAGGGACTGAAAAATTGGGCCTTAGGCACTGGTGCCACAACACTGCAACCCCTCACAGATACTCTAGTTGGAATGCAGAAACGAGCCCTGCTACAAAGTATTGCATCAAAAATTGTAATTACATGCCCCTGTCAAACAGGGGCTGAAAAATTGAGTCTTAGGCACTGGTGGTGGTGCCCAGAACCAAAAATGTTCTTACAAGCTATCAGCATGATCATTGAGGAGGAAGAGGATAATTACTCAGGATAGTCACTCAGCATCAGCATAGGCAGTCTTTGAAGGGATCTGAGATTACCAAAAAAATTATTCGGTTACATCAGCATCAGGTGCTTGGTAGCTGGTGGTGATCCAAGACTGATTCATTTTTATGAAGGTCAGTCGATCGACCGAGTCGGTGGACAGACGCACCCTGTGATC
Organism: Aquarana catesbeiana; assembly: GCF_042186555.1. NCBI lineage: Eukaryota > Metazoa > Chordata > Amphibia > Anura > Ranidae > Aquarana > Aquarana catesbeiana. The sequence goes on along the minus strand of NC_133325.1, from coordinate 677,530,525 downwards.
GGCTACAAAGCCTCCAGCAGCATTGAATGTGCGTTCCGAAAGAACGCTGGATGCAGGACAGGCCAGTAGCTCAATTGCATACTGTGCAAGCTCTGGCCAGTGATCTATCCTCAAGACCCAGTAACCCAGAGGATTTTCGGTGGGAAAGGTGTCCAAGTCAGGTCTTGCCCCTAGGTATTCCTGCACCATGTAAAACAGACGCTGGCGATGGTTGCTGGAACCGATCATACCTTGGGGCTGCAGACCAAAAAATTGTCTGAACGCATCGGTCAGACGGCCACCTTCTCCACCGCTCCTTCTTTGACTGACCAAAGCCTCAGCAACACGTTGTCCAGAAACAGGAGTTTGTAACCTCCCAGTCTCTGGGAACGCGTTGCACAGACCTTTCTGCAAGGCCTCCCAAAGATGTTTCATCCTCTACTCCCTCTGCGATGGCAAGATAAGGTCCGCAACCTTACCCTTGTAACGTGGATCAAGGAGGGTTGCCAGCCAGTATTGGTCCTTCTCCTTGATACCAAGAATATGAGGATCCTTATGCAGGCTTTGCAGGATCAGGGAGGCCATGCAGTGTAGGTTTGCTGAGGCATTCGGTCCAGGGTCCTCTGGGTCACTAAGGACGACATGGTCCGCAGCCACCGCCTCCCAGCCACGTACAAGTCCATGTGTTTCTTGGGACTGATCCCTTAAAGACTGCTGCTGATGCTGAGTGCCACCTCCATACTGACACAATCCTCCTCCTCCTCGTCCTCTTCCTGTGTGATCGGCGGGCATGCAGGAACACTGTCTGGATAAAGGGGGCCTTGAGAGCTAAGGAAGTCCTCTTCCTGCCTCTGTTCTGCCTCAAGTGCCCTGTCCATTATTCCACGCAGCATGTGCTCCAACAGGTGCACAAAGGGGACAGTGTCACTGATGCATGCACTGTCACTGCTCACCATCCTCGTGGCCTCCTCAAATGGTGACAGGACAGTACATGCATCCCTGATCATGGCCCACTGGCGTGGAGAAAAAAAAACAAGCTCCCCTGACCCTGTCCTGGTGCCATAGTCCCACAGGTACTCATTGATGGCCCTCTGCTGCGTGTGCAGCCGCTGACGCATGGCCAATGTTGAGTTCCACCTGGTGGGCATGTCACAGATTAGGCACTTCTTGGGCAGGTTAAACTCCTTTTGGAGGTCTGCCAGCCGAGCCCTGGCATTATATGACCGGCGGAAATGCACACAGACTTTCCTGGCCTGCCTCAGGACATCCTGTAAGCCCGGGTACCTGCCCAAGAACCGCTGCACCACCAAGTTAAGGACATGAGCCAAACAGGGCACATGGCTCATTTGTCCCTGTCGGAGGGCAGAGAGGAGGTTGATGCCATTGTCGCAAACCACCATTCCTGCCTTAAGTTGGCGTGGCATCAACAAGCTCTGAACCTGCCCCTGCAGAGCTGACAGAACCTCTGCCCCAGTGTGGCTCCTGTCCCCCAAGCACACCAGCTCAAGCACCGCATGGCATCTTTTGGCCTGCATACTTGCGTAGCCCCTTGGACGGCTACGGAGCACGGCTGGTTCCGAGGACAAAGCACAGGAAGAGGCCATGGAGGAAGAAGAAGAGGAGGGGGTGGAGGAGAGAGGTGTGTCACAACCATTAGTAGTGGCATTTTGGAGGCGTGTTGGCGGAACAACCTCCAACACTACTGCACCTTGTCCTGCATCCTTCCCAGCTGCCAGCAGAGTCACCCAATGCGCAGTGAAACTTAGGTAACGTCCTTGTCCATGCCTGCTGGACCATGAGTCAGCGGTAATATGCACCTTACCGCTGACCGCCGTTTCCAGCGAGGTCAAGACATTGCCTTCCCATGCCGGTAGAGAGCCGGAATCGCCTTCCGTGAGAAAAAGTGGCGTTTGGGTACCTGCCACTGAGGAACCGCACATTCCACAAACTCACGGAAGGGGGCAGAGTCTACCAACTGAAAAAGCAGCAGTTGAAGTGCTAGCAATTGTGCCAAGCTAGCATTCAACCACTGGGCATGTGGATGGCTGGGAGTGAACTTCTTTCAGGGGTGCAGCAGCTGGGGCAGGGAAATTTGCCTGGTACAATCTGACGTCGGTGTACCCAAAGCAGATTGCCCACAAGTACTTGGCTGTGACACACCTAATTCTACACCTTCATTCCTCTCAGTGCAGGTCTCAGAGAGGACTGAAGGTATAGTGGGGTTGGAGATCTCAGCTGATGAGGAGCAAGGAGAGGTCCTCTTTGTTCTTTGGTGTGGGTCTTTTAGATATGCTTTCCAACGAACTGCATGGCAGGTCAACATATGTCTGGTCAAGCATGTGGTGCCCAAGCGAGAGATGTTTTGGCCACGCGAGATACGCTTGAGACATATGTTGCAAATAGCAGCGGTGCGATCTGATGCACTTGTCTCAAAAAAGTCCACACCAAAGAACTTTTGGAATAACGTGCAGAGACAGCACCGCCCTGCACATGTGGAGCTTTGGGGTGTGATGCAGTCAGTGTGCTGCCCTTAGGCTGGCCCCTGGAGGGCATCCTGCCTCGTTGGTGATGTGCCTCCTCCTCCTCTCTCCTATCAGGCACCCACGTTGAGTCAGTGACCTCATCATCTCCTCCCTCCTCCTCACTGGAGCAAACCTGGCAGTATGCTGCAGCAGGGGGAGCATGACTGCCAGATCGCTGTCCTTCTTGGGCACCCCCTCTGTCCATGCTCACGTTACTGCCTTCGTCTAGCTCAGTATCATCATCAGAGCCTTCTAAACGCTGGGCATCCTCCTGGAGCATGTACCCAACACTGTGGTCAAACAGTTTGAGGGACTCCTCAGTAGAACATGGTGGGGCTAGGGAAGGAGTCACTGATGCCATTGAGCCGAGGGAAGAGGCTGCGTTGGCAGCTGCTTTGCCAGACAAAGTACCCTGAGCATGGGTGAGAGAGGATGAAGAGTAGGGATGAGCTTCGTGTTCGAGTCGAACCCATGTTCGACTCGAACATCGGCTGTTCGATCGTTCGCCGAATTGCGAACGTTATGGGCCGTTCGCGCTAAATTCGTGTGGCGCGTCACGGCCCATAATTCACTGCGGCATCGCAGTGCATTGCTGGCTGATGATTGGCCAAGCATGCACTATGACCCGCATGCTTGGCCAATCACAGCGCCGTCAGTAGAGAGAGCTGTAATTGGCCAAAGCCAGGGTGGCTTTGGCCAATTATGGCTCAGGGGATTTAGTACACACCCCACACTATATAAGGCCGCCTGCACGGCGGCCCTGTGTAGTGTGTGTTCCGGTGTGCTGAGAGATAGAGAGAGAGAGAGACAGTGTCATTTGATTTGAGTTAGATAGATTAGGCAGAACAGTCAGTCAGTTAGCTGCACTTACAGTGTATTGTGTATATATATGCATCCCAGGTGTTGCATATATATATATACACTGTATTCAGTTTAGCTAGATCCGTTCCTGTTATCTTCTATCTAGACTATTTACATTTAATGCAGTGCGTCCTGCTCACAGTGTTCAGCTAGATCCGTTCCTGCTATTTACATTTAGTGCAGTGCGTCCTGCTCACAGTGTTCAGCTAGATCCGTTCCTGTTATCTTCTAGACTATTTACATTTAGTGCAGTGCGTCCTGCTCACAGTGTTCAGCTAGATCCGTTCCTGCAATTTACATTTAGTGCAGTGCGTCCTGCTCACAGTGTTCAGCTAGATCCGTTCCTGCTATTTACATTTAGTGCAGTGCGTCCTGCTCACAGTGTTCAGCTAGATCCGTTCCTGCTATTTACATTTAGTGCAGTGCGTCCTGCTCACAGTGTTCAGCTAGATCCGTTCCTGCTATTTACATTTAGTGCAGTGCGTCCTGCTCACAGTGTTCAGCTAGATCCGTTCCTGCTATTTACATTTAGTGCAGTGCGTCCTGCTCACAGTGTTCAGCTAGATCCGTTCCTGCTATTTACATTTAGTGCAGTGCGTCCTGCTCACAGTGTTCAGCTAGATCCGTTCCTGCTATTTACATTTAGTGCAGTGCGTCCTGCTCACAGTGTTCAGCTAGAGCCGTTCCTGCTATTTACATTTAGTGCAGTGCGTCCTGCTCACAGTGTTCAGCTAGATCCGTTCCTGTTATCTTCTAGACTATTTACATTTAGTGCAGTGCGTCCTGCTCACAGTGTTCAGCTAGATCCGTTCCTGCTATTTACATTTAGTGCAGTGCGTCCTGCTCACAGTGTTCAGCTAGATCTGTTCCTGTTATCTTCTAGACTATTTACATTTAGTGCAGTGCGTCCTGCTCACAGTGTTCAGCTAGATCCGTTCCTGTTATCTTCTAGACTATTTACATTTAGTGCAGTGCGTCCTGCTCACAGTGTTCAGCTAGATCCGTTCCTGTTATCTTCTAGACTATTTACATTTAGTGCAGTGCGTCCTGCTCACAGTGTTCAGCTAGATCCGTTCCTGCTATTTACATTTAGTGCAGTGCGTCCTGCTCACAGTGTTCAGCTAGATCCGTTCCTGTTATCTTCTAGACTATTTACATTTAGTGCAGTGCGTCCTGCTCACAGTGTTCAGCTAGATCCGTTCCTGTTATCTTCTAGACTATTTACATTTAGTGCAGTGCGTCCTGCTCACAGTGTTCAGCTAGATCCGTTCCTGTTATCTTCTAGACTATTTACATTTAGTGCAGTGCGTCCTGCTCACAGTGTTCAGCTAGATCCGTTCCTGTTAAATTCCTACTGACAGGCAGGCTTGTCTGGTTACAGTATATAAAGCTACCTGAAGAAAATTACAGGTGTTCTATTTGATCCTATTAGTACCACGGTCAGGCAGCTAGACTATTTACATTTAGTACAGTGCGTCCTGCTCACAGTGTTCAGCTAGATCCGTTCCTGTTATCTTCCTACTGACAGGCAGGCTTGTCTGGTTACAGTATATAAAGCTACCTGAAGAAAATTACAGGTGTTCTATTTGATCCTATTAGTACCACGGTCAGGCAGCTAGACTATTTACATTTAGTACAGTGCGTCCTGCTCACAGTGTACAGCTAGATCCGTTCCTGTTATCTTCCTACTGACAGGCAGGCTTGTCTGGTTACAGTATATAAAGCTACCTGAAGAAAATTACAGGTGTTCTATTTGATCCTATTAGTACCACGGTCAGGCAGCTAGACTATTTACATTTAGTACAGTGCGTCCTGCTCACAGTGTTCAGCTAGATCCGTTCCTGTTATCTTCCTACTGACAGGCAGGCTTGTCTGGTTACAGTATATAAAGCTACCTGAAGAAAATTACAGGTGTTCTATTTGATCCTATTAGTACCACGGTCAGGCAGCTAGACTATTTACATTTAGTACAGTGCGTCCTGCTCACAGTGTACAGCTAGATCCGTTCCTGTTATCTTCCTACTGACAGGCAGGCTTGTCTGGTTACAGTATATAAAGCTACCTGAAGAAAATTACAGGTGTTCTATTTGATCCTATTAGTACCACGGTCAGGCAGCTAGACTATTTACATTTAGTACAGTGCGTCCTGCTCACAGTGTTCAGCTAGATCCGTTCCTGTTATCTTCCTACTGACAGGCAGGCTTGTCTGGTTACAGTATATAAAGCTACTTGAAGAAAATTACAGGTGTTCTATCCCAGCTTAGTGCAGCTACAGGCCATTAGTATGTCTGGAAGGCCAAGAAGGAGAGGCAGACAGTCACAAGCCAATAAGAGAGGGCAAGCAGGCTCTGTGTCTAGTGCTGGTCGTGGAGACGGTGCATCCTCATCAGCACGTGGCCATGGGACACGCTTGGCCTTTTTTTCGGCAGCTGGCCGTGTTGAGCCGCAACATGCGGAAGACTTGGTCGAGTGGATGACCAAGCCGTCCTCATCCTCCTCATCCTCTCTCACCCATGCCCAGGGTGCTTTGTCTGGCAAAGCAGCGGCCTCTTCCCTCAGCTCAATGTCATCAGTGACTCCTTCCCTAGCTCCACCATGTCCTCATGAGGATTCCCTCGAACTGTTTGACCACAGTGTTGGGTACATGCTCCAGGAGGATGCCCAGCTTTTGGAAGGCTCTGATGACGATACTGAGCTCGATGAAGGCAGTAACATGAGCGCGGACAGAGGGGGTGCCCAAGAAGGACAGCAATCTGGCAGTCATGCTCCCCCTGCTGCAGCATACTGCCAGGTTTGCTCCAGTGATGAGGAGGGAGGGGATGATGAGGTCACTGACTCAACGTGGGTGCCTGATAGGAGAGAGGAGGAGGAGGAGGAGGAGGCGGCAGCACATCACCAACGAGGCAGGATGCCCTCCAGGGGCCAGCCTAAGGGCAGCACATTGACTGCATCACACCCCAAAGCTCCACATGTGCAGGGCGCTGCAGTCTCTGCGCGTTATTCAAAAAGTTCTTTGGTGTGGGCCTTTTTTGAGACGAGTGCATCAGATCGCACCGCTGCTATTTGCAACATATGTCTCAAGCGTATCTCGCGTGGCCAAAACATCTCCCGCTTGGGTACCACATGCTTGACCAGACATATGTTGACCTGCCATGCAGTTCGTTGGCAAGCGTATCTAAAAGACCCACACCAAAGAACAAAGAGGATCTCTCCTTGCTCCTCATCAGCTGAGATTTCCAACCCCACTAGACCTTCAGTCTTCTCTGAGACCTGCAGTGAGAGGAATGAAGGTGTAGAATTAGGTGTGTCACAGCCAAGTACTTGTGGGCAATCTGCTTTTGGTACACCGACGTCAGATTGTACCAGGCAAATTTCCCTGCCCCAGCTGCTGCACCGCCGAAAGAAGTTTGCTCCCAGCCATCCACATGCCCAGCGGTTGAATGCTAGCTTGGCAAAATTGCTAGCACTTCAACTGCTGCCTTTTCAGTTGGTAGACTCTGCCCCCTTCCGTGAGTTTGTGGAATGTGCGGTTCCTCAGTGGCAGGTACCCAAACGCCACTTTTTCTCACGGAAGGCGATTCCGGCTCTCTACCGGCATGTGGAAGGCAATGTCCATGCCTCGCTGGACAGGGCGGTCAGCGGTAAGGTGCATATTACCGCTGACTCATGGTCCAGCAGGCATGGACAGGGACGTTACCTAAGTTTCACGGCGCATTGGGTGACTCTGCTGGCAGCTGGGAAGGATGCAGGACAAGGTGCAGTAGTGTTGGAGGTTGTTCCGCCACCACGCCTCCAAAATGCTGATTGTGACACACCTCTCTCCTCCACCCCCTCCTCTTCTTCTTCCTCCATGGCCTCTTCCTCGGAACCAGCGGTGCTCCGTAGGCGTTCAAGGGGCTACACAAGTACGCAGGCCAAAAGATGCCATGCGGTGCTTGAGCTGGTGTGCTTGGGGGACAGGAGCCACACTGGGGCAGAGGTTCTGTCAGCTCTGCAGGGGCAGGTTCAGAGGTGGTTGACGCCACGCCAACTTAAGGCAGGAATGGTGGTTTGCGACAATGGCACCAACCTCCTCTCTGCCCTCCGACAGGGACAAATGACCCATGTGCCCTGTTTGGCTCATGTCCTTAACTTGGTGGTGCAGCGGTTCTTGGGCAGGTACCCAGGCTTACAGGATGTCCTGAGGCAGGCCAGGAAAGTCTGTGTGCATTTCCGCCGGTCATATAATGCCAGTGCTCGGCTGACGAACATCCAAAAGGAGTTTAACCTGCCCAAGAACCGCCTAATCTGTGACATGCCCACCAGGTGGAACTCAACGTTGGCCATGCTGCAGCGGCTGCACACGCAGCAGAGGGCCATCAATGAGTACCTGTGCGACTATGGCACCAGGACAGGGTCAGGGGAGCTTGTTTTTTTTTCCCCACGCCAGTGGGCCATGATCAGGGATGCATGCACTGTCCTGTCACCATTCGAGGAGGCCACGAGGATGGTGAGAAGTGACAGTGCATGCATCAGTGACACTGTCCCCCTTGTCCACCTGTTGGAGCACACGCTGCGTGGAATAATGGACAGGGCACTTGAGGCAGAACAGAGGCAGGAAGAGGAGGACTTCCTTAGCTCTCAAGGCCCCCTTTATCCAGACAGTGTTCCTGCGTGCCCGCCGATCACACAGGAAGAGGACGAGGAGGAAGAGGAGGAGGAGGAAGATTGTGTCAGTATGGAGGTGGAGCCTGGCACTCAGCATCAGCAGCAGTCTTTAAGGGATCAGTCCCAAGAAACACATGGACTTGTACGTGGCTGGGAGGAGGTGGCTGCGGACCATGTCGTTCTTAGTGACCCAGAGGATTCCGGACCGAATGCCTCAGCAAACCTACGCTGCATGGCCTCCCTGATCCTGCAAAGCCTGCGTAAGGATCCTCGTATTCGTGGTATCAAGGAGAAGGACCAATACTGGCTGGCAACCCTCCTTGATCCACGTTACAAGGGTAAGGTTGCGGACCTTATCTTGCCATCGCAGAGGGAGCAGAGGATGAAACATCTTCGGGAGGCCTTGCAGAAAGGTCTGTGCAACGCGTTCCCAGAGACTGGGAGGTTACAAACTCCTGTTTCTGGACAACGTGTTGCTGAGGCTTCGGTCAGTCAAAGAAGGAGCGGTGGAGAAGGTGGCCGTCTGACCGATGCGTTCAGACAATTTTTTGGTCCGCAGCCCCAAGGTATGATCGGTTCTAGCAACCATCGCCAGCGTCTGTTTTACATGGTGCAGGAATACCTAGGGGCAAGATCAGACTTGGACACCTTTCCCACCGAAAATCCTCTGGGTTACTGGGTCTTGAGGATGGATCACTGGCCAGAGCTTGCACAGTATGCAATTGAGCTACTGGCCTGTCCTGCATCCAGCGTTCTTTCGGAACGCACATTCAGTGCTGCTGGAGGCGTGGTAACCGATCACAGGGTGCGTCTGTCCACCGACTCGGTCGATCGGCTGACCTTCATAAAAATGAATGAGTCTTGGATCACCACCAGCTACCAAGCACCTGATGCTGATGTAACCGAATAATTTTTTTTGAAATCTCAGATCCCTTCAAAGACTGCCTATGCTGATGCTGAGTGACTATCCCTGAGTAATTATCCTCTTCCTCCTCAATCATCACGCTGATAGCTTGTAAGAACATTTTTGGTTCTGGGCGCCACCACCAGTGCCTAAGGCCCAATTTTTCAGCCCCTGTTTAACAGGGGCGTGTAATTACAATTTTTGATGTAATACTTTGCAGCAGGGCTCGTTCCTGCATTCCAACTAGAGTGTCTGTGAGGGGTTGCAGTGTTGTGGCACCAGTGCCTAGGGCCCAATTTTTCTGCCCCTGTCTAACAGGGGCATGTAATTACAATTTTTGATGCAATACTTTGCAGCAGGGCTCGTTCCTGCGTTCCAACTAGAGTGTCTGTGAGGGGTTGCAGTGTTGTGGCACCAGCACCAGTGCCTAAGGCCCAATTTTTCTGCCCCTGTCTAACAGGGGCGTGTAATTACAATTTTTGATGCAATACTTTGCAGCAGGGCTCGTTCCTGCGTTCCAACTAGAGTGTCTGTGAGGGGTTGCAGTGTTGTGGCACCAGCACCAGTGCCTAAGGCCCAATTTTTCTGCCCCTGTCTAACAGGGGCGTGTAATTACAATTTTTGATGCAATACTTTGCAGCAGGGCTCGTTCCTGCGTTCCAACTAGAGTGTCTGTGAGGAGTTGCAGTGTTGTGGCACCAGCACCAGTGCCTAAGGCCCAATTTTTCTGCCCCTGTCTAACAGGGGCGTGTAATTACAATTTTTGATGCAATACTTTGCAGCAGGGCTCGTTCCTGCGTTCCAACTAGAGTGTCTGTGAGGGGTTGCAGTGTTGTGGCACCAGCACCAGTGCCTAAGGCCCAATTTTTCTGCCCCTGTCTAACAGGGGCGTGTAATTACAATTTTTGAAGCAATAATTTGCAGCAGGGCTCGTTCCTGCGTTCCAACTAGAGTGTCTGTGAGGGGTTGCAGTGTTGTGGCACCAGCACCAGTGCCTAAGGCCTAATTTTTCAGCTCCTGTTCAACAGGGGCATGTAATTACAATTCTTGATCTAATATTTCACAGCAGGGCCCTGTGAGGGCTTACAGTGTTGTGGCCACAGCAACACCTAAGGCCCAAATTTCTGCTGAGTATATAGGGCAGGACCCTACTTTCAAACATCTAACTTACAAACGACTCCTACTTGCAAACGGAAGGAGACAACAGGAAGTGAGATGAAATCTACCCCTAGGAAGGGAAATTCTCTCCTGTAAGAGTTAATATGGGAAAACAATTTCTCCTTTCCACTGATGCTTTCCAATCCTTGTTCCACAAAAAAACCCAAATTTTCAAAAAACATTTTTCATTGGGACAAAAAAGTGAGGTGAAATCTTCTGAAGAGGAGGAAAGACAGCAAAACAAATGTCACAGGGGTGATAACCCTTCCCTATGTTTTCCAAAAAGCTTAGAAAAGATTTTTTGGCTGGAGCTAAACACGTTAAAAATGTTCAAAATTACAAACAGATTCTACTTAACAACAAACCTACAGTCCCTGTCTTGTTTGCACCGCCTGTATACTGCTGTTCAGAGTATATAGGGCCTGGTGGCCCCACACCTTTCCTTATTTTAATTTGGGTGCGGGGTTCCCCTTAATATCCATACAAGACCCAAAGGGCCTGGTAATGGACTGGGGGGTACCCATGCCGTTTGTCTCCATGATTTTCATCCATATTGCCATGACCCGACATGACATTAAACCCGCAAGCAGTTTTAAATGAGATTTTTTCCTTTAAAAATGACATTTGGTGCAGGGACTGTTCTAAACATGGGAAACACGCGTCACTTTACAGGCATACTATAGACACCCCCCAGGTACGATATTTAAAGGAATATTTCACTTTTTTTTTTTTTTACTTTAAGCATCATTAAAATCACTGCTCCCGAAAAAACGGCCGTTTTTAAAAGTTTTTTTTGCATTGATACATGTCCCCTGGGGTAGGACCCGGGTCCCCAAACCCTTTTTAGGACAATACCATGCAAATTAGCCTTTAAAATGAGCACTTTTGATTTCGAACGTTCGAGTCCCATAGACGTCAATGGGGTTCTAACGTTCGTGCGAACTTTCGGTCCGTTCGCGGGTTCTGGTGCGAACCGAACCGGGGGGTGTTCGGCTCATCCCTAATGAGGAGGATGAGGATGGCTTGGTCACCCACTCGACCAAGTCTTCCGCATGTTGTGGCTCAACATGGCCAGTTGCCGAAAAAAAGGCCAAGCGTGTCCCATGGCTACGTGCTGATGAGGATGCACCGTCTCCACGACCAGCACTGTTTCCTTTAGACACAGAGCCTGCTTGCCCTCTTTTATTGGCTTGTGACTGTCTGCCTCTCCTTATTGGCCTTCCAGACATACTAATGGCCTGTAGCTGCACTAAGCTGGGATTTATATATATATATATATATATATATATACTGATACTGCAGCTAGCAAAATCAACTGCCTGTCTGTAGTATATGAACACCACCAACCTTCTACAGGTATCTTTAGGTAAACACTGTGCAGAGCTCGCAAAAAACTAACTTGTAGCTTATTTAGCTGCCTGCGGTAGTGATAGGATCAGGAAAACACCACCCACCTTCGACAGGTAGCTTTAGGTGAACACTGTGCAGAGCTCGCAAAAAACTAACTTGTAGCTTATTTAGCTGCCTGCGGTAGTGATAGGATCAGGAAAACACCACCAACCTTCGACAGGTAGCTTTAGGTAAACACTGTGCAGAGCTCGCAAAAAACTAACTTGTAGCTTATTTAGCTGCCTGCGGTAGTGATAGGATCAGGAAAACACCACCAACCTTCGACAGGTAGCTTTAGGTAAACACTGTGCAGAGCTCGCAATAAACTAACTTGTAGCTTATTTAGCTGCCTGCGGTAGTGATAGGATCAGGAAAACACCACCAACCTTCTACAGGTAGCTTTAGCTGAGCACTGTGCAGAGCTCGCACTACACTAACTTGTAGTTTTAGCTGAACACTGTTCAGAGGACTCACTACACTAACTTGTAGCTTTAGCTGAACACTGTTCAGAGGACGCACTACACTAACTTGTAGCTTTAGCTGAACACTGTGCAGAGGTCGCACTACACTAACTTGTAGTTTTAGCTAAACACTGTTCAGAGGATGCACTACACTAACTTGTAGCTTTAGCTGAACACTGTGCAGAGGTCGCACTACACTAACTTGTAGTTTTAGCTGAACACTGTGAGGAGGATGCACTACACCAACTTGTAGCTTTAACTGAACACTGTGAGGAGGATGCACTACCCTAACTTGTAGTTTTAGCGGAACACTGTGAGGATGACGTACTACACTAACTTGTAGCTTTAGCTGAACACTGTGCAGAGGTCGCACTACACTAACTTGTAGTTTTAGCTGAACACTGTGAGGAGGACGCACTACACCAACTTGTAGCTTTAGCTAAACACTGTGAGGAGGACACACTACACTAACTTGTAGCTTTAGCTGAACACTGTGCAGAGGTCACACTAAACTAACTTGTAGCTTTAACTGAACACTGCAAGGAGGACGCACTATACTAACTCTAAATAGTCTAGCTGCCTGACTGTGGTACTAATAGGATCAAATAAACACCAGCAATTTTCTTCAGGTAGCTGTAAATACTGTAACAAGACAAGCCTGCCTGTCAGTAGGAAGATAACAGGAACGGATCTAGCTAAACTGAATACAGTGTGTGTGTATATATATATATATATATATATATATATATATATATATATATACACCTGGGATGCATATATATACACAATACACTGTAAGTGCAGCTAACTCCCTGACTGTCCTGCCTAATCTAGCTAACTCAAATGAAATGACACTGTCTCTCTCTCTCTCTAAGCACGCTGGAACACACTACACAGGGCCACCGTGCAGGTGGCCTTATATAGTGTGGGGTGTGTTCTAAACCCCCTGAGCCATAATTTGCCAAAGCCACCCTGGCTTTGGCCAATTACAGCTCCCTCTACTGACGGCGCTGTGATTTATCCAAGCATGCTGGTCATAGTGCATGCTTGGCCAATCATCAGCCAGCAATGCACTGCGATGCCACAGTGAATTATGGGCCGTGACGCGCCACACGAATTTGGCGCAAACGGCCCATATCGTTCGCAATTCGGCGAACAATGAAAAAGCCGATGTTCGAATCGAACATGGGTTCCACTCGAACGGGAAGCTCATCCCTACTGTGTACACCACCTAAAGTGTATTAGAAACTCTACACACAGTATTAGATACTGTGTACACCACCAGAAAAGTAGTGGAAACTGTACACACTGTATTAGATACTGTGTACACCACCAGAAAAATAGTAGAAACTATACACACTGTATTAGACACTGTACACAATGCCTGCACTGTATTAGAATCTGTACTACAGCCGCACTGTATTAAATACCGTGTACACCATCAGAAATGCAGTGGAAACTGTACTCACTGTATTAGATACTGTGTACACCGCCTGCACTGTATTCGAAACTGTACTATGGCTGCACTGTATTATATATTGTGTACACCACCAAAAGTGTAATAGAAACTATACGCACTGTATTAGATACTATGTACACCCCCTGCACTGTATTAGAAACTGTACAATGGCTGCACTGTATTGTATACTGTGTACACCACCAGAAGTGTCGTAGAAACTGTACATACTGTATTAGATATTGTGTATACCGCCGGCACTGTATTCAAAACTGTTTTCTGGCTGCACTGTATTGTATACTGTGTACACCACCAGAAGTGTAGTAAAAACTGTACACACTGTATTAGATACTGTGTACATAGCCTGCGCTGTATTAGAAACTGTACTACAGCTGCACTGTATTGTGTACTGTGTACACCACCAGAAGTGTAGTAGAAACTGTACACACTCTCATTAACAATGCTCTCCCACTATACAAATTGACATACTTAGGCCGCAATTGTCCAAAAAAATGTACTAAAATATGGGGCTCTTGGATGCGTGAGGAACAATTGACCCTTGACTAATGCCCCGTACACACGGTCGGATTTTCCGATGGAAAATGTCCGATCGGAGCGTGTTGTCGGAAATTCCGACTGTGTGTGGGCTCCATCGGACATTTTCCATCGGATTTTCCGACACACAAAGTTGGAGAGCAGGAGATAAAATTTTCCGACAACAAAATCCGTTGTCGGAAATTCCGATCGTGTGTACACAAATCCGACGGACAAAGTGCCACGCATGCTCAGACTAAATAAAGAGATGAAAGCTATTGGCCACTGCCCCGTTTATAGTCCCGACATACGTGTTTTACGTCACCGCGTTTAGAACGATCGGATTTTCCGACAACTTTGTGTGACCGTGTGTATGCAAGACAAGTTTGAGCCAACATCCGTCGGAAAAAATCCTAGGATTTTGTTGTCGGAATGTCCGAACAAAGTCCGACTGTGTGTGTACGGGGCATAAGAGTGGAGACCCAAGGACACCCGCACTGAGCCCTTTGGTGCTATGGACGGCTCAGTTTGAATAGGTGAGGTCGTGCCCATATGAAGGGATCCCTCATATATCTTAGCTTTAGGACTTCTAAATCAGGGAGACCGATTTTTGCATATTAACGAACAGACTGATATTGCACAGGTATAGGCACCTTATCTCTCCTTTCAGAAAGGATGAAGGAGTTTTCATGGATAATGCTCCCAATTCGAAGATGAAGAGAAGAGTGGGAGCCTCCCCCCATGCCATGGGTGCGGGGCAGCCTGAGGAGAAGAAGATAGAAGACTCCACGGAGGAGATGCTGGACGAGAACACCGGAGGAAGAGCCAGAAGAGCCAGAAGAAGAAGAAGAAGAAGATGAAGGCGGATAGAAGAAAGAAGAAGCATTTAAATAAAAGAATTGTCAAAAACTGTCTCTTGTAATTTTTAACATTTTTGACAGTTTTTTAGTGAAATGGTAGAGGTAAGTACCCCCCTTACCATTTCACACGGGGGGGCCCGGGATTTGGGGTCCCCTTGTTTGGGGTGGAGTCTGGCCCTCCTTCCTTGGTTCAGGATTCAGACTCGGTTGCCAGGTCACAGGCCGAAGCACGACCCGATCGAATCAGGTGGGACCAGTACTCTGTGTCTGGCATGGTTTTCCATGTTGTCAATGCTTATTGCCATAGTGCATGGGCCTCATCCACCTACTCCATCACATCCTTCAGGTATTTAGCATTTTGAACTCCTGCCAGTTGTCCTTTGGCACTCACCCTCACACTTCCCCATACCAGTTTGGGTAGGCCAGGGCTTGGGGGGGTTTCACTGAGCACTTTACTGGTGTCCGGTTGAAGTTTCGATCTTCTCGGCTTTCGTTTTGCAGGGGCTCCTCGGGACAGCCATTGCTCCCCTTCCTCCACGCATCCTCTCTTTTACAAGCAGTTCATTCTCATGTCTGGGTTGTCTCGGGCTTCAGGCTCTGTCAAATCGTTCACGGGATGTTTAGTTGTGTTCTGGGTAGCTTTGTAGGTTCTATAGAGGGTTTTGTCTCATCACCAAGTCAGGAGTCGGGGGGGGTTTCTTCTGTCATAGCGGACACGTATCGGATATATACTGTTACCATCCGGGCGTGCGCTACTCCACTTGATGGATTGTTACCTTCCCTTCTTCACCTAAATGTGTGTCTTTTTGCCCTCTTTTCAGGCATACTGACCAGTCAGGCCAAAGCGCACCTCAGGCCTTGGTGCTTAGGAGTATCACTTTCTCACTCGAAGATTCTGACTACAAGTGTAAAGGCTAGCCAGAGGCTAGCCTGTATTTGTGGGAGGAGTCTGAGAGGGCTATTTAACCACTTGCCAACCACCTCACGCTGATATACGTCGGCAGAATGGCACGGGCAGGCAGAATCACGTACCCATACGTGATCTGCCTCCCGCGGGCGGGGGGTCCGATCGGACCCCCCCCGGTGCCCGAGGCGGTCGGCTTGTGACTGGAAGCGATGAGAGGTGAGGGGGAGACCATCCGTTCGTGCCCCCCCCTCGCGATCGCTCCCAGCCAATGAGAATCTTCCTTTGCTGCTGTATGCTAAACAGCAGCAAAGGAAATGATGTCATCTCTCCTCGGCTCGGTATTTTCCATTCCGGCGCCGAGGAGAGAAGACATCACTGTGAGTGTAAAACACAAACACATACAGTAGAACATGCCAGGCACACATTACACCCCCGATCGCCCCCCCGATCACCCCCTAATCACCCCTCCCCCCCTCCCTGTCACACTGACACCAAGCAGTTTTTTGTTTTTTTTATTTTTTTTCTGATTACTGCATGGTGTCAGTTTGTGACAGTTACTGTGGTAGGGCAGTTATTGTTAGCCCCCTTTAGGTCTAGGGTACCCCACTAACCCCCCCTAATAAAGTTTTAACCCCTTGATCACCCCCTGTCACCAGTGTCGCTAAGCGATCATTTTTCTGATCGCTGTATTAGTGTCACTGGTGACGCTAGTTAGGGAGGTAAATATTTAGGTTCACCGTTATAGTGACAGGGACCCCCATATACTATCTAATAAATGTTTTAACCCCTTGATTGCCCCCTAGTTAACCCTTTCACCACTGATCACTGTATAACCGTTACGGGTGACGCTGGTTAGTTTGTTTATTTTTTATAGTGTCAGGGCACCCGCCGTTTATTACCGAATAAAGGTTTAGCCCCCTGATCGCCCGGCGGTGATATGCGTCGCCCCAGGCAGCGTCAGATTAGCGCCAGTAGCGCTAACACCCACGCACGCAGCATACGCCTCCCTTAGTGGTATAGTATCTGAACGGATCAATATCTGATCCGATCAGATCTATACTAGCGTCCCCAGCAGTTTAGGGATCCCAAAAACGCAGTGTTAGCGGGATCAGCCCAGATACCTGCTAGCACCTGCGTTTTGCCCCTCCGCCCAGCCCAGCCCACCCAAGTGCAGTATCGATCGATCACTGTCACTTACAAAACACTAAACGCATAACTGCAGCATTCGCAGAGTCAGGCCTGATCCCTGCGATCACTTACAGTTTTTTTGGTAGCGTTTTGGTGAACTGGCAAACACTAGCCCCAAACAGCGTCAGGTTAGCGCCAGTACCGCTAACACCCACGCATGCACCGTACACCTCCCTTAGTGGTATAGTATCTGAACGGATCAATATCTGATCCGATCAGATTTATACTAGCGTCCCCAGCAGTTTAGGGTTCTCAAAAATGCAGTGTTAGCGGGATCAGCCCAGATACCTGCTAGCACCTGCGTTTTGCCCCTCCGCCCGGCCCAGCCCACCCAAGTGCAGTATCGATCGATCACTGTCACTTACAAAACACTAAACGCATAACTGCAGCATTCGCAGAGTCAGGCCTGATCCCTGCGATTGCTAACAGTTTTTTTGGTAGCATTTTGATGAACTGGCAAACACTAGCCCCAAGCAGCGTCAGGTTAGCGCCAGTACCGCTAACACCCACGCACGCACCGTACACCTCCCTTAGTGGTATAGTATCTGAACGGATCAATATCTGATCCGATCAGATCTATACTAGCATCCCCAGCAGTTTAGGGTTCCCAAAATCGCAGTGTTAGCGGGATCAGCCCAGATACCTGCTAGCACCTGCATTTTGCCCCTCCGCCTGGCCCAGCCCAGCCCACCCAAGTGCAGTATCGATCGATCACTGTCACTTACAAAAGACTAAATGCATAACTGCAGCGTTCGCAGACTCAGGCATGATCCCTGCGATCGCTAACAGTTTTTTTTGGTAGCGTTTTGGTGAACTGGCAAGCGCCAGCTGCCTAGTACACCCCGGTCGTAGTCAAACCAGCACTGCAGTAACACTTGGTGACGTGGCGAGTCTCATAAGTGCAGTTCAAGCTGGTGAGGTGGCAAGCACAAGTAGTGTCCCGCTGCCACCAAGAAGAAGACAAACAGGCCCGTCGTGCCCATAATGCCCTTCCTGCAGCATTCGCCAATCCTAATTGGGAACCCACCACTTCTGCAGCACCTGAACTTCCCCCATTCACATCCCCAACCAAACGCAGTCGGCTGCATGAGAGGCATTTTTATGTCCTCCCGAGTACCCCTACCCAGCGAACCCCCCCAAAAAAGATGTCGTGTCTGCAGCAAGCGCGGATATAGGCGCGACACCCGCTATTATTGTCCCTCCTGTCCTGACAATCCTGGTCTTTGCATTGGTGAATGTTTTGAATGCTACCATTCACTAGTTGCGTATTAGCGTTAGGGGTACAGCATTGCACAGACTAGGCACACTTTCACAGGGTCTCCCAAGATGCCATCGCATTTTGAGAGAGACCCAAACCTGGAACCGGTTACAGTTATAAAAGTTAGTTACAAAAAAAAGTGTAAAAAAAACACAAACAAAAATATAAAATAAAAAAAATAGTTGTCGTTTTATTGTTCTCTCTCTCTCTATTCTCTCTCTATTGTTCTGCTCTTTTTTACTGTATTCTATTCTGCAATGTTTTACTGTTATTATGTTTTATCATGTTTGCTTTCAGGTATGCAATTTTTTATACTTTACCGTTTACTGTGCTTTATTGTTAACCATTTTTTTGTCTTCAGGTACGCCATTCACGACTTTTGAGTGGTTACACCAGAATTATGCCTGCAGGTTTAGGGTATCATCTTGGTATCATTCTTTTCAGCCAGCGGTCGGCTTTCATGTAAAAGCAATCCTGTCGGCTAATTAGCCTCTAGACTGCTTTTACAAGCAGTGGGAGGGAATGCCCCCCCTCCCCTACCATCTTCCGTGTTTTTCTCTGGCTCTCCTGTCTCAACAGGGAACCTGAGAATGCAGCAGGTTATTCAGCCAGCTGACCATAGAGCTGATCAGAGACCAGAGTGGCTCCAAACATCTCTATGGCCTAAGAAACCGGAAGCTTTGCTTTGAGGGCAGAGGAGAAATCTAGGGTCTAATAGACCCCAATTTTTTCAAAAAAGAGTACCTGTCATTACCTATTGCTATCATAGGGGATATTTACATTCCTTGAGATAACAATAAAAATTATTAAAAAAAAAAAAATGAAAGGAACAGTTTAAAAATAAGATAAAAAAAGCAAAAAAATAATAAAGAAAAAAAAAAAAAATAAAGCACCCCCTGACCCCCCCCCTGTTCTCGCGCTAAGCGAACTCAAGCGTCAGTCTGGCGTCAAATGTAAACAGCAATTGCACCATGCATGTGAGGTATCACCGCGAAGGTCAGATCGAGGAGCAGTAATTTTAGCAGTAGACCTCCTCTGTAAATCTAAAGTGGTAACCTGTAAAGGCTTTTAAAGGCTTTTAAAAATGTATTTATTTTGTTGCCACTGCACGTTTGTGCGCAATTTTAAAGCATGTCATGTTTGGTATCCATGTACTCGGCCTAAGATCATATTTTTTATTTCATCAAACATTTGGGCAATATAGTGTGTTTTAGTGCATTAAAATTTAAAAAAGTGTGTTTTTTCCCAAAAAAATGCGTTTGAAAAATCGCTGCGCAAATACTGTGTGAAAAAAAAAATGAAACACCCACCATTTTAATATGTAGGGCATTTGCTTTAAAAAAATATATAATGTTTGGGGGTTCAAAGTAATTTTCTTGCAAAAAAAAATAATTTTTTCATGTAAACAAAAAGTGTCAGAAAGGGCTTTGTCTTCAAGTGGTTAGAAGAGTGGGTGATGTGTAAAATAAGCTTCTAAATGTTGTGCATAAAATGCCAGGACAGTTCAAAACCTCCCCAAATGACCCCATTTTGGAAAGTAGACACCCCAAGCTATTTGCTGAGAGGCATGTCGAGTCCATGGAATATTTTATATTGTGACACAAGTTGCGGGAAAGAGACAATTTTTTTTTTTTTTTTTGCACAAAGTTGTCACTAAATGATATATTGCTCAAACATGCCATGGGAATATGTGAAATTACACCCCAAAATACATTTTGTTGCTTCTCCTGAGTATGGGGATACCACATGTGTGAGACTTTTTTGGAGCCTAGCCTCATACGGGACCCCGAAAACCAAGCACCGCCTTCAGGCTTTCTAAGGGCGTAAATTTTTGATTTCACTCTTCACTGCCTATCACAGTTTCGGAGGCCATGGAATGCCCAGGTGGCACAAACCCCCCCAAATGACCCCATTTTGGAAAGTAGACACCCCAAGCTATTTGCTGAGTGGTATAGTGAGTATTTTGCAGACCTCACTTTTTGTCACAAAGTTTTGAAAATTGAAAAAAGAAAAAAAAAATTTTTTTTCTTGTATTTCTTCATTTTCAAAAACAAATGAGAGCTGCAAAATACTCACCATGCCTCTCAGCAAATAGCTTGGGGTGTCTACTTTCCAAAATGGGGTCATTTGGGGGGGGTTTGTGCCACCTGGGCATTCCATGGCCTCCGAAACTGTGATAGGCAGTGAAGAGTGAAATCAAAAATGTACACCCTTAGAAATCCTGAAGGCGGTGATTGGTTTTCGGGGCCCCGTACGCGGCTAGGCTCCTAAAAAGTCCCACAAATGTGGTATCCCCATACTCAGGAGAAGCAGCTAAATGTATTTTGGGGTGCAATTCCACATATGCCCATGGCCTGTGTGAGCAATATATCATTTAGTGACAACTTTGTGCAAAAAAAAAAAAAAAAATTGTCACTTTCCCGCATTTTGTGTCAAAATATAAAATATTCCATGGACTCAACATGCCTCAAAGCAAATAGCTTGGGGTGTCTACTTTCCAAAATGGGGTCATTTGGGGGGGGTTTATGCCATCTGGGCATTTTATGGCCTTCAAAACTGTGATAGGTAGT
This sequence comes from Aquarana catesbeiana, assembly GCF_042186555.1. Classification (NCBI taxonomy): domain Eukaryota; kingdom Metazoa; phylum Chordata; class Amphibia; order Anura; family Ranidae; genus Aquarana; species Aquarana catesbeiana. The sequence goes on along the minus strand of NC_133325.1, from coordinate 677,509,831 downwards.
GAGGAGTAAAATCAAAAATTTACGCCCTTAGAAATACTAAAGGCAGTGATTGGTTTTCGGGGCCCCGTACGCGGTTAGGCTCCCAAAAAGTCCCACACATGTGGTATCCCCGTACTCAGGAGAAGCAGCTGAATATATTTTGGGGTGCAATTCCACATATGCCCATGGCCTGTGTGAGCAATATATCATTTAGTGACAACTTTTTGTAATTTTTTTTTTTTTTTGTCATTATTCAATCACTTGGGACAAAAAAAAATATTCAATGGGCTCAACATGCCTCTCAGCAATTTCATTGGGGTGTCTACTTTACAAAATGGGGTCATTTGTGGGGGTTTTGTACTGCCCTGCCATTTTAGCACCTCAAGAAATGACATAGGCAGTCATAAATTAAAGGCTGTGTAAATTCCAGAAAATGTACCCTAGTTTGTAGGCGCTATAACTTTTGCGCAAACCAATAAATATACACTTATTGACATTTTTTTTACCAAAGACATGTGGCCGAATACATTTTGGCCTAAATGTATGGCTAAAATTGAGTTTATTGGATTTTTTTTTTATAACAAAAAGTAGAAAATATCATTTTTTTTCAAATTTTTCGGTCTTTTTCCGTTTATAGCGCAAAAAATAAAAGTGGCAGAGGTGATCAAATACCATCAAAAGAAATCCCTATTTGTGGGAAGAAAAGGACGCAAATTTTGTTTGGGTACAGCATTGCATGACCGCGCAATTAGCAGTTAAAGCGACGCAGTACCAAATTGTAAAAAGTGCTCTGGTCAGGAAGGGGGTAAATCCTTCCGGGGCTGAAGTGGTTAAGCCTCCTCCTCTGTCAGGCCAGGGCTCGTCGGTGTTTCTGGGTTCCCACCCACCCATTTCCCCCAATCTTCATACATGAATGAATGAATGAATGAATGATTTATAAAGCGCTGCAAATGCGAACTGAATCGCCTCAAGGCGCTGGATGCATTCTCTGATGTCAACTTCTCAGAAAAGGAAGGTCTTTAGTTTTTTTCTGAAGGCCTGGTGGTTTTCTTCCATGCGGATGTTGGTAGGAAGAGCGTTCCATAGTCGAGGTCCTTGGACTGCGAATCTTCGTTCTCCCTTTGCTTTGTAGCGGTATTTGGGAATGGTAAGGAGGTTTTGGTTAGCTGATCGAAGACTGCGATTCGGTGTATAGTGTTTTATTTTCTCGCGGAGATATGGTGGGGCGTTTCCTTGTACACATTTGTGGGTGAGGCAGAGGGTCTTGAATGTGATCCGTTTCTTCACCGTTAGCCAGTGTAGGCTCTTTAGGGAGGGGGAGATGGATTCCCAGGGTTTTTTTCCTGTTAACAGTCTTGCCGCCGTGTTTTGGATGAGTTGTAAGCACGCAAGCTGATATTGGGGTAGTCCTACGTAGAGCGAATTTGCGTAGTCGAGTCGGGAATTGATGATTGTTCCCACAACTGCCGCTTTGTCCTCTTCTGGGATGAAGGGGATGAGTCTACGTAGTTGGCGGAGGAGATGGTGGGATCCGCTCACCACTGATCCTATTTGTGCATCCATTGTCATTCCTGAGTCAAAAATGACTCCAAGACTCTTGGCTTTTGTGCTTGGGGAGATGGTCTGTCCAAGGATGGTGGGAGGTGTCCATGTAGTCTTTATTTTGGAATTTTTGTTAGCTTGTAGAAGAAGAAGTTCTGTTTTTGATCCGTTGAGTTTGAGGGAGCTAGTGGTCATCCAGTCGTCTATTAAGGAGAGGCATTTCTGTAATTGCTGATGAAGGTCTTTTTGTCCGTTGATACGAAGGTAGAGTTGGGTGTCGTCAGCGTATGAATGGAAACAAAGATCAGTTTTCCTGATGATATTGAGAAGTGGGCGGATGTATATGTTGAATAGTACTGGTGACAAGGGTGATCCTTGAGGGACTCCGCAGGAGACTGCCCGGGTTTCCGAGGTGAATGTACCTAGTTTCACTGTCTGGGAGCGATTCTCTAGGAAGGATGTAAACCATTTTAGAGCAGAACCTGTTGCTCCTGCTACTTCAGCGAGGCGGACGAGTAAAGTGTTGTGGTTTACTGTGTCGAATGCTGCGCTGAGGTCTAACAGTACCAGGAGACTCTGTTCTCCGTCGTCTGCTGCTTCAAGGGCATCATCCCATATTTTGAGAAGTGCTGTTTCTGTGCCATGGCCTGGGCGGAAGCCTGATTGCAGAGGGTCCAGGAGTTGGTGTGTGTCCAGGTGGCGTTGTAGCTGTTGTACTACCGCTTTCTCCATAATCTTGGAGATGGCGTTGAGGCTAGTTATTGGTCTGCGGCAGTTAGGGTCCTTAGGGTCGAGATTGGCTTTCTTTAGCAGAGGTTTGACGATGCCTTGCTTGAGGGAGGATGGCACAGTCCCTTCTTTAAATGATTGATTTATGAGCTGTGTTAGGATAGGAGCCAAGATGTCGGAACATTCTTTAAGCAGTTTAGTGGGGATGATGTCGTTCGGTGATGTGCTGTCTCAAAGGCTTCTGATGATGTTTTTGGTTGTGTCTATGGTGATTGGGGACAAAATGAAATTCGGTGGTTGAGTGATGTTTGTGTCGATATCTTCTTTTTGCTTTGGTTCAGTGAGGGTGATCGTTGTTTTCTGATGGATTGATTTCCGAATGTTGTCTATTTTGTCGATGAAGAAATCTGATAACTCATTGCAGAATTCTTGAGTATCGTTTCCTGGGGGCTCTAAGCAGGTCGGGTTCATAGACTGAGCCACTATTTTGAACAGTTCCCGCGGACGGTTTAAGGCGGATGAGATGGTGTCTGAGAAGTGTTTTTTTTTGGCTTTGAAGATTGCCTTGTGGTATTTCCCCGTGAGTGCTTTGTAGTTAGCATGGTTTTCCTTGGTAGGATTTCTTCTCCATGCTCTTTCAGCTCTTCTACGTTCTTGCTTGAGTAGGGTGAGAGTACCATTGAACCAGCTAGAGTTTTTTTTGCGGATGAGTGTTCTACGTTTTGGCACCACGAAGTCTGCTGTTTGTAGTAATACATTGTTTAAGGAGTTGAGCGTTTGTTCTGTTGAGAGGTTTGAGTTTAGCAAGAGAATTTTGCTCGATAATGTAGTTTTGAAGAGATCAGAGTGGAGTTTCTTCTGCGATCTATTCCAGTGTGTTGCTGTTACGTGTTTCTGTTTTTGCAGGATGGTGTTGATGGTGATTTTAAATTTGATAGCATGGTGGTCCGTCCATGGTAGCGGTGTGTTGTCAAATACGTTGATGTCCATATTCTGTTTGAAGATGAGATCTAGGGTATGTCCTGAACCATGCGTGGGAGAGTTTATCAGTTGTTGAAGGCCAAGTTCTTCCATTTGGTTGATGCAGGCGGTTGCGGTGGGGTCTTGGGCCGAGTTTGCCCACAGGTTAAAATCCCCAAGTACCAGCAGGTTTTTGGTTTTCAAGGTGTGCATCGAGAAGAATTCAGTGAGCGGTGTGAGCAGATTGGTCTTAGGTCCTGGTGGTCTGTAGCATAGTAGTATGTGAACGGTGTCTTGAGGTGTTGTTCGGAGGTGCAGTGAGAGTGTTTCCATGAAAGGCACTGAGTTCTGTACATTTGGTTTGGTGAACCCAAGATAAGATTTGAAGATCACTGCTAGGCCTCCACCTTTTTTTCCGATTCTATGCTCGGTTAGGATACTGTAGTTCTCGGGCACCAGTTCAGTTAGGATGGTGTTGCAGTCAGTTGTTAGCCAGCTTTCTGTAATGAAGAGGCAATCTAAGTTGTTTTCGATGACGAAATCGTGGATTTCCAGCCTGTGCTTGACTGCAGATCTGGTGTTAATCAGGGCGCATGCTAGTTGTTGCGGTTGGATCGGTGTCTCCTTGCATTTCCTGGTTGATTGTGGGTTGGTTCTTAGTAATTGTTCTTTTTTTAGTCTTTTTTGAGTGGCGCTCGGTAAAGTTGCGGCGGTGTTTCTTAGCCTGTGGATGGTGTCTGCTGTGTATTTAAAGTTGCACATGATAAGGAGGATGGTGTTGCTAGTAGGAAAGGCGTTCTGATGATGGTCCTGATGTGGTGATGATCCACTTGCAGGGAGATGGCGGGGTCTGATGGCTATCCGCTGCTTCTGGAGTAGTGTGGCGATGGGCTGGAGTGGGTGCGGAGGTACTTGGGAGGTACGGCTGCCTACCCCCTTGTCGTTGATCCAGAGGAAGGCGAAAAACCCCTAGCTGCGAGGGCCAATAATGCAGCAGAGGAAAAAATTCCTTCCTGACCCCCCGAGGGGCGATCGGACTGGCCCCTGGATCAACTGATGCAGTACCCCTAGTGACTTACCTGTAGGATGGTCCGGCGGACGACGGGGGGGGGATCAGACACTACTTACTGGTAGGTGGTGCAGTGGCTGCGTCAAGGATGATTGAGTTGGAGTAGCCTCTGGTGAGATACCGGAGCCTTTGGGATGATGTTCCGTGTTGGCGGGAGGGGTGATGCGGGTGTGGAGGGGTGCGGGCTCTGTTGGACAAAAAAAGGAAGGGGGGGGATGAGTGGCTGGCTGCAAGAAACTAAGCCGCAGTCGTGGTCTATCCCACAGAATCTAGCGCTAGCCTATGGTGATTAGACTGCGGCTGCGGTGGTGACCCGGGGGGGGTGCCGGAAGGAGGGATCAAGGATGGTGGGTCCAACCAGGGAGGTTACCCTGCTGGGGGCCTCAGATGTTGCACCGGGGGGTCTTTAGTTGGTGCACTGACGGCCTGGGTGTGCCAATATGGCCGCCGGTAGGCCTGAGCTGCGGCTGGGCGGCGGTGGGTGTACCAAAATGGCCGCCGGCCAGGCCCGAGCCGCGGACTTTCCTGCGGTGGTCCCGGCCGTCCAACGGAGGTGTGCGTGATGATCCGGAGGTGGGGTAAGCAGGAGGTGGGGGAGCGCCCGCCGGGCGGGCAGACCGGTCGATGAAGGGGCAGTGAATTGCTGCCTGTTAGCAGCCGTGCTAGGCCGGAGCCGCGGAGTATCCTGTGCGGCCGGCCGGCTGTCTGAGAGCGGCATCGGGGAGGGAGGAGCGGGAGGGGGGTCCAATGGTAGTGCGAGGGGGGGGTTAAGCCGGACCACGGAACACGGCCGGTTAGCTGGACGGGGCGGGGGACCGAATGGACCGAACAGAGCGGGGAGGGGGGGTCCCGGATGCAGGGGGTCCCGGATGCAGCTAAAGGGGAGCCGCTCGGACCCGCAAAGAGCCCCGAGCGGCCGGCCAGCTGCTATGTGGTGAAGGATGAGAAGATGACAGATGACAGATGGAGAGGAGGGGAGCGGTGAGCTACCGCAGGGGGGGTCGGGATGAGTCAGGACCCAAGGATGGGAGGATGGGAGGTCGAGGCCGAGGCCGAGTGGCCGGGCTGCTTACGAGCCGCTGCAGCAGGCTACAGCAGAGGTCTGCTCTCTACAGTGTCAGCACTCAGACTGACCAGGGAGAAGGCCAACTCAACTCAACGTGTGTTGATAGGAGTAGAGAACAACGTGACAGATAGCACTCAGATAGCACTCATATTACATACATACTCATATTACTTTTTCTTACATTCAGGGTATGCCCTCTTTTCAGACATACTGACCAGTAGGGATGAGCCGAACACCCCCCTGTTCAGTTTGCACCAGAACATGCGAACAGGAAAAAAGTTCATTCGAACACGCGAACACCATTAAAGTCTATGGGACACGAACATGAATAATCAAAAGCGTTAATTTTAAAGGCTTATATGCAAGTTATTATCATAGAAAGTGTTTGGGGACCTGGGTCCTGCCCCAGGGGAAATGGATCAATGCAAAAAAAAGTTTTAAAAACAGCCGTTTTTTCAGGAGTGGTGATTTTAATAATGCTTAAAATCAAACAATAAAAGTGTAATATTCCTTTAAATTTCGTAGCTAGGGGGTGTCTATAGTATGCCTGTAAAGGGGCGCATGTTTCCCGTGTTTAGAACAGTCTGACAGCAAAATGTCATTTCAAAGGAAAAAAGTCATTTAAAACTACTCGCGGCTATTGCATTGCCGGTCTGATAATACACATAGAAGTTCATTGAGAGCGCCCCCCCTCCTGAACTGTACCAGGCCACATGCCCTCAACATTGGGAGGGTGCTTTGGGGTAGCCCCCCAAAACACCTTGTCCCCATGTTGATGATGACAAGGGCCTCATCCCCACAACCCTGGCCGGTGGCTGTGGGGGTCTGCGGGCGGGGGGCTTATCGGAATCTGGAAGCCGGTCCGACAATACACATAGAAGTTCATTGATAAAAACGGCATGGGAATTCCCCACAGGGGAACCCTGAACCAAAATTTTTTAAAAAATGATGTGGGGGTCCCCCTAAATTCCATACCAGGCCCTTCAGGTCTGGTATGGATATTAAGGGGAACCCCGGCCAAAATTTTAAAAAAATGACGTGGGGGTCCCCCTAAATTCCATACCAGACCCTTCAGGTCTGGTATGGATTTTAAGGGGAACCCCATGCCAAAATTTAAAAAAAAAAAACGGCGTGGGGTCCCCCCAAAAATCCATACCAGATCCTTATCCGAGCACGCAACCTGGCAGGCCGCAGGAAAAGAGGGGGGATGAGAGAGTGCCCCCCCTCCTGAACCGTACCAGGCCACATGCCCTCAACATTGGGAGGGTGCTTTGGGGTAGCCCCCCAAAACACCTTGTCCCCATGTTGATGAGAACAAGGGCCTTATCCCCACTAACCCTGGCCGGTGGTTGTGGGGGTCTGCGGGCGGGGGGCTTATCGGAATCTGGAAGCCCCCTTTAACAAGGGGACCCCCAGATCCCGGCTCCCCCCTGTGTGAAATGGTAATGACTAAAAAAACTGTCAAAAATGTTAAAAATGACAAGAGACAGTTTTTGACAATTCCTTTATTTAAATGCTTCTTCTTTCTTCTATCTTCCTTCATCTTCTTCTTCTCCTGGTTATTCTGGCTCTTCTGATTCTTCCTCCGGCGCTCTCGTTCAGCATCTCCTCCGTGGCATCTTCTATCGTCTTCTCCTCGGGCCGCTCCGCACCCATGGCATGGGGGAAGGCTTCCACTCTTCTCTTCATCTTCTTCTCTTCTTCATCTTCTTCTTCATCTTCTTCTCTTCTTCATTTTCTTCTCCGGGCCGCTCCGCACCCATGCTGGCATGGAGGTAGGCTCCCGCTGTGTGACGCGTCTCCTCTTCTGATGGTTCTTAAATAATGGGGGGCGGGGCCACATCGTGACCCCGCCCCCTCTGATGCACGGTGACTTGATGGGACTTCCCTGTGACGTCACGGGGAATGCCACAGGGAAGTCCCGTCATGTCCCGTGCGTCAGAGGGGACATGGTCACTGGGTGGCCCCGCCCCACGTTATTTAAGAACCGTCAGAAGAGGAGACGCGTCATACAGCGGGAGCCTCCCACCATGCCAGCATGGGTGCGGATCGGCCCAGAGAAGAAGCTGAAGAAGAGAAGAAGAGAAGAAGATGAAGAAGAAGATGAAGAAGAGAAGAAGATGAAGAGAAGAGCGGGAGCCTCCCCCCATGCCATGGGTGCGGAGCGGCCCGAGGAGAAGAAGATAGAAGACGCCACGGAGGAGATGCTGGACAAGAATGCCTGAGGAAGAACCAGAAGAGCCAGAGGAACCAGAAGACGAAGATGAAGGAAGATAGAAGAAAGAAGAAAGAAGAAGCATTTAAATAAAGGAATTGTCAAAAACTGTCTCTTGTAATTTTTAACATTTTTGACAGTTTTTTAGTGAAATGGTAGGGGTACTTTTGTACCCCCTTACCATTTCACACAGGGGGGGCCGGGATCTGGGGGTCCCCTTGTTAAAAGGGGCTTCCAGATTCCGATAAGCCCCCCGCCCGCAGACCCCCACAACCACCGGCCAGGGTTGTGGGGATGAGGCCCTTGTCATCATCAACATGGGGACAAGGTGTTTTGGGGGGCTACCCCAAAGCACCCTCCCAATATTGAGGGCATGTGGCCTGGTACAGTTCAGGAGGGGGGGGGCACTCTCAATGAACTTCTATGTGTATTATCGTTTTGCTGTCAGACTGTTCTAAACACGGGAAACATGCGCCCCTTTACAGGCATACTATAGACACCCCACAGCTACAAAATTAAAAGGGATATTACACTTTTATTGTTTGACTTTAAGCATTATTAAAATCACTGCTCCTGAAAAAACGGCCGTTTTTAAAGCTTTTTTTTTTTGCATTGATCCATGTCCCCTGGGGCAGGACCCAGGTCCCCAAACACTTTTTATGACAATAACTTGCATATAAGCCTTTAAAATTAGCACTTTTGATTTCTCCCATAGACTTTTAAAGGGTGTTCCGCGGCATTCGAGTTTGCCGCGAACACCCCAAATTGTTCGCTGTTCGGCGAACTTGCAAACAGCCAACGTTCGAGTCGAACATGAGTTTGACTCGAAATCGAAGCTCATCCCTACTGACCAGTCAGGCTAAGGCACACCTCAGGCCTTGGTGCTTAGGAGTATCACTTTCTCACTCGAAGATTCTGACTACAAATATATTTTAATACACTGCCTACACTGATTAAATATCGAGTAAACACTAAATATATAGTCTATGCTAAATGCTGAGTGTGTATATATATATATATATATATATATATATATATATATATATATATATACTAGACTGTATACAGTATCTCACAAAAGTGAGTACACCCCTCACATTTTTGTAAATATTTTATTATATCTTTTCATTTAACAACACTGAAGAAATTACACTTTGCTACACTGTAAAGTAGTGAGTATACAGCTTGTATAACAGTGTAAATTTGCTGTCCCCTCAAAATAACCCAACACACAGCCATTAATGTCTAAACCACTGGTAACAAAAGTAAGTACACCCCTAACTGAAAATGTCCAAATTGTTCCCAATTAGCCATTTTCCCTCCCCGGTGTCAGGTGACTCGTTAGTGTTACAAGGTCTCATGTGTGAATGGGGAGCAGGTGTGTTAAATGTGGTGTTAACGCTCTCACTCTCTTACTCATCACTGAAGGTTCAACATGGCACCTTATGGCAAAGAACTCTCTGAGGATCTGAAAAAGAGAATTGTGGCTCTACATAAAGATTACCTAGGCTATAAGAAGATTGCCAAGCCCCTGAAACTGAGCTGCAGCACGGTGGCCAAGATCATACAGCGGTTTAAAAGGACAGGTTCCACTCAGAATAGGCCTTGCCATGGTCGACCAAAGAAGTTGAGTGCAGATGCTCAGCGTCATATCCAGAGGTTGTCTTTCGGAAATAGACATATGAGTGCTGCCAGCATTGCTGCAGAGGTTGAAGGGATCAGCCTGTCAGTGCTCAAACCATACGCCGCACACTGCATCAAATTGGTCTGCATGGCTGTCGTCCCAGAAGAAAACCTCTTCTAAAGATGATGCACAAGAAAGCCCGCAAACAGTTTACTGAAGACAAGCAGACTAAGGACATGGATTACTGGAACCAAGTCCTGTGCTCTGATGAGACCAAAATAAACTTATTTGGTTCAGATGGTGTCAAGTGTGTGTGGCGGCAACCACACACTCTTGACACCGCCAGGAGGGAGGGGCAAAGAGGGACCCGAGAAGAGGAGGATCTGGGCTGCTCTGTGCAAAACCAACTGCACAGAGCAGGTAAGTATAACATGTTTGTTATTTTTTTATTTTTTTTTAAACGGGACTTTACAATCACTTTAAGTTCAATCTATATATAAGTTGAAACAGGTACATTTTTTAATGACTCCAAACACACCTTGTTAAAGAAGCTGTCCAAGCATGTCTTCAGACCTAAACCCTAATGAACTTCTGTGGGGCATCCTCAAACGGAGGGTGGAGGAGCGCAAGGTCTCTAACATCCACCAGCTCCGTGATGTCATCACCAAATATGTTCAACTCCAGCCAAGGTTTATTGCAATAAGAGCACACTGCTCTCTCCCACTCAAAGCCATGCTTATAACACATTTCACACGCCGCACAATGGGTTTGATAAAAGTGCAGCACATGCAGAGAGAACAGGAAGTTATCCACCAACAAGATTATGCAGGATCAACATCTTTGCCATTCTGAAGCTTCCCTCCAACCACTTTGCATATTATTTTACATAGACTGTAATTCTGTAGTTGCCAAATATGCTGCAGAAATCTCCTTCCACTAAGTCTGTCTGCAGCCATTTTAACTGTAGGCAGCTGAAGCTGCTGCCTGTTCATTTTCTGGATTTACACAGACACACAGTGGCACACCTCCAGCTCTGCAGCCCTGCAGCTTTCATTGGCCCTTGTATGACTCATCCCCCCTCTCTTCCTGGCAAATTTTTACAAGTCACAAGGAATGGTACAATAATATTCAGTTTAAAATCAAAGTCCCCTTGATCAATAAATTTGGCAAAGCATTCAGCTAATGCCACATACACACGAGCGGATTTCTCATCAGAAAAAGATATGACGACTTTTCCGTCGGGATTCCGCTCAAGTTTGCCTTGCATACACACGGTCACGCAAAATTTCGCTGAAATTACGACAGTCAAGAATGCGGTGATGTACAACACTACGACGAGCCGGGAAAATGAAGTTCAATGCATCCGAGCATGCATTGAATTGTTTCCGAGCACGTCGGAATTGACACAGACATTTCGGATAGGAACTTTTTCTGAGCGAAAAATTAAGAAAATGCTCTCAATTTTTTGCTGGATGGAATTTAGCCAGGAAAAGTCCGATGGAGCATACACACGGTCGCATTTTCCCGACGAAGAAATCTCATCGGTCTTTTGTGGGACGAAATTTCCGATCGTGTGTACGCTGCATAAGTTGTCTGGTTTTCAGATAGTCACCCCCTGAGTATATAAGGATCACTCTAATAGGTCTTTTATTGTCTGATCTTTAGAAAGTTGTAAAAAGCTATAGGCTAGAAGAGGACCAAGATTGAAAAGCGCTGTCATGAGTGATCCACCTATAAGGAAAAACTCAAAATACAGGCAGTCCCAGGGTTACAAACAACATAGGTTCTGTGTAGGTTTGTTCTTAAAGGAGTTGTAAAGGTAGAAGATTTTTTATCTTAATGCATTCTATGCATTAAGATAAAATGCCTTCTGTGCGCAGCAGCCTCCCCAGCACCCCCCAATTACTTACCTGATCCCCATCTCTCTCCAGCGATGTCCACGAGTCCCACAAATCCCTCTTGGACACTCCTCATGATTGGCTGAGACACAGCAGCAGCGCCATTGACTCTCCTGGCTGTCAATCAAAGTCAGTCAGCCAATTAAGGGAGAGAGGGGGCGGGGCCGGGGCTCCGTGTTTGAATGGATACATGGAGCACTGACTCAGCTCGGGTGTCCCCATGGAGCGCTGCTGGCTGAGGGGGCACTCGACAGGAGGGAGGGGCAAAGAGGGACCCGAGAAGAGGAGGATCTGGGCTGCTCTGTGCAAAACCAACTGCACAGAGCAGGTAAGTATAACACGTTTGTTTTTTTTTTGTTTTTTAAAACGGGACTTTACAATCACTTTAAGTTGAATTTATATATAAGTTGGCACATGTACATTTTTTAAGTGTAACTCCAGTTAAAAATATATTTTTACCTTTTCTGGATAACACAGAGAAAGGTTAACACCCCTGTTATGTTTGCTTTGCTGTATGTGCCCCTGTTTAGAAGATTTTACCTCACGTTTGTCCCTGTGACAATTAGATTTTGAAAATTTTGGGTTGTTGTGGAAACAAGGATTGGTGATAAAGCTTTAGTGGAGAGAAGCGGTGGCCAGTCCATAATGCCCCCCCCCCCCCTAGTTTTCATGGGGAGGGTGCCGGACTCATAGCTTTCTATGAGTTTGTTTTATTTTCGAGCACATGATTAGAGCCTCTAATTGGCTTGGAAAAGGTTGGGCTCTGCACCCCAAACCCACCCACTTGTGACAGTAACGAATCAATATTTGCTATTGGTTTCAGGCTTCTTCTCCCGGGCCAGTCAGGACAGAAGGCGGATCTAAAGAAGACCGGGTTAGCCGGGTGAAGAAGCCGGGGAAGCCACAGTGTCTTGACTCTGGAGGGGTGAATTTCCCTTCCTAGGGATAGATTTATTCTCACTTCCTGTTGTCTCCCTCAGTTTTTAAGTATGTCATATGTAAGTCTGATGTTTGTAACTCAGGGACTGCCTGTACTCGTAACAGTAACAGACAGCACATATATATTACCCATCCAGTCTGCTTCTACTCTGGTTTTGATTAGTTTTAAATAGTTCTCTTTGGCAAAGCTGGCCCAAACAAACTATTTCCTTTAGTAAATGATCGCTGTCAGCACTCCATAAACTGTATGTAGCATCAGTTACATACAGTCAGGGCTGCTGTTAGAAATCGTGGGGCCCCATACAGCCTACCTGATGGGCCCCCCTGTTCGACCCTACGCTTGATGCCACCCCTGGCCCCACTTAAAAAAAAAATGCATTGCACGCCCAGCAACGCATGCGTGCAGTGTGTGGGTGTTAAAGCACAGCTTTTTGCTGCTGCACATATGGGTGTAAAGGGGTTAAAGGAGAGTGGTTGGGGGGGGTAAAACACAGCTCAGCTGCATGTTTTTCTGCCCTCGCCCCCCCCCCTCCAAACCGCAAGTGTAAAGTAGCATTGCACTGTTCATATGATAATTAGAATTATGACAATTACACAGCACAGCAGGTACTGTATGGCTCTGTCACAGTGTCACGTGGCTGTAGGGTGCTGACTTTTTTATGGCTGTACTGTGTTACAGTCTGCACCACACACACAGTACAGCCATGAGTTAGAAAAGTCAACACCCAACAGGCAGCCATGGACACTGTGACAAAGCCATACAGCACCTACTGTGCCATGTGATTATCATATGCACAGTCAGCATTCTGTGGACTCTAAAGAGATATATGTGTCACTCACAGTGCAACCACGCTACCTGCCACCGAGATTAGACTTGCTGCTCCCTGTCAGCCACCTCACATCAGTCTCAGCACCTGGCTGAAGGAGTAGAGTGGAGCTTTTTTACTGAGATCATTCTGCCAGGAGAGGAAGTGGGCATCCTACAATTGAGCAGAGCAACATGCGGCACTGAATTGTGTACCTCCGCCCCAAAAAAAGAAAAAGTCCCTCCTCTGCCCCCACCTTCTGGGTCCCTCTGTCGACCTGATGGGGCCCAGGAAAATTTAATTAAACACCCCCCTAAGCAAGTAGGAAGGGGAGTGTAGTTTAGTAAGCAATCTTTTTTTAATTGGAAGCTGCCGGGCCCCCTTGCCAAGCTGATAGGGCCTGGCCCGGTACAACAGGGCCAGTTGTACTGCCTTATCAACAGCCCTGCATACAGTATAAATGTGGTAGTGTCCCTCGCGCTATAGGGAATAAAGGAATGTGTCTCAATCTAAATGAAACAAATTAAATAAAAAAGTGAATTGGTGAATAAAGCAATAGAAATAAGTGAGCGTGAGTATTATGTGATGATGTCTCTCAAAACTGCCGCAAAGTCAAAAGTGTTCACACTACACTTCAGCAAACTAAAAAACTGTGGGAGGACTTCGCGCTTCAAATCTATCACATAAAAGGTGTCAGTATAACAACCTACAAATGTGCAGCTAAAGTGGCTGTACACATATATATCAATGTGAGTGAACACAACAGTGAATAAACACACATAAAAGTAATCAAATAAATCCAAATCTGTTGGTGACACACATAATCTTCATAAGTGAAAAGTTCATATTATCCTCTTCCAGAAAACAAAAATCCTGTATGACTGTAGCTGGGATCAGGTATGGGGGATAATGGAGACAGTCTATAAATGGGGGGTCCGGTATATCCGGGCTCTCTAACCTCTCACCTTAAAGAAGGGGAATACAGGCATCAGGTATCTGCTGCAATCAGTCCTGTAAAGTGCAGTGTATAAGATAATCCGGGTGTTGCGCCTCTAATGATAAGATGATCTTCCCGGCGTGCAGATGCCTATAGGAACAGAGAAGGGGAGAGAGAGGAGGGGGGTGCCCACCTTGGGCTCCACCGGTCCGGTGGAAAAGGTAAAGAGGGAAAAGAGAGAAGTCTCCAATAGTGTAGTAGATTTGACCAAAGTAGTGTTTATTAAAAATGAGGGTGGTCTCTTACATTTAAAACATGATAAACAAGCATAAAAACAAGAGAGAAAGCTGGAGCGGCGTCCGAGGCGCCTCCTTACTAACTTCCGGTTACGTATTAGTCTCTGCCACGCCCTACGCGTTACGTCACCGCTCGTGACTTCATCTGGGGAATCGGATTGGTCAGAGAAGCATGTCATTTATAGTAAGTTCCCGGAAGTGTCTTAGCGGCCATTTTTGTTGTGGTCGGATGTGTCCCTGTTACCGCGGCCATCTTAAAGGTGGCAAAATGTGTGGAACGGGGGCCATGTTGTGGAGGGATCAAACCAGACAAAGATAGCTGATGTATATAGTACGAGGTTATATTATTGTCTACTAAAATAATGTCCAATCAGTGCGGTCGGCCCAAAGGGAAGAGTCATAACTTAGCAGAATGTTCTATTTGTATAGGCGACATATGTAGAATATTTACACCATTATGTGTCGGCCATTTTCTTGTAGTTCCTACCAGTACGTCAACCTCCAACTGCCTCTATTCAGGATAGACATGGATGGCGGCCATTTTTTTGAAGACTAACAATATATGAAATTCTCCATATTGCTGTGCGCAATGATAAACAATTGTAAGTGTGTAATCTGTGGGGGAATTTACAACGGAAAACACCCATCGTAGCCACACAACTGAATAAAGACCTTATCAGTAAAGATCTAGAAGTGCAACAACGCAAGATGAAAAAATACCATCGCGATATAGAAGATTATAGAACAGAACAAGTCTTCAAGTGGCAGAAAAAAACAGACCCAGTCGTACCTGATTCAAGATACTCTACACCAGAGAGGGAAGTTAGAATACAAGATCCAACAACGGCCCATGTGTCTGATCCCCCAAGATGGGACAGTAGAGAAGTACACCATGAGACTAGGATACAACAAGAATCCAGAACACCCCAATATGAACAGAGATTTTATAATAATGACAACCAACGCACCCCGAAACAACCATGGAAGAAATCTTTCAAAAAACCCTTTAAGAAGCCATACAATCATAGACCGAACAATGGAAGAGATCAAAGAGACTACAACAGATCCCCATATATTCAAGACAGATATAGGGAACCTGAAAGGTACCCTATACCAACCTACAACAGGTTTGAACCAATCAGGAATTACCAAGAGTCATATCAAAACAACTCCAGGGACTATCACAACGATTATGATTATAATCAACAGCGACATTTTTTAGAGAGGGAGAGAAGAGACCACTCCCCACGAAGACAACCACAGAACCCTTACTACTCACCCAGAAGAAGACCACAGGAAGACAGAGTAAGAAACAGTCGAGAGCGAGGAGAGGACGGAGAGCTGGAAAGAGAATCCAAGCGCAAAAGAGAATAAAAGGCGGAAATGTAGTAAATCTGAGTGGATGTCCCATCTCATCTGAAGAAATCTCTGTCTTAGACAAAGGTCTAAAACATGCACCAGTTAATAACCTAAACAAATTCAACACCTATATAGGAGTATTGAAGTATGTTAGAAAAGTCAATATAAAGAAATACTACCTATCCAACCCCCACAAAACAATCAATACAATGAGAAATACCCCCCTGACAATCAAACATAGTACGCTACGGAACAACTCAATCTTCAATCCGCCAATTTCAGACAATCAACATATTGAAGTGTTCAAGAAACTAGTTCTGAAAGATTTAGAATCCTTGGAAGTGAAAAAAGTCTCAGATCCGATACACATTAAGAAAGGGATCAAATCCTTAAAAGAAAGAAAGGACATTGTAATTCGACCGGCTGATAAAGGAGGAGCAACGGTGATACAATCAAAAGAACAGTACCTTAAGGAATTAGAAAGACAACTACAAGATGAGAGTACTTATATTAAATTATTGGGTAATCCAACAAATAAATATAAAAAAGAATTAGAACATCTAGTACAATTGGGAGAGAAAAAGGAAATACTCAACAAGAAAGAATCAAGGTATCTCATTCCGGAAACATGTAGGATACCAGTCATCTACACCCTCCCTAAAATACACAAATCTCTAGACAATCCACCAGGGAGACCGATCGTTAATGGGATAGACTCCCTTACGTCTAGAGTAGGACAATACCTAGACCAATTCATTCAACCAGCAGTGCAACAGACACCAGCCTATTTACAAGATTCAAAGCATGTATTACAGTTATTAAGTACAACATCGGTTTTGGAAGGACGAACAATATTAGCCACGGCAGACGTTAGTTCGCTATACACTATAGTACAACATCATGATGCGTGCTCAGCAACTAAGTGGCTCCTCAGGAAGTATAGTGATTTGATTTGCAAACAGAGAAAATATCTTATTAAATGCCTAGATGTGTGCCTGAAATGCAACTACTTCTGGCACAATCATGCATATTACAAACAAGCTATAGGCATTGCAATGGGTGCTAAGTTCGCACCAAGTGTGGCCAACGCGTTTATGGCCCAGTGGGAAGAGCAATCCGTTTACAAGGATACCCCACCCGAACTCACCCTATATAGAAGATATATTGACGATGTCATTATAGTGTGGAACGGCAAAAGGGAAGCACTAGAACAGTTCCTAGAGAAACTTAATAGCAATGAAAAGAATATCCATCTATCATGGAAGATTGATGAAAAAACAGTGGAATTTCTGGATTTGCAAATTAGTCTGCAGGAAGACAAATTGGTCACCAAAACCTTTTTTAAACAAGTTGATACTAATAGCTATTTATCCTTAGACAGCTGCCATCATAAAACATGGCTATATAATATACCGAAAGGACAATTCGTTCGAATCAGAAGGAATTGTACCAACGAAAAGGACTATAAGGAACAGGCTGAATTGATTGGATCTAGGTTCAGAGAGAAGGGATATGATCCCTTCTGGATTAACCAACAAATAGAAGAAGTGTACAATATGGATAGGACTAAAATGTTAGAAACAAACCCTAAAAGAATACTCCATCAAGAAGCACCGAGTCTCATCTTAGATTATAATACACAATATAAACAAGTATCACGTATCATTCAGCGACACTGGTATATCCTCAAAAATGATAAAGATTTAAGTAAAATACTACCTGAACAACCGAAAATCATATTTAAGAAAGCACCAACTATTAGAAATATGATAGTTAAATCAATCATTGAACCCCCACAACAAGTGTCATACTCCTTCTTTTCAGGCAAAGGTTTCTACCCTTGTAGAAACTGCTTTGCGTGTAGACACGCTCAGAAATTTCAGGGTAAAAGAAAAGAATTTACTTGTACTACAACACAAGAGACACACAAGATAAAGGATTTTGTAAGCTGCCATACGGAAGGGGTGGTATATGTTCTCCAGTGCAGTTGCCGACTACAATATGTGGGACGCACCAAGAGAGCACTCAAAGTAAGGATCAAGGAGCATATTCAAAACATTAAGAAGGGTAACCCCAAGCATAATGTGTCCAAACATTTTGCGATAGCACATAATCAGGACCCTTCACAACTACAATTTTGGGGTATCGAGAAATACAAGGGTTCTTGGAGAGGGAGTCATAAAATCAGAAATTTAAGCCAAAGGGAGTCATTTTGGATACATACTCTACGTTCGCTTACACCTAGAGGAATGAACGTAGAGTTTGATTTAAATTGTTTTTTAAGCAATTTTTAACACTAGTTATTGTCGAACATTTGGTAACAATTATTGTTTAAATTTTTAATCCTGTAATGTTTATACGTTTACCATTTGCACAGACTCCCTGTGTAGCTTCCAGGAATTATGTCTTTTTATGTCTTTTTACCCCCTGGTTTATGAATTTGTAATTTTAAGGGATGTTCATGTTCATTTGATTTTTAGTATATATATATATTGTAATCCTAATTCTATGAAGATGCATGACAGTATAGATAATGTTTACCCTATTTTTATATTTAATTTTTTTATATTTAATTTTAATTTATTTTATATATATATGAGTGTAGAGACATCTCCTTGACTACTCAGGTTACGACGGGTGTTTTCCGTTGTAAATTCCCCCACAGATTACACACTTACAATTGTTTATCATTGCGCACAGCAATATGGAGAATTTCATATATTGTTAGTCTTCAAAAAAATGGCCGCCATCCATGTCTATCCTGAATAGAGGCAGTTGGAGGTTGACGTACTGGTAGGAACTACAAGAAAATGGCCGACACATAATGGTGTAAATATTCTACATATGTCGCCTATACAAATAGAACATTCTGCTAAGTTATGACTCTTCCCTTTGGGCCGACCGCACTGATTGGACATTATTTTAGTAGACAATAATATAACCTCGTACTATATACATCAGCTATCTTTGTCTGGTTTGATCCCTCCTCAACATGGCCCCCGTTCCACACATTTTGCCACCTTTAAGATGGCCGCGGTAACAGGGACACATCCGACCACAACAAAAATGGCCGCTAAGACACTTCCGGGAACTTACTATAAATGACATGCTTCTCTGACCAATCCGGTTCCCCAGATGAAGTCACGAGCGGTGACGTAACGCGTAGGGCGTGGCAGAGACTAATACGTAACCGGAAGTTAGTAAGGAGGCGCCTCGGACGCCGCTCCAGCTTTCTCTCTTGTTTTTATGCTTGTTTATCATGTTTTAAATGTAAGAGACCACCCTCATTTTTAATAAACACTACTTTGGTCAAATCTACTACACTATTGGAGACTTCTCTCTTTTCCCTCTTTACCTTTTCCACCGGACCGGTGGAGCCCAAGGTGGGCACCCCCCTCCTCTCTCTCCCCTTCTCTGTTCCTATAGGCATCTGCACGCCGGGAAGATCATCTTATCATTAGAGGCGCAACACCCGGATTATCTTATACACTGCACTTTACAGGACTGATTGCAGCAGATACCTGATGCCTGTATTCCCCTTCTTTAAGGTGAGAGGTTAGAGAGCCCGGATATACCGGACCCCCCATTTATAGACTGTCTCCATTATCCCCCATACCTGATCCCAGCTACAGTCATACAGGATTTTTGTTTTCTGGAAGAGGACAATATGAACTTTTCACTTATGAAGATTATGTGTGTCACCAACAGATTTGGATTTATTTGATTACTTTTATGTGTGTTTATTCACTGTTGTGTTCACTCACATTGATATATATGTGTACAGTAGGGATGAGCCGAACACCCCCCGGTTCGGTTCGCACCAGAACCCGCGAACGGACCGAAAGTTCGCACGAACGTTAGAACCCCATTGACGTCTATGGGACTCGAACGTTCGAAATCAAAAGTGCTCATTTTAAAGGCTAATTTGCATGGTATTGTCCTAAAAAGGGTTTGGGGACCCAGGTCCTACCCCAGGGGACATGTATCAATGCAAAAAAAACTTTTAAAAACGGCCGTTTTTTCGGGAGCAGTGATTTTAATGATGCTTAAAGTAAAAAAAAAAAAGTGAAATATTCCTTTAAATATCGTACCTGGGGGGTGTCTATAGTATGCCTGTAAAGTGACGCGTGTTTCCCATGTTTAGAACAGTCCCTGCACCAAATGTCATTTTTAAAGGAAAAAATCTCATTTAAAACTGCTTGCGGGTTTAATGTCATGTCGGGTCATGGCAATATGGATGAAAATCAGTGAGACAAACGGCATGGGTACCCCCCAGTCCATTACCTGGCCCTTTGGGTCTTGTATGGATATTAAGGGGAACCCCGCACCCAAATTAAAATAAGGAAAGGTGTGGGGCCACCAGGCCCTATATACTCTGAACAGCAGTATACAGGTTTGTTGTTAAGTAGAATCTGTTTGTAATTTTGAACATTTTTAACGTGTTTAGCTCCAGCCAAAAAATCTTTTCTAAGCTTTTTGGAAAACATAGGGAAGGGTTATCACCCCTGTGACATTTGTTTTGCTGTCTTTCCTCCTCTTCAGAAGATTTCACCTCACTTTTTTGTCCCAATGAAAAATGTTTTTTGAAAATTTGGGTTTTTTTGTGGAACAAGGATTGGAAAGCATGTAATTTTCTTCAGGTAGCTTTATATACTGTAACCAGACAAGCCTGCCTGTCAGTAGGAAGATAACAGGAACGGATCTAGCTGTACACTGTGAGCAGGACGCACTGTACTAAATGTAAATAGTCTAGCTGCCTGACCGTGGTACTAATAGGATCAAATAGAACACCTGTAATTTTCTTCAGGTAGCTTTATATACTGTAACCAGACAAGCCTGCCTGTCAGTAGGAAGATAACAGGAACGGATCTAGCTGAACACTGTGAGCAGGACGCACTGTACTAAATGTAAATAGTCTAGCTGCCTGACCGTGGTACTAATAGGATCAAATAGAACACCTGTAATTTTCTTCAGGTAGCTTTATATACTGTAACCAGACAAGCCTGCCTGTCAGTAGGAATTTAACAGGAACGGATCTAGCTGAACACTGTGAGCAGGACGCACTGCACTAAATGTAAATAGTCTAGAAGATAACAGGAACGGATCTAGCTGAACACTGTGAGCAGGACGCACTGACTGCACTAAATGTAAATAGCAGGAACGGATCTAGCTGAACACTGTGAGCAGGACGCACTGCATTAAATGTAAATAGTCTAGATAGAAGATAACAGGAACGGATCTAGCTAAACTGAATACAGTGTATATATATATATGCAACACCTGGGATGCATATATATACACAATACACTGTAAGTGCAGCTAACTGACTGACTGTTCTGCCTAATCTATCTAACTCAAATCAAATGACACTGTCTCTCTCTCTCTCTATCTCTCAGCACACCGGAACACACACTACACAGGGCCGCCGTGCAGGCGGCCTTATATAGTGTGGGGTGTGTACTAAATCCCCTGAGCCATAATTGGCCAAAGCCACCCTGGCTTTGGCCAATTACAGCTCTCTCTACTGACGGCGCTGTGATTGGCCAAGCATGCGGGTCATAGTGCATGCTTGGCCAATCATCAGCCAGCAATGCACTGCGATGCCGCAGTGAATTATGGGCCGTGACGCGCCACACGAATTTAGCGCGAACGGCCCATAACGTTCGCAATTCGGCGAACGATCGAACAGCCGATGTTCGAGTCGAACATGGGTTCGACTCGAACACGAAGCTCATCCCTAGTGTACAGCCACTTTAGCTGCACATTTGTAGGTTGTTATACTGACACCTTTTATGTGATAGATTTGAAGCGCGAAGTCCTCCCACAGTTTTTTAGTTTGCTGAAGTGTAGTGTGAACACTTTTGACTTTGCGGCAGTTTTGAGAGACATCATCACATAATACTCACGCTCACTTATTTCTATTGCTTTATTCACCAATTCACTTTTTTATTTAATTTGTTTCATTTAGATTGAGACACATTCCTTTATTCCCTATAGCGCGAGGGACACTACCACATTTATCTGACACAACACATTCACTACCCTTGCCGCTAACATGGACATATTTCAGTTCATGGAGAACAGGAATGTTAATGTAGATGACATTTTCAAATCACAAACTAATGCACGTAACACGGATCTAGAAAGTTTAGTACGAAAACTGGGACATCAGATGGAGAAAAAAGTCTCCCTATGGTGGGACACGATAACATTTGAAAGGTATATTAGAGAGAATATTGTACCTAGAAGGATACGGTGGGAACTACCCCCTAATGACGGACTAACAGACAAGGAGTCAATGAAGGAGTGGTTCGAGTTCTTCAATAACAAAAGCATAGAAGGACTGAAATTCTTGTTAGGAAGGAAACACAAAAAAACAAGGATTTTGGAACACCAGATAGAGGAGATCAAACAACAACTAGAACCCTATAAAGAGTCTTCTGAGTTTAAAAAACTAGCCACACAACTGAATAAAGACCTTATCAGTAAAGATCTAGAAGTGCAACAACGCAAGATGAAAAAATACCATCGCGATATAGAAGATTATAGAACAGAACAAGTCTTCAAGTGGCAGAAAAAAACAGACCCAGTCGTACCTGATTCAAGATACTCTACACCAGAGAGGGAAGTTAGAATACAAGATCCAACAACGGCCCATGTGTCTGATCCCCCAAGATGGGACAGTAGAGAAGTACACCATGAGACTAGGATACAACAAGAATCCAGAACACCCCAATATGAACAGAGATTTTATAATAATGACAACCAACGCACCCCGAAACAACCATGGAAGAAATCTTTCAAAAAACCCTTTAAGAAGCCATACAATCATAGACCGAACAATGGAAGAGATCAAAGAGACTACAACAGATCCCCATATATTTCTAAGGGTAGTGGTCAACTGGTCAGCTGGTCAAGTGCGCCCCCAAACCTTTTCCTTGCTCGAGCTGAACTTGGACATCAAGAAGGCCTCTTCAATCGATTGGAAAAATGAGTGATATGAACGACACCACACAAGTCAGTTGGATATCGCAAATATATCTTTATGTTTCTCTTTCCCTGGTATATATGATAACAATTCAATATACATCATAAGGGGTAAACCAAGGGGCGGTCCCTTAGCTTATCCAATCACAAGAGTACAAGTATCACAAGTTACATGGTATATGGCATATAGAAAAAAGACAATGACCTTTCTGCTAGATGACGTGCTTAAAAAGTACCTAATAAAAAAAGTTACCCCAAAGTTTCCTTATCAAATATATATATATATATTTTTCTTAGCTTAATTCCTACAAAAGAGAGTAATATAGAAATAACCTTTAAAGGTACTTTCGATAAGGTGCCTCCTGGCATTAGGCCCAGACTTGTGGTGAGATGTCCTGTCTTGTTCCTGTACATATGTACAAGATCTGTCACCGCAAACCTTCTGTTTTTGCAGACAGCTCGCAGTAAAATTTCCACTTAAACATTGTCAAAGCCTTGCATAAAAAGCATTTCAAAAAGGAGTTCAGGCCTATTATCAAAAATATATATATATAGTAAACCAAGTGAACCAAAATGCAGCCATTTTCCTTACAATCCCTCCTTTGATCAGGGAGGATTTCATTCTCCCTGATCATAAATTTCCTAATGTTTGGAGTACCAGGTATGTTCTGTGTAGAACATAGCCGTGGCTTCCTCTGGCTCAATGTAGAGGGGGTCAATGTAGAACATGGCCATAGTTTCCTTGAGCTCAGAGTCCGATTTAATCTTTGCTGTAATATCAGGGACTTTACTGGTTATATAGAATAGGAATTTAATAGTGGCATAAATGGCGATATCCAGGAGTACTATCATGATCAATCTCATGCCTGCCTTTTTAAAGAAACCCATTACACTATCCCAAAATGATCCGAACCAACCGCCAATTCCTGAGAGTGGGTTCCAAGAGTCTCCCAATCTCCTCATTTGTGTCTGCAACTTTGCCCTTTCCTCCTGGTGTCCTTCGATTATATCATAATAATCTGGTACCTCTAAATCTTCACTGGGTTTGGTTAAGTTGTTCATATATGTGCAACATAGGCTTTTATCCCCTGTCACATCACATAGCCCTGTCAGTACCATCATCATCCTTTCTTGACGCTGCTTGATTATTTCTTGTTCAAACAGGATTTTCCTCAATTCCTCATTGATGAAGCCCACATCAGCTGATGTTTTATTTATCCAGGAATCTACTAGTTCCCCAAACTCATCTACCTTTGTTAGTGCATTGTACATGCCTGCCCCTCCCATGGAAGCGAATACCTTGTCCCACCAGGTTGTGACCTCCCTTTTGTGCCTCCCAAACTCTAAATGACCATGTGCTGGTATCATCTCAACAGGGGAGTCCCCTGGAGTAGCATCCATGAAAGGTGCACCACCCTGAGGTCTTTCTATCGAGGGGGTATGGGATGGTAGTGTGGCACCAAAGACCGCAGCACACCATCCATCCATGGGGCATATGAGGGGCGGGTACATCCCCAGATGAATGTAGGTTGAACCTTAGTCCCACTAGGCACATCCAGTCCCCTATGGAGGGTGCCTCATCCTCCCACTCCTCCATCCATGAACTATTCATATGTGTGCTGATAAGCCAAGATTCTGTGATCGAGCTATTCCCTTTCATACAATTTGAAATACTGTAGGAGGACATGTTCCCAATGCGTTCATCAGGGTCTGTTATGTTGTGGGTGAGAAGTCCCTCTATAACTAGTGTCCCATTGGCTATGAGCCCCAGATCTACCAGTGTAAAATTTACTACTGTGTCTCTGCAAAATCTACCGTTATACAAGTCTTTACCTGCTCCATTAAGATTAAATTGTGGACTCCTGGTGTATCCTGTAAAGAGAAGGGGTTTACTATTGGTTGTGAGGTCCCGGGTACTGAATAAGTTTCAGGATCTAGCTGTGCCCCATTATTAATACTTCTAAAGTCTGGTCTTAGGAGTTCCCTTCTGGATTCTAAAAATTGGAATTCTGATTTGGGGGCCTTTTTCATACTAGTATCATTTAATGGTGCAAAGGGAGCATAATTTGATCTTTTATTTTGAATAACTTGGTTGATTCCTATATCTCTGAGTTTGGCCTTTTTAAACTTGGACACCAGGTTCTGACTTGGCTTATGATTGGGATCCATACACCAAGTTTTTTCTACTCCCTTATATTTGGCTGTAAAGACAATGGCTGCTATATGACAATTCCCATCCCTCCTCTGAATATGATACCCCGTAACGGCTTGAGATTGGGCTTTGGACATCTGGCCGGCTATCTGAGTACAGCAGGGATAAATAGAAGTTCCCATAAAACTTCGCCGAGTACGGTTGGTATAATTAGAGGGGGAATGAAAATTACAACTGTTAGTCATCCAACATACAAAGGTAGTTATCAGAATAATTTCAAAAGTAACCAGGATGGCAAAGACTAAAATTATTTGAGTGGTACATTTCCAGGGCTGTTCAGGTGGGTCCTGGGAACCTGGGGGAAATACCCGAACATCTATTACTCGAATGTCATTAGGTCTAAGGTCTCTGGGGCTCCGGAGTCCTTTAGGGAGGGTGCTGCAGGGGGTTTGCTTAATGTTTCTGGGGCTCCCAAGTCCTCTAGGGAGGGTGCTGCAGAGGGATTGCTTAAGATCTCTAGGGATTGGGGGGGGGTTGGGGGGCTTTTGGGTGGAGATAGTAGAGGGCTTGGGCAGGGGTTTGAGTTCAATGTCTTTCTTTTGTGGTCCTTGGCTTGCTTCTAGGCTTGGTTTCTTTTTCTTTCGTGGTCCTTGGCTTGCTTCCATGCTTGGTGCTTTCTTTATCCTTGATGCGTGGATCCATTGTGGTCCTTGGTCTGTGAGGATGGCAGTCCGGGTTGCTTTAAGTACTTCAAATGGTCCTTGGTAGATGGGCCCTGGTACCTTCCTTGCTGCAAGCTGCTTTATCAAGACTCTGTCACCGGGTATGAAGGGGTGTGTAGGTTCTGTGGAAAGAGGAGGAAAAGTGACAGCTACCTTGTCATAGTTTTCAGTAAGGCTACTTACCAGATGTTTCACGTGCTCTTCCTGTAAGGAATAAAGATTAACCTCCTCTCCCTCAATTGCTTTCTTTTGGGCCGGCCTTCCCATTAGTATTTCATATGGGGATAAGCCTGTCCTACTGTGGGGGGTGGTTCTTATCTGGAAGAGGACCCCTAGCCTTACTGAAAGCCGTGGAGATAAGACAGCAATAGGGGCGCTGCTGCTCTAGGTATCCCTATGACTCCCTCCTTGTTTGTCCAGAGACCTGTAGGGTCTCTGGTCAAACCTGAATCGCTCCAGTAGTCCAGGTCATCAGCAGATGCCTGTTTTCGCAAGAGTGCAGATGTGTGTTGGAACGAGGGGGTGTTAAAGTCATTCTGGAATAATAGGAGCTTTGTGTCATGTGGTTGTGGCTGCCTTTCTGCTGCAGCTTTTGCTACTCTGTCTGCTAGAGCGTTTCCCTGTGACTCTAGAGATCCGTCAGTGGCATGTCCCTTAACTTTGACAATGTTTAATTTATCGGGCTGTTGTATTGCATTAATTAGATCGTACACGTAACCACTGTTATTTATTTTTTTGTTATCTGCGGTGCGGAAACCACGCCTAAACCAGATCATGCAATAATCGTGCTCGACTCCGAATGCGTACCTACTGTCTGTGTAAATGTTCACCTTTTTTCCTTTGTGTATTAAACATGCCCTGGTGAGAGCATACAGCTCAGCTTGTTGTGCAGAGGTTGCGCCAGTAAGGTAACCATCTTCTAGAATGAGGTCCGGTAGCATTACCACCGAATAACCTGTCTTGTATTGATTGTCTGCTGGACGTGTGCAGCTACCATCTATGAAGACATTAGGGTAGTCTGGATTAGGCAGATCAGTGAGATCTCTTCGAGGTGCTGTGACAGTGAGGAGTTCCTGTGTACAGTCATGACAGTCTCGGGGAGTGACTGGGAGTTTTAGCAAAGCGTGTAAGAGCTTGATTGCCGGTGTTACTTCAGCACAGCTTTTGACAGTTAAGTTGTGCGTGTTTGTAAGAATGATTTCATACCCTGATGAACGTAACGTAGTCATGTGTTGGGTGTTCATGTTTTGTAACAAATGGAGGACACTGTGTGATGTGTATAGGGTGGTTGGAGTCCCTAAAGTGATCTTTTGTGCTTCTTTTACAGTCATTGCACAGGCTGCCAGCGCTTGCAAGCAGCCTGGCATCCCCTGGACTGTCACTGGTAATTTTTTTGAAATGTAGGCTACGGGGCGGTAGTGAGTGCCATGCATTTGGGCTAGGACTGCAGCAAAGGCATGACCCCTGACCACACAGTATAGGGCATAGGGCTTTTCATAATTTGCCAAGCCGAGGGCCGGGGCCAAGGCTAGTGATTTCAAAAGAATTTGAAAGGCTTCAGTCATTTCTGGGGTGTATGTGATCAGCTTTGGCGCCTGTGCTGTTGTAGCCTGCCTTAGCAGAGAGTCATAGTAGGAACAATCAGGAATCCACTGTCTGCAGTAAACTATTGAACCTAGAAAGGACAATAGTGATGCTTTGTCCTTTGGTGGGCCGAGACAAGTGAGGGCTTCGACCCGTTTTGGAGACACCATCCGTGTTCCCTCTGCAATGACGCACCCCAGGTACTCTACCTGCTCTTGGGCCCATTGAATCTTCTTTCTAGACTCGAGATGACCCTTGAGTGCTAGGTGCGACATCAGACTCTCGGAATCGACCTCACATTGTGCCCTACTTTCACTACATATCAGTAGATCATCAACATACTGCAAGAGTGTGGATTTCATTGGGGGGACCCAGTCATCCAAGGTGGCTTTAAGCACCATTGAGAAGGCTGCCGGACTGTCCACATAACCTTGCGGAAGCCTGGTCCAGGTTAGTTGCTGGCCAACGGCCTGCTCGGTGGACCATGTGAAAGAAAAGATGTCTTGGAAGTCCTCATGCACTTCTATACTGAAAAATGCGTTTGACAGGTCTAGTACCGTGTATATGGAGGACCGTGCAGGAATATTGATGAATATCCCTGAAATGTCTGCCACTAGTGGGGGTAAGGGTTGTATACTTTTGTTGACTACCCTAAGATCCTGCACCATCCTCCATTCCCCGTTAGCCTTCCTTACTGGATTAACTGGAGTGTTCCAGGGACTAATTATAGGCCTTAGAATACCTAATCTTAGGTATTCTTCTATCAGAGGCTGAAGTCCCATGATCTTTTCTTTTGGCAAAGGGTATTGTTTCTGGAATGTGGGTACTGTGTCTGGTTTGAAGGTGGGTACATATGGTGTACAAGGTATGTGTCCTACATCAGTTTTGGACTTTGCCCAGATGGGATGTGTTTCTAAGTATGTAGGAACTGTCATGAAGTAACACAGAAAATCCTGTCTCTTTGGCATCTGTAAATCACAGTGGGGAGACTTGCCAACCATCCCCCCTTCTGCTGTGAAAGTTATATGCAGTTTCAATTTAGACATAAGGTCCCTACCCATTAGGCATAGGGGACATTGTGGTAGAATTGCAAACTTAGATTTGGTTAACACTCTGTCCTCCAAGTCACAGACCTCTAGGAGAGGGGTAATTTTGTGTACCACATCAGTTCCATTGATCCCTATAGAGCAACCCTCCGTACAATCTTCACATAAAAATTTCTCATTGTTTACACAGCTACTAGTCGCTCCTGTGTCTAATAAAAAAATGACCACTTGGCCTTTGATCTTAAGGGTCACTTGTGGTAGGATTTTCCAATGATCTGAAAACATGTGAAGTACCAGGGCTGGAACCTGCTCTGGGCATCCCTATTGTCTAAATGGGTTATTGTTTGAATGTCCAGAGTTACCTGGCCAATTGATTTGGACCCTTTGTGGGGTATTTGTGTTTGGTTGGTTTCTAGGGTCCCTAGGGTTTGGTCTAGGGTTTGGTCTAGTCTGACTATGTGCCCCTTAGCTTATCCAATCACAAGAGTACAAGTATCACAAGTTACATGGTATATGGCATATAGAAAAAAGACAATGACCTTTCTGCTAGATGACGTGCTTAAAAAGTACCTAATAAAAAAAGTTACCCCAAAGTTTCCTTATCAAATATATATATATATATATTTTTCTTAGCTTAATTCCTACAAAAGAGAGTAATATAGAAATAACCTTTAAAGGTACTTTCGATAAGGTGCCTCCTGGCATTAGGCCCAGACTTGTGGTGAGATGTCCTGTCTTGTTCCTGTACATATGTACAAGATCTGTCACCGCAAACCTTCTGTTTTTGCAGACAGCTCGCAGTAAAATTTCCACTTAAACATTGTCAAAGCCTTGCATAAAAAGCATTTCAAAAAGGAGTTCAGGCCTATTATCAAAAATATATATATATAGTAAACCAAGTGAACCAAAGTGCAGCCATTTTCCTTACAATATTCAAGACAGATATAGGGAACCTGAAAGGTATCCTATACCAACCTACAACAGGTTTGAACCAATCAGGAATTACCAAGAGTCATATCAAAACAACTCCAGGGACTATCACAACGATTATGATTATAATCAACAGCGACATTTTTTAGAGAGGGAGAGAAGAGACCACTCCCCACGAAGACAACCACAGAACCCTTACTACTCACCCAGAAGAAGACCACAGGAAGACAGAGTAAGAAACAGTCGAGAGCGAGGAGAGGACGGAGAGCTGGAAAGAGAATCCAAGCGCAAAAGAGAATAAAAGGCGGAAATGTAGTAAATCTGAGTGGATGTCCCATCTCATCTGAAGAAATCTCTGTCTTAGACAAAGGTCTAAAACATGCACCAGTTAATAACCTAAACAAATTCAACACCTATATAGGAGTATTGAAGTATGTTAGAAAAGTCAATATAAAGAAATACTACCTATCCAACCCCCACAAAACAATCAATACAATGAGAAATACCCCCCTGACAATCAAACATAGTACGCTACGGAACAACTCAATCTTCAATCGCCAATTTCAGACAATCAACATATTGAAGTGTTCAAGAAACTAGTTCTGAAAGATTTAGAATCCTTGGAAGTGAAAAAAGTCTCAGATCCGATACACATTAAGAAAGGGATCAAATCCTTAAAAGAAAGAAAGGACATTGTAATTCGACCGGCTGATAAAGGAGGAGCAACGGTGATACAATCAAAAGAACAGTACCTTAAGGAATTAGAAAGACAACTACAAGATGAGAGTACTTATATTAAATTATTGGGTAATCCAACAAATAAATATAAAAAAGAATTAGAACATCTAGTACAATTGGGAGAGAAAAAGGAAATACTCAACAAGAAAGAATCAAGGTATCTCATTCCGGAAACATGTAGGATACCAGTCATCTACACCCTCCCTAAAATACACAAATCTCTAGACAATCCACCAGGGAGACCGATCGTTAATGGGATAGACTCCCTTACGTCTAGAGTAGGACAATACCTAGACCAATTCATTCAACCAGCAGTGCAACAGACACCAGCCTATTTACAAGATTCAAAGCATGTATTACAGTTATTAAGTACAACATCGGTTTTGGAAGGACGAACAATATTAGCCACGGCAGACGTTAGTTCGCTATACACTATAGTACAACATCATGATGCGTGCTCAGCAACTAAGTGGCTCCTCAGGAAGTATAGTGATTTGATTTGCAAACAGAGAAAATATCTTATTAAATGCCTAGATGTGTGCCTGAAATGCAACTACTTCTGGCACAATCATGCATATTACAAACAAGCTATAGGCATTGCAATGGGTGCTAAGTTCGCACCAAGTGTGGCCAACGCGTTTATGGCCCAGTGGGAAGAGCAATCCGTTTACAAGGATACCCCACCCGAACTCACCCTATATAGAAGATATATTGACGATGTCATTATAGTGTGGAACGGCAAAAGGGAAGCACTAGAACAGTTCCTAGAGAAACTTAATAGCAATGAAAAGAATATCCATCTATCATGGAAGATTGATGAAAAAACAGTGGAATTTCTGGATTTGCAAATTAGTCTGCAGGAAGACAAATTGGTCACCAAAACCTTTTTTAAACAAGTTGATACTAATAGCTATTTATCCTTAGACAGCTGCCATCATAAAACATGGCTATATAATATACCGAAAGGACAATTCGTTCGAATCAGAAGGAATTGTACCAACGAAAAGGACTATAAGGAACAGGCTGAATTGATTGGATCTAGGTTCAGAGAGAAGGGATATGATCCCT
Source organism: Aquarana catesbeiana (assembly GCF_042186555.1). Taxonomy (NCBI): domain Eukaryota; kingdom Metazoa; phylum Chordata; class Amphibia; order Anura; family Ranidae; genus Aquarana; species Aquarana catesbeiana. The sequence continues at coordinate 677,479,185 of NC_133325.1, read as the reverse complement.
TCTGGATTAACCAACAAATAGAAGAAGTGTACAATATGGATAGGACTAAAATGTTAGAAACAAACCCTAAAAGAATACTCCATCAAGAAGCACCGAGTCTCATCTTAGATTATAATACACAATATAAACAAGTATCACGTATCATTCAGCGACACTGGTATATCCTCAAAAATGATAAAGATTTAAGTAAAATACTACCTGAACAACCGAAAATCATATTTAAGAAAGCACCAACTATTAGAAATATGATAGTTAAATCAATCATTGAACCCCCACAACAAGTGTCATACTCCTTCTTTTCAGGCAAAGGTTTCTACCCTTGTAGAAACTGCTTTGCGTGTAGACACGCTCAGAAATTTCAGGGTAAAAGAAAAGAATTTACTTGTACTACAACACAAGAGACACACAAGATAAAGGATTTTGTAAGCTGCCATACGGAAGGGGTGGTATATGTTCTCCAGTGCAGTTGCCGACTACAATATGTGGGACGCACCAAGAGAGCACTCAAAGTAAGGATCAAGGAGCATATTCAAAACATTAAGAAGGGTAACCCCAAGCATAATGTGTCCAAACATTTTGCGATAGCACATAATCAGGACCCTTCACAACTACAATTTTGGGGTATCAAGAAATACAAGGGTTCTTGGAGAGGGAGTCATAAAATCAGAAATTTAAGCCAAAGGGAGTCATTTTGGATACATACTCTACGTTCGCTTACACCTAGAGGAATGAACGTAGAGTTTGATTTAAATTGTTTTTTAAGCAATTTTTAACACTAGTTATTGTCGAACATTTGGTAACAATTATTGTTTAAATTTTTAATCCAGTAATGTTTATACGTTTACCATTTGCACAGACTCCCTGTGTACCTTCCAGGAATTATGTCTTTTTATGTCTTTTTACCCCCTGGTTTATGAATTTGTAATTTTAAGGGATGTTCATGTTCATTTGATTTTTAGTATATATATATATTGTAATCCTAATTCTATGAAGATGCATGACAGTATAGATAATGTTTACCCTATTTTTATATTTAATTTTTTTATATTTAATTTTAATTTATTTTATATATATATGAGTGTAGAGACATCTCCTTGACTACTCAGGTTACGATGGGTGTTTTCCGTTGTAAATTCCCCCACAGATTACACACTTACAATTGTTTATCATTGCGCACAGCAATATGGAGAATTTCATATATTGTTAGTCTTCAAAAAAATGGCCGCCATCCATGTCTATCCTGAATAGAGGCAGTTGGAGGTTGACGTACTGGTAGGAACTACAAGAAAATGGCCGACACATAATGGTGTAAATATTCTACATATGTCGCCTATACAAATAGAACATTCTGCTAAGTTATGACTCTTCCCTTTGGGCCGACCGCACTGATTGGACATTATTTTAGTAGACAATAATATAACCTCGTACTATATACATCAGCTATCTTTGTCTGGTTTGATCCCTCCTCAACATGGCCCCCGTTCCACACATTTTGCCACCTTTAAGATGGCCGCGGTAACAGGGACACATCCGACCACAACAAAAATGGCCGCTAAGACACTTCCGGGAACTTACTATAAATTACATGCTTCTCTGACCAATCCGGTTCCCCAGATGAAGTCACGAGCGGTGACGTAACGCGTAGGGCGTGGCAGAGACTAATACGTAACCGGAAGTTAGTAAGGAGGCGCCTCGGACGCCGCTCCAGCTTTCTCTCTTGTTTTTATGCTTGTTTATCATGTTTTAAATGTAAGAGACCACCCTCATTTTTAATAAACACTACTTTGGTCAAATCTACTACACTATTGGAGACTTCTCTCTTTTCCCTCTTTACCTTTTCCACCGGACCGGTGGAGCCCAAGGTGGGCACCCCCCTCCTCTCTCTCCCCTTCTCTGTTCCTATAGGCATCTGCACGCCGGGAAGATCATCTTATCATTAGAGGCGCAACACCCGGATTATCTTATACACTGCACTTTACAGGACTGATTGCAGCAGATACCTGATGCCTGTATTCCCCTTCTTTAAGGTGAGAGGTTAGAGAGCCCGGATATACCGGACCCCCCATTTATAGACTGTCTCCATTATCCCCCATACCTGATCCCAGCTACAGTCATACAGGATTTTTGTTTTCTGGAAGAGGACAATATGAACTTTTCACTTATGAAGATTATGTGTGTCACCAACAGATTTGGATTTATTTGATTACTTTTATGTGTGTTTATTCACTGTTGTGTTCACTCACATTGATATATATGTGTACAGCCACTTTAGCTGCACATTTGTAGCCTGCATACAGTATACAGCTCTGTGTTCTAACAGACTTTCCATCTCATTCATTGAATAAAATAGAGTTGGGCTGGACGCTACTCAGCCATTCACAGCCTTGTATTTTATGAATGAACACAAGGCTTCATGTCAATGGCTGAAGTGGGGATCATGATTTCATCTGCCTGTTTTTCCACTTTCGCCAATGAAAGGAAGACTTGTATTTATTCATAAAAATACAAGGTTTCTTAGGAATGGCTAAGCAGTCCTCAACCCAGGTTGATTTTGTTTTTGTAGCAGATGGGAAGTCCCCACAGTTTGTTTGGGCCAGATTAGCCCTAAAGAAATATTTAAAACCTGGCATTAAGCTTTAATTCCAAAATGTTTCTCTTCTCTGTGCCCTTGCAAATTGCTAAATCTTCTCACAGGTGTAATGACATCGGAGTTCTATCCAACTAATATTATGTGTGTTTACTGGATATTTGATTACTTTACTGGGTATAACTTGATTAGAACTCTCTTTAACTAAAAACTATAGTTGTTTTGGGTAAAGAAAATAAAATTTTTATTTTACAAATAACCATTTATTATGGGGAATATACATGACATTGTATGACATACATGACATTGCATTTGAAAAGTGAGCTTGCAAATATTTGCATAGTTAAAAAGAAATTAAAATAACTATAAAGTTTTTTACTTTAAGAAGTTAACATAGTATATTTAAAAATTATATAAAACACACAGTAAATTCCCCTGAGTGAGTCAAGTTACTGCAATATTTTTGGCTATTGCCTACTGCAGGGGTAATATAATTTCTGCATCCGCATAAGCACTATTTACTAAGCAGCAGCCAAACCAACTGGTTGTGCTGCAAGTCACAAGTGTTCCAAATTTTGAATAATAAAGCTAGCAAACATTTGGCAGGCAGAAGCATCCATCTGCAGCGGGAGTGATGTTTGTCTATAAATATGCTTTGAAAATTGTTCTATTTGTGGGTTAAATAGAAGGCTAAATATATTAGGAATAAAATGGTAACACAGGAAACACATTGCCGCATCATCCAACTTACAGGGTTCACCCATGTTATTCTAAAGTTTATTTGATTAATTACTGGAATCACTCCTATTTGGGTGACTGATGCCCATAAATAAATTGCCTGAAATCACTGGGCTAGAAGAGCATAAAGCGACGGCATAAGCTGTGGACAACAGATGGTCGTTGGCTCTTGGGACAGGTAAGCCTGCCTGCAAATAATTCTGTTCCTCAACTGCAAGGAGCTGTGTACACTGCCACCTTTGCACTCTGTGCTGGAGCCATCTGGCAGATTTTGTATGTTTTCAACAGACTTCCCCAGCTGGAACTGCCAAGGTTTTCTGCTTTTGACCTGAAGCTTTCCCATGGTTCCATCCCTGTGAGATTACAACTTCATGCCAACTTTCTAATTGTTGAAATGATTTGTGATAAGGACAAGTAGCCAAAAGATAATAAGGGGATGTGCACATTTTGCATTGCCCGATGGATTACTGAGGAGTGACCTGGTGATTTCTACTAGCAGCATGAAAGATGAACCTTCAAAAATATTAAATATAGAATGGTATGTAACATCACAACTCACTGATTGTTTTTATAGAATTTACACATTTTTAATATGTCAGCAGTGTGTGTGTGGGGGGGTTGGGAAAAAAGGAAGAATATTGAGAACCGGTTGTAGGAGTAAAGAGTTAGTGTACAAGTGCGAGGAAGATAGAAAAAAAATCAGACGGCTAGGGTAGACCAACTATCTAGCCCTAAATAACAAGAGAGATCATAGAGGGTCATCACTGGTGTTCAAACCTTGCTGGGGTGGGAGGTGGTAGGGCGCAAGGAGGTGTCTCAATGTAATGCGCAAAAAAAAACAAAAACTATAGTATAGTTTAGAAGTGATACTCCATAGGTCTGAATGAGAGAAATGTAATCATGCTAAATAAATAAAGAGGGAGAGATATATGTTTAGGAGTCAAGCGTGGGTACATTTACGTAACAGGTAGGCAAATGGCAAAGTCTGCTGTATGCTCTTACTCAAGTTCCCAACAGCCATAGTGCAACAGGAGGCTATTAAACAAAGTATTCTTTATTTTCAATGTTTTTTTATTGATTTTTAACAGAAAAAAAAACACAAAACAAGAACACAGAGAGTATATCAATGGTTGCCATAGGTAACGCTACAGTGTTAGTTCAATGATGATATGTAACATGGATACAAGTTTACATTGCATATAGCAGGATTAGAGCTACCATGAGATAATGTTTATGGAGTGTTACAGAAAACTTGATTATACCAGTTGAACCAATGGGACCAGATTTGAGTAATGGGAGGTAAGCGCCCCCATTAGGCCACAAACCTGCATTCATAAGAACCATGATTATGAACCAAAGAGGCCTTGGAAATTTGTGTATTGTTATTTTATTATAATAATATACACGATAGCGCCAACTGTTTGAGTAGCACTTTACAATGTAGAGGGGGGACAGCACAATTACAATACAGTTCAGTACAGAAGGGACAGGAGGGCCCTGCTCATGGCCCCTCTTAGATTGTAAGCTCTAAGGAGCAGGGCCCTCTGATTCCTACTGTATTAAAGTGTAATGTATTTGTACTATCTACCCTCAAGTTGTAAAGCGCTACGTAAACTGGTGGTGCTATATAAATCCTGTATAATAATAATAATAAAATGGAGCTTGCATTCTAAAGGGAGGGGGGAGGTGGTACAAAAGGTAATAGCTGGGATGATTTGATGGGTGTGGCTCAGGTATAGTTCTTAGGTGGGTGTGGGATAGGCTTCCCTGAATAGATGATTTTTCAGGGGTCTCCTAAAGGTGGACAGAATAGGAGCTGATCGGACATGCCGGGGCAGGGAGTTCCAGAGTATAGGAGAGGCTCTAGTGAAGTCCTGTAAGCGAGCGTGGGAGGAGGCAACAAGGGAACTAGAGAGCAGGAGGTCCTGGGAGGAGTGGAGGGGATGATTTGGGCAATATCTGCAGATGAGGTTGGTAAGGTACCTGGGGGCGATGTTGTGGATGGCCTTGTATGTTGTGGTTAGTATTTTGAATTTTATACGGTGGGGTAGTGGAAGCCAGTGAAGGAATTGGCAGACACAGATTAGTGAGTGAGGTGTATGAGTCTAGCAGCAGCATTTATAATGGACTGAAGGGAGGATAGCCTGTGTAAGGGTAGGCCTCTAGGGAGAGAGTTGCAGTTGTCGCGGTGGCAAATAACAAAGTGTCAGGAAGAGCCTGCCAGAAACAGAAGATCTGGACAAGCTGTTGCGCGATTGCAGGTGCCAATGCGCATGTGTGAGTGGACACGCGCCCACGGCCCCTGACACCAGGCGGGCTATTTGAACCAGGCTGGCACACATAAACATTGCTGTCTGATCTACAGCTATACTGTGTATGACCAGTCTGCTGCTTCTGTCTGCTTTTCCAGTCTGCTGACCACCTTACACAGTGCCGCCTGGAATTCCAAACTGACCTCCTTGCTGTTGATCCTGCCAGGCACTCGTGCTACTCTACACTCCTGCGCCTCCTGTTTACTCTATCAGGGGCCTTGAGTCAGAGGCATACGGGAGGCCTTCCTCTGCAGTTCGGGCTCATCTACTAGGTATGTGACACCAAGGAGTGAATAAGCTGCTTTGTGGTGTTGTTAGTCAGGAAGGGGCGAATTCTGGAGATGTTACGGAGGTTAAGGCAGCACGATTTAGCCAGTGATTGGATTTGGGGGCTGAAGAAGAGGTTAGAGTCAAGGATTCCACCCAGCACCCTGGTATGTGTGGAGGGACCAATAGTTGTGCTGTTGTTCTTAATAGTAAAGTCATGGGGAGGGGACCGGAAAGGAGGAAATATAACAAGATCAGTTTTAGAAAGATTGTGTTTGAGAAAGTGGTGTGACATCCATACCGATATGTCATTCAGTAAGTTTGTGTATGCCAATATTTAGCAGAGCAAACTCAGGTGATGGGGTTGCTGGGAGTTTTGTGACCTTGTGTAGTAGCGTGAACACCTCCGACCAAAAGGTAGATCGTTTTTGCATTCCCAAAGAATTATTATTATTATTATTACTATTATTCAGGGATCAGAGGGCCCTGCTCATTAGAGCTTACAATCTAGAAGGACAGATCAAGTGGAAGAAAAAGGTAATAGCTGTGGGGGATGATCAGATGGAGAAAATGAAAATACAGTTGTTAATTGTGGGTAGGATAGGCTTCTCTGAGCAGAAGGGTTTTCAGGGATCGTCTAAAAGCTAATAGAGTAGAAGATAATCGGACAGATTGGGGTAAGGAGTTCTATAGGATTGGAGAGGCTCTGGAGAAGTCCTGGAGGCAAGCATGGGAGGAGGTGATGAGAGAGTTAGAGAGCAGGAACAAAGAGAACAATTAGGTTGGTATTTTGAGACTAGGCTAGTGATGTAGCTAGGGGCAGAGTTGTGGATGGCTTTGGAAGTAATTGTACTGACACAGTACCCTCTTGGACGGGCTCCGTGATTTGGTGTCTCTTTTTTGGGGGTGGATCAGTGTGGGCAGAGTGGGGCCAGCCACACACACCCAGGCTCCGTTTTTTGGATCCGTGGGTGGTTTTGACATATCCGCCACTGTGATTTGGGCAATGGGTGCTCCAACACTGTCATGTTTTGGTAGGCTGTTTCTCTTGTTTTGGTTTTATAGACTTCATGTTCTCTATGCAATGCTATGACAATATTATGCGGTAGAAAATGTTGTATTTATTTATATTTTTTCTAATCTTGTATTTCACCATACAGTAAGAGCTTGTCCCACGAGTCGCCCTTGACGAAGGGAAGGTCAGTTTCAGTCCCGAAACGCGTAGGCCTTCGTGGAAGACATTACAAGCATCTTTATCCAATGCACATCAGTACAGCTGTGTTTCAGCTTTTTATTGTGTTCACTGTGTTATGTTTATTAACTATGCTAATGTTTTGTATAGATATATAAGTTTTTCTATGGAATAAAATTGTTTTTACATTATGCTATTGCCGTTAAAGTCCCACAATCTTATTTGGGGGTATTTTTTTCACCTATCAATCTAGGGATGTTGGCAACATACATGATCTAGCTGGATGGTAACCTTTTTCTATTAGTATTGGAAGTAATTGTTAGTATTTTGAATTTAATTTGTTGGGTGAGCGGAAGCCAGTGGAGGGATTGACAGAGAGGAGTAGCAGATACAGAGCGATTGGTAAGATGGATGAGTCTGGCAGCAGCATTCATGATGGATTGAAGGAGGGATAGACTATGTAGAGGTAAGCCAATGAGGAGGGAGTTACAGTAGTCAAGGCGAAAGATGACCAGGGAGTGAATTAAGAGCTTTGTTGTGTCATTAGTTAGAAAGGGGCGTATTTTGGAGATGTTGTGGAGGTTGAGGCGGCAAGATTTGGACAGTGACTGGACATGGGGCTTAAAGGAGAGTTCAGAGTCCAGGACTTCACCTAGGACCTTGGCATGCAGGGATGGGCTTATAGTTGTGCCATTGATTTTGAAAGAGAGATCAGGGGAAGAGGCACGAGGGGGAGGAAAAACTATAAGTTTGGTTTTGGATAGATAAAGTTTGAGGAAGTGGTGTGACATCCAGACTGATATACCTGATAGTAAATTAGTGATACTTGAGGAGACTGAAGGAGTGGGTTGAAGGGTGGAGAAATAGATTTGGGTGTCATCAGAGTAGAGGTGGATTTGAAAGCCATGGGAGGCTAGATTGTAAATTGAAAATAGGAGAGGTCCAAGAACAGAACCTTGGGGGACCCCAACAGAAAAAAGGAAGAGGAGAGGACGAAGTAGCATTGTAAGTAATGCTAAAGGTGTGGTTGGATAAGTAGGAAGAGAACCAGCGAAGAGTACAGTCACGGAGACCAAAGGCGTGGAGTTTTTTGAGCAGTGGGAGGTGGTCAACGGTATCAAAGGCAGCAGAAAGGTCCAGGACTAGGAGTACAGAATAGTGTCTGTTGGTTTTGGCCCTTAGTAGATCGTTTGTTCGTTTTAGGAGAGCAGTTTCTGTGGGGTGTTGAGGATGAAATCCAGACTGAAGAGGATCAAGAAGGCTATTATCAACAAGGTGGATGCTCAGTCGGTTGTAGACCAGACGTTTAAGGAGTTTGGATAAAAAGGGGAGCAAGGAGATGGGGCGTAAGTTGTTAAGATTGGATGGGTCCAGTGAGGGCTTTTTAAGTATGGGGATGACAAGTACATGTTTTAGGTTGTTGGGGAAGATGCCAGAAGAGAGGGAGAGATTGAAGATGTGGGTTAGAGAGTGTAGAATAGAGCCAGAAAGTGAATGTAGTTCACCTTGCGAATTGTATCAATTTTCTGTTTGAAATGATTGGCGATCTCCTGTTTAGTGAGTGAGTTGGTGGGTGGAGGCAGTGGAGGATGAAGTAGAGATTTGAAGCTAGAGAAGAGTTGATGGGGGTGGGATGATAAGGTGTTAATGAGAGAGATAAAATAGGTCTGCTTGGCAGTTAGGAGGCAGGAATTGTATTTTTGGAGGGCAGATTTATACTGGTTGAAATCTTTCTGAGACTTTGTGCATGTGGGTTTAGAATTAGCAGGAGTTGGTGAGTGCATTAATAAGGAGAGAACAGAAGTGAGGGTGATATATACAGTATAAGGTGTGGGGTGGAGAAGAGGTGTGCAGGAGAGTTAGTTTAAGGATAGAAGACACAGCTGTCAGAAGTAGTGGTAGACAGTGCATTTTAAAAGGGGGAGAAAGAGCTGAAGGTGTAAACAAGGTCACATTCATTCATTTTGTACATTCCCTGAATCAGACGTGCACCCACTTAAAGAAATACCCCCACTTTGAGAAATAATCCCATCTGCAAACATGCCACCCCTTGGCAAACGTGCCTTTTCCAAGAAATGCTTGGTTTTAGACTGCTAGGGATGGGGGTGGGTGCTTCTAATTACGAATCAGGGAGTTAATAAAAAATTGCTGGCTATGCAAAGCAAAATTCTCACTTCAGAAACAGACCTACAAGGGGACAACTAATAAAGATAAGAAAAGGCCACAATTTAAGGTAAGGCACAGGGAGGAAACAAAAACAAAAGCAAAGCAACATGAACAGTTTACAGATGGTTAAGCAAAGTCGCATACCAGAGTTAAAGGGACATAAGTAAAGCAGTTTCAGTAATGCGATTATATCTTGAGTTGTAGCAGTAAGAGCATACCAGAGTTAAAGGGACACAAGTAAAGCAGTTTCAGTAGTGCGATTATAGCTAGAGTTGCAGCAGTAAGAGCATACCAGAGTAAAGGGACATATGTAAAGCAGTTTCAGTAATGCGATTATAGCTGGAGTTGCAGCAGTAAGAGCATACCAGAGTAAAGGGACATATGTAAAGCAGTTTCAGCAATGCGATTATAGCTGGAGTTGCAGCAGTAAGAGCATACCAGAGTTAAAGGGACATAAGTAAAGCAGTTTCTATAATGTGATTATAGCTGGAGTTGCAGCAGTAAGAGCATACCAGAGTTAAAGGGACATAAGCAAAGCCGTTTCAGTAATGCAATTATAGCTAGAGTTGCAGCAGTAAGAGTGCATACCAGAGTTAAAGGGACATAATTAAAGCAGTTTCAGTAATGCGATTATAGCTGGAGTTGCAGCAGTAAACGCATATCTGTGGGGGAACAAAGAACAAGATATTTTCAGATGAGACATTCACATGATGAGTGCAGAGTCAGAAGTGCTCCCACCTAAAGAAATATCCCCACTTTGAGAAAGACCCCCATCTGCAAAGTGCCACCCCTTGGCAAATGAGAATGTGGAGTATTACCTGTTTTACCACAGTTCCTCCAGCATGATGGGGAAAGGGGTGTGTTGAAAGTATTGATCTGTGATGGAGTGATATACCATCGAAGAGTAACTTTGAAAATGAGCTCCCATGGATTAGAAGAGTGAAGCTTGGAAGCTAGAGATTAGAGCGGCTTGCCATTGATATTCATTATAGGTTTGGCTTAAGTCCCTTTCCCACTTCACCATCTGGGGCAGTTTGCTAAAGGAGGATTTATTTTGTCGTAAATTGTAGAATAGGGTGATGCCTTTACAATTATAATGATCCCTTGAGATGTACACTCCTTCTGATTCGTGTATATAGGCGTGGAGTTGGGATTTGTTCAATAGGCAGTCGGTTATTTGGATATACTTTAAATAGTCTGCATTAGGGAGTAAAAATGTTTTGGTAAGGTTGGGAATAGTTTTAGTAGGCTCCCACTATATAAGTTTGCCACCTGTAGTATACCTTCCTTTTGCCAGGAGCAAGTGGATAAGTTGGGGATCAGTAGGGACAATACAGAGACAGGTATTGGGATTTTGTGTGATTTATCTTTTTAGGTGTGTAGGAAATTAAGTGGTTAAAAGCTTTTACCGTAGCAGCTATGGTGGGGGGATAGGATTTTGTTGTTTAATTTGAGTTTGGGACTGCTAAGATGCCATGTCCTGAGATCCTGGGCAGGAATCTGTGATGCTTCTATATCCTTCCACATGTTCATAGAGTCAATGACAAACCAGTTTTTAAGCTGTGATAAAACCACGGCTATATAATAGTCTTTACAATCTGCTTTATACTTGATTAGGACTGCTCGGGCGCATCTGGCTTTTATATTTTGCCAGACGAACCTGTGTGTAGTTGTGTGAAGGGAGGTAAAAAAGTACTTGGGAAGTGGTAAGGGGAGGGATCTAAAGAGGTACAGTAATTGTGGTAGTTTGAGCATCCTAAAGGTGGCTAGTCTACCTGACCACGAAAGATAACATTTAGAGAGTCCCTCTAACTCATTTTGTATAGTTGTGTGAAGGGAGGTAAAAAGTACTTGGGAAGTGGTAAGGGGAGGGATCTAAAGAGGTACAGTAATTGTGGTAGTTTGAGCATCTTAAAGATGGCTAGTCTACCTGACCATGAAAGATAAAATTTAGAGAGTCCCTCTAACTATATTTTGGAAGTTATTTGTAAATGGGATGAAGTTTGCTCGATATAGAGATGACACCGTTCTTGTTAACTTAATTCCTAGGTAAGAGCTTGGATCTTTAGCCCAAACATAAGGGTAAGTCTTGCTCAGGGTTTTGCTGATACTTCTAGGGGTAGAATAAAGGATTTGGTGGCGTTAACCTTGTAATAATATACAAGGCTGAAGTTATCTAAAGTTTTGTTTACTGAAGCCAGAGAGGAACTTGGATTGGATAGCATAAGAATGATTTCATCTGCAATTAAATGAATTTTGTGCACTTTACCGCCTACTGTAAGACCCTCAATGTTAGCTTGGGACCTACAGTAATTTTCTAAGCTAGGGTTTCCATAGTTAGGTTGAAAATTAAAGGAATAGGGGGCACCCTTGTCTTGTGCCACTGGTAATGCCAAAGGTTGTAGATAATATGGAGGAGCAATAGACTTGGGCAGAAGGGTATGAATATAGTGCCATTTAAAGGATGTGGCCTTTAAATACGAATTTCCTTAGCGTCCGTTCCAAATACGACCAGTGGACTCTATCAAATGCCTTCTTTGCATCCAAAGACAGAAGCAGAGAAGGCATTCCTTGTTTTTCTACGCAGTGGATGATGTTAACCTACCTGGCGGTATAATTATGTCTGATTTTTGAATGTCAAAGCAGTACGTTGTTTTGCATGGAAATTTGTTGTATATTGTAGGCCTGTAATTCTTAGGAATAACTCACTTAAATCTGTCCAAACAAGCATCCCGGGTATGATAAAGTTTGAAACACAAAATCATACATTATAATATAATAAATAACTATAAATAATTATAAAAAATAATAATATAATAATAATAACTTTTATTCAATAATGTAATCAAATCAAAAACACTGAAATTTTCCCAAACAAGGCTGCAATAGTACTAGTCACTGTAATACTAGGCAGCATATTGGTTTAGTAAACATCCCGGGTATGAAAAATTTTGAAACATGGGACTGCACAAAGTTCAACGTTACAATCAGGACAATGGAAAGTGTCCCTCTACATCAAAAGCGGTTTTAGAACAGCTAGAAAACAGCGATAGTTAATTAGAATTACTTGCAGATTTGAGCGATAGTGATTTGTGGGGAAATTCGTCACTAGACACTGAAAGTGACGACAGCGACGATTCTGCTCAGTGCTGCATGATCCGTACCACAGTCAATAGAGCACGAAGTTCGCACATCACTGAGCTCAGTCGCAGAATCATCGCTGTTGTCACTTTCAGTGTTTGATGACAAATTTACCCACAAATCACTATCGCTCAATTCTGCAAGTGATTCTAATTCACTATTGCTGTTTTCTAGATGGTCTAAAACCGATTTTGAGGTTGAGGGATGCTTTTTGGATGCCTTGGACATTCTCAAGTTTCCAGGCATAAAGAATGGCAGAAAGAACGGTAAAAGTGCATGCAGGCCACTGGACGGAGCACTAGGGACAAAACTGATGTGAAATGATTTGATACAGTAATGTAATCCACAGTTTAAAATATATTGTGTGTGTTATGTTTTTTGTACTTTTTTGAATTTGCTGCCGGGCTCAGCCCCCATGCGTCGCAACGCACGCAAGGAATCGGAGCTCGCAACAGTGATACATTGGGCGGAGGATTCTGCCAGAGGATACAGCTGGAGGACATCGCAGCATCCTAGGGACAAGGTACCTGTACCTGGATACTGTGGTGTAATTCCGAGTTACCGCTTTTGGTACTGAAAATTAACCCCAAGCCACACTCGGGATTACCGCTAGGGAGGTAATCATCCTGCGGGTCGCGTCTGACGTTTGCCGCACTTAAGTGTATCCCGATTGATCAGGATGAATGAGGGTTGGAAGTAGGTTGAGCAATCTGTTTACTATTACTTTGGCATATAGTTTTGTGTCCTGTTTGAGTAACAATATGGGTCTAAAGTTTTGGGGAGAAGTTGATTCCTTACCTGGCTTCAGTAGAATAATGATCAGGGCTTTGAGCATTTCTGAGGGGAATGAGGCAGAGGAAGCAGCAGCATTGAAGATTTGTGTTATATGGTCAATGAGGATAGGTTTAAACTGTTTATAGTGTTCCTCTAGAAAGCAATCCGGACCCGGGGCTTTGTTTGGTAATGAATCAATGGCCTTCCCTATTTCCTTCTTTGTGAAAGGGGCGTTAAGTTTAGTTAGTTGGTCTAGAGACAAGCTGGGAAGGTTAATGTTATCTAAAAATTCTTGGCTAGAGGGATTATCAAGATGAACTAAGGTTGGATCACTTTTTAGTTTGTAGAGAGATATGTAATATGTATTAAAAGCCTTAGATATTGCTTGTGGGTCAAGGATCTTTTGTTTTATAGTGGGATGATGGATGTAGGGGATGGGAGTTTTAGTATGACTCTCTTTAATTTGACGTGCTAACAGTTTACCTGCTTTGTTCCCACTGAAATAAGTTTGCATTTTGAAGTGTTTCTAGGTTTTTTCAAACTTTTCTAAAAGGAGGATCTTAATCCAAGTCTTAGCTTAAGAATTTTAGATTTTAGTTCAGAACTTGGGCGTTGCTTGTTAAGAGAGTTGGTTGTTTGGATGTCGTTTAGTAGGTCATCAATGCGCTGCCTTCTCTCCCTCCTAAATCTAGTCCCCATTTGAATAAAAAGACCTTGCATAAATGCTTTATGCGTGGCCCACACCGTATGAGGATCTGACACTGAGTCCTTATTTACTGTGAAAAAGTACGCAAGTTGGGTGCAAAGAGATTCCGAGTAAGGCTCAGTCTGCAAAAATTCTGTTGTTTATCTACCACAGGGACGCTGGAGAGGATTTGGAATTGTCTTCAATAGTAATACATATTGGGGAATGATCTGACCAGGTGGTGGAGAGGATAGACGAGGAAGATATTTTTTGCAATGTCCATTGGTCTGTTAAGAAGAGGTCGATGTGGGAGTAATGCCTCGTACAGACGGTCGGACATTGATCGGATATTCCGACAACAAAATCCTAGGATTTTTTCCGACGGATGTTGGCTCAAACTTGTCTTGCATACACACGGTCACACAAAGTTGTCGGAAAATCCGATCATTCTGAACGCGGTGACGTAAAACACGTATGTCGGGACTATAAACGGGGCAGTAGCCAATAGCTTTCATCTCTTTATTTATTCTGAGCATGCGTGGCACTTTGTGCGTCAGATTTGTGTACACACGATCGGAAATTCCGACAACGGATTTTGTTGTCAGAAAATTTTATAGCCTGCTCTCAAACTTTGTGTGTCGGAAAATCCGATGGAAAATGTGTGATGGAGCCTACACACGGTCGGAATTTCTGACAACAAGGTCCTATCACACATTTTCCGTTGGAAAATCTGACCGTGTGTACGGGGCATAAGAGTTATGGCAGGAGTAGAAGAACGTAAAATCCTTTTCTTCTGCATGGTGGCACCTCCATACATCATAGAGGGGGAGGGTAGATAGCAGTGGGTTGAGACTGGTTTGTCTCTTTTAGGGAGGGCTGTGGAGTCTATGTAAGGGTCTGGAGTGATATTAAAGTCCCCGCACCACACGACAGATCCCTGTTGTACTCCACTAACTTTTTTGTAAAGCATGTGGAAGAATCACAGTTGGTGGTGGTTAGGAGCGTATGCTGTTACAATTGTGTAGGGTGCGTTGTTAATGGAGCAAACCAAAATAAGAAATCGCCCCTCAGGATCCTTGATGCAGGAGTGCATCTGAAAGGATAGAGAGTTGTTGATGGCTAGAATGCCCTTCTTTTTAGCTGAAGTGTTAGCGGTATATATGTTGATAAAGTTCCTGTTGGAGCATGAGGGAGGGTCCACCCCACGCAATTAACATGGGTTGTGGAGGGGAGGGGGATAGGTATGGTTGTCAAAAAGAGCATGGATGCTCTGCAAGTCGCGCTCCTTCCTCAGCAGACAAATTAGTAGTAATTTCATTATCACTTCCAACCTCCCCCTTATTGCCTCATCCAGCTCCGCCCTTGTGTCTTTTTCTTTATTTAATCCCTCTCTATGGTATTCAGACTTTGTCTGCTGAGGAAGGAGCGCGACTTGCAGAGCATCCAAGTGCGCACGCTCATGAAACGCGTCCATTTTTGATGGCGTCGTCCCCCTACTGCCAGCCATCCAATGTGTTCCAAGCCTCGTTCTGAGGCCGCTCTTCCGGAGCCAGCGTTTACATCATTTGGAAGATCCCTGGTCATCATACACAGCACGGATCTTGTCACAGGATGTGGGAATGTCATCTCGACTTTCTGATACCATGCTTTTCATTTTTATACTAAATGTGAGTTGATCTTATGTTGTCTGTTAAATTGATTTTTAAAAGACGATTGCACCCAGAGGCGCCTCTCCACCTGTGCTTTTTTTCAGCTCCTTGGAATATGGCTTCTTCCCTTAATTGATGGCAGCCTTGTGTGCTTCCTGTTGACGTTTTTTTCCCTCTCCCAATACCACTACATAGCTGATTTGCCTGTGTATGCCAGATGGACTATATTGTCAATTACTAGCAGATTTGTATTGGGACTTTTATGATCTCTGTGTTGATGCACCTATACTTGTGTTTAGGTATGGTTGTCAGCATCTAAAAGTAAAAGTGGGGGCTGGAAACACAATTCAGCATAAACGAGAAAGGGAAGTCCATGTGAGTTGATCTTACGTTGTCTATTAAATTGATTTTTAAAAGACGATTGCACCCAGAGGCGCCTCTCCACTTGTGCTTTTTTTCAGCTCCTTGGAATATGGTTTCTTCCCTTAATTGATGGCAGCCTTGTGTGCTTCCTGTTGACATTTTTTTCCCTCTCCCAATACCACTACATAGCTGATTTGCCTATGTATGCCAGATGGACTATATTGTCAATTACTAGCAGATTTGTATTGGGACTTTTATGATCTCTGTGTTGATGCGCCTATACTTGTGTTTAGGTATGGTTGTCAGCATCTAAAAGTAAAAGTGGGGGCAGGAAACACAATTCAGCATAAACGAGAAAGGGAAGTTCAGGTCTATAGAAAATAACAATGTGTTCATATAGGTAAGCGGTTTAGGCCAAAGATGTCCATTGTGTTATGGGGGTTGTAAGACATATGCCGTGTAAGGTAAATTCTGCACCCCATTAGGTCGTGGAGATACATTTACCCCATGGTTAACAACAGGTTAACTATGCAATGAACATGTGTGGCTGATCGCCTAGCAAGATGTCATAAACAACCAAATACAACATGAGTATAATAATCTGAGGTTATATACACTTTATGTACATTGTCATGGGGAAACATCACTTGGGTACAGAGTAGATTGCCCCTTTTAGATGTATCCGGTAGCACTGAGACACATAATGAAGAGCAAGGGATTAATAATCCAGGAGGAATTGAAAGGGTTTTAGGTGTGAGCCAGAGGGTCCATGCTCAGGTATGCAAAACATCTTAGGGAGGAAGGGGGGGGTGTGAAGAGTGGGGGGGGGTTGGGTGAGAGGGGCTAGGGCTTACTACGGGGTGGTACAAACAAGACCTCTAAGTGAGAGAGAGCAATTACTTTATATGGGTTAACAGTTTATGTCTCTAGTGTGTAGGACAAAGTTAGGAGCCGTGATTGAATTGAGAACAAATGATAAGTCATAATACAGTAAATGAACTATGCAGTTGGCACCGAGCATTAGTGGGGTTAAGCGTTAAGTAAATCTTTTGAATCAGGTGCAGCCAACTATGCAGTTTGAGTCCTAGACCGGCAACATTGAATTGAGAAGAGATCTATCAGGCTATTATCACCTAGATCTGTGTTTCTCAACTTCAGTCTTCAAGGCGCCCCAACAGGTCATGTTTTCAGGCTCCCGATTATTTTGCACAGGTAATTTGATTAGTTTCACTGGCTTAGTATCTACCACGGCTGTTTCATCTGAGGGAAATCCTGAAAACATGAAGTTGAGAAACACTGACCTAGATCATGGACATTCAGACAGTGTCATTCTTTGAAGTAACCCCGACACAAAGGAAACAAAGATGTTAGTGGTCGCTTGTCCAGGAAGTGTAAGGCATGATGCAGCAGTCCAAACCAGAAACAATATGAACAATTAATAACCTAATAAGAACTAGAAAAAGATCCGTAGGGTAATGATAAGCAGTGTCTATGCAGGGCAGTCATACTCACGTCCGGTGATCAAGTGAAGGAATACTGCAAGACCATTGCAGACAGAGGTGAAAACTCTGGAGGGACTGTTCATCAAGGGATCAGTCATGTCTGGAACATGTCAGGAACACTACCTCTGCCGGGAGAGCATTAGTTAGCCGGTGGAGGTGAGGTGGGGGGCAGGGATTGGCATCTTCTGTAGGTAGAAGATTCCCTTTGCTGGTGTATCTCCTTCAGTTCTGCCAGGAGTTGTGCTGGGAGTCGTAGATCGTTGTACCATTCCGGTAACTCCACCAAGGGGGGACCCACGCTTTCACAGAACTGTCGGAGATCCTCAGGGACTCTCAGATGGGCTGTACGGCCAGCAGGTCCCATCTGTATGGATCTCCCTTTCCCTGAGAAGCTCTAAGAGATGCCGTAGATCTTTCCATTGTTGGAGGGTAATCTGGGATAGGTCTTGGTACAGCTTGATTTCAGATCCATGATATGAGATGCGCCATGATTCTGGCCTTTCATAGGATTTCATCCTTTGGTTATAAATTTACTGTGCAGTATATGACATCTCTGGGGGGGGGGTGGTGGAAGCGATCCATGTCTATCAGCATGTCTACAAGTCTAACGACCTGCCAAGCAGGTCATTGAAAATGGCTAGTGTGGCTTGGGCCAGCTGTTTGGGCATGGTGGAAGCGATCCATGTCTATAGGCATGTCTAACGACCTGCCAGGCAGGTCACTGAAAATGGCTAGTGTGGCTTGGGCCAGCTGTTTGGGCTCGACCGACTCAGGGAGGCCTCTTATTCATGTATTGTGTCAACGAACTCTATTATCTAGGTCTTCCAGATGGTGGCTGATGTCTCGCATCTGCATAGTGTTAGAATCAACAGTTTGCCATATGTCATGAATCCGATCCAATCACTGCTGAGTGTGTCTCTCGTATGTCTGCTGCTACCATTTGGAGATCGTCCAGGCTGAGGGTTTTAGCTGCAGGGGAAAGCTGTAAATGAGTGTGTGAGGGAGAATCTCACAGGGCTCTTGCTTACAGATCACAAGGAACCACCTGAGGCCTGTGATGGAGTTGTTGCTTCCCAGGATTCAGATAAAAATATCTTAGGAATGTTGTGGCTAAGTTGTGTGTCGGTGTGTCGGGGGGAGTGTGTTGTGTAAGGGTTCCAGTTTTACCCATCTTTAGTGTTCTGGTCTCCCTCTGTAGCTAAAGGATGGACCATTGAGTGTTAGAGGTGAGGAGTCAGGTAGCCATCTTTGTCTGTGTCCAGGCCAAGCCCCCAATTTTATTGGATATGTTTTATAACAGAAAGTAAAAAACATGTATTTTTAAAAAAATTTTAGTCTCTATTTGTTTATATTGGAAAAAAATAAAAAACCCACTGATGATCAAACGCGACCAAAAGAAAGCTCTGTGTGTGTGAAAAAAATGAGATAAATTTCATTTGGGTAAGCCTTGCATGACCGAAAAATTACCAGTTAAATAATGCAGTGATAATTAGCAAAGGAGCTGAAGTAGTTAAACAATATCTTAAAGCGGGGGTTCACCCACACCGCCAAAAAAAAAAAATATTAAAAGCCAGCAGCTACAAATACTGCAGCTGCTGACTTTTAATAAATGGACACTTACCTGTCCCAGGGTCCAGCGATGTCGGCAGGGGACGCCGAGAACCCGCTCGGTTCTCGGCAGCTGCCGCCGCCATCCTAGGTGAGGGAATCAGGAAGTGAAGCGTTCCCTACTGCGCATGCGCGAGTCGCGCTGCGCGTCCCAAGTGGTCCCCACTCTCTCCTGGGAGCTGTGTGTTCCCAGCAGACAGCGCGGTGGGGACGGGAAGAAGCATAGACTCCCATGGGAGTCTATGCCGGAAGTGGGTGCAAATACCTGTCTTAGACAGGTATCTGCACCCCCCTCCCCCCTGAAAGGTGCCAAATGTGACACCGGAGGGGGGGAGGGTTCCGAAAAGCGGAAGTTCCATTTTTGTGTGGAACTCCGCTTTAAGCTTAGTTTAAACAATGAATCCCTCTATTATGTTTGATAGATGCTAGAGATTAAATGCCTGACAAATATTTTTATATCTTGAGGATTTTGTTTTTCAGATCCATCTGCTTGGGTTATGGGTCTACACAACTGCTGTGGCTGTGAGAGTGGACTCCCATTTTCCCATTGGATTTTTTTATTCTCTACCTATAACAAAATATTAGTTTTGGGTGAAGTCTGTTTGGGTACATTAGGCAGATAGTACACCAGCAGTCCCCAACCTTTTTGGCACCAGGGAGGGGAGGGCAGGGGAGGGCAGGGGAGGATGGGTGCTGGGGGGGTTTGGCTGGTGGATGGGTTGAGGGATTGGATAGTCATGGAGCCCTCCTTTACAGCACAGCCCCCCTTTATCTTAGTGTTCTCAGTTCCCCTTCACATCACAGCCCCCTTTACATTACAGTACCCTTTTACAGTGCAGTCCTCTTTGCATCACAGTGCCCAGTGCACAGTACATTATTGTAACAGGGCTTGCTATGTAAAGGGACACTGTAATCGAAAGAGGGGCTGTGATGTAAAGGGGACTGCACTGTAAAGGGGGCACAGTAATGTAAAGGGGCACTGTGAGGTAAAGGGGACCACGCTGTAAAGGGGGGACTGTAATTCAAAAAGGGATTGTGATGTAAAGGGGACTGCACTGTAAAGGGGACATTGTAATATAAAGGGGACTGAACTGTAAAGGGGCACTGTAATAATTATAGTGCCCCTTCATAGTGTAGTCCCCTTTATATTAGCATACCCCAGCAATCACAGCCTCCTCGATCAAAGTGCTCCTACAGTTTGCCCCCCCCATTTACTCTCTAACATCACACTTCCCCATTCTTAGCTCTGCCTCCCCTGCACAGAACTTGTACCTTTGGCAGGGCAGAGGTTGTGATCAGTCTGTGTGTCCTCTCTTGGCTCCCCTGCCCACCTAGCGACAATGTCATCCTATCAGCAGGGCAGGGGGCAGGAGGAGCTCTCCATTCTGATCTGCAGCTCTTCCCCCTGCCCTTTTGATAGGATGACATTGTCGGCCGAGCATGCGGAGGAGCGGGGGGAGGACACACAGGCATGGCTGCACAGCAGGAAGTGTGTGCGAACATGGTCTGTGATAACACTGTGTGGACCATGGTCATAGCTCATCTGCTGCTGTGCAGCCCAGTCATCAACAGGCTGCGGACCGCAGCAATTCGTGGCCACGGGGTTGGGGACCCCTGCTGTACATTGTAGCTTTGCTGTATCACCCCACCTTAGTCTTGTGTTTTTCAAAAGTTTTGCTTCTGGAAAAAACGTTTAGTGATTATGACAACTCCTTTCACATTAAACACAAATAACATTTAAGAATGACTGTATCATGTAGGAATCTTGAGAAATATGACATTAGCTTTTAATGACTACAATTTATTTAATCGTATAATGTTTCCGGCAAGGCTGCATGAGTTTGACAGGGCTGAAATTCCGGTGCATCTTCTTGCTGCAGTTTCCAACAATAGTCAGCCAGCATTTATAGATTCCAGTTACCCCGATACCATTTTTCCATTGTGGCAATGTCCTGGTGAAAGATTTCATCATGTGTCACTAACTGCACCTAGTGCATGCGGAAATTGAATCTTTAGTCCTCATGATCTTGTATGCTGTAAGAGCCCATTCACACAGGGGCAACTTTGGATCCGACTTCAAGTCGCCCCAAGTCGCCCCTAGTCGCCTCAAGTCGCGCTACATGAAAAAATCAATGTAAGTGAATGGATCTGTCTTAATGCACACTACTGCAGTCGCTCCGACTTCAGAAAAGGTCCCTGTACTACTTCAATCCGACTTGAAGGCAACTTGTACCCATTGATTTCAATGGAAGTTGCCTCCAAGTCTGATCACTGTTCATACTGAGGCAACTTTACAGGAAGCAGAAAAGAAACAGAAAGTAATTTCCTCCACTAAACAGCCAGCCCCCTCCTTCTCACACACAGCTGATAAGCTCTGATTGGCCACTTGTAAAGTTCCCTGTCCTGGAGGCGACTTCAAGTTGTGTTGTAAATTGCCCCAAGTCGTGCTGTGATTCATACTCAAGTCGTGTCCAAGTTGCCTCCCAAAGTCGCGCTGGAAGTCGTGTTGCCCCTGTGTGAATGGGCTCTAAGAGGTTTGTCAACCAGCTGAATGTAGTTTGGTACTCTGAAGTTGCCAAGAAAATTCTCCACAACATCCTTGACAACTTTCCAGGTGAATTTCTTTGGTCTCATTAACAGATCTTCCAACCACTTGTCATTGATGACATCTGATCAGTGTACCAACAAAAATGCCCTCCCTAATCTTGGCATCAGTTATTCTTTAAAACATCTACTGTATCTCAGTTAACAAAAACTTTGACCTTCCTTGTTCATCCCTTTTTAGAAAATGTTTAATCAGGAAAAAATATCTTTGAGTCATATGAATAAAGGAGGGGGGCTTTGTGGGACTTTAAATGAAATGCATGTAAATATGTATCCATCCCTGATTCAGTAGAAACAAAGAAAAAATGAATGGCACTTTATCTGTTGCCGCACATACCTCATATAAAGTCCCATTAATTTTTTCTTTGTTTCTATCTTTGTTGAGTCAATAATTGGTTCACGTGCCACATTTTTCTGTCCTGGAACCAAATTCTTTTGGAATGGCCATTTCTTTTTAATGTAATGTAACTCTCTTGTCACAGCAAAAAATCTATAAGATACACTAGAAAGAGTTTAGGAAGCAAAATATTTGCTGTCCAGTGTAATTGAAAGAGTGTACAAAAACAAAAACTGTTGTGATAAAATCTTTTTCAAGAACTGCTAACTATGTGTTGTACAAAGAAGGCTAATTATGACATAGAATAACATTAGAACTTACGTCATAATTACATAGTTGTATTAAAGCAAATCATACAGCCTAATTTTTACACTTTCTAAGCTACATCCTACAGTGATGTAATAAAGAAAGTGTTAAATTTAATCTTAGACATCATCTTAGCTCAAAGCCCTTTCAAACGTAAAGATTTCATTTTCTGGAGAAATAGGGAAAAAAGATAGCTAGAGATTTCATGCAAACAGTTTTTGGCATTTACAAATCCTTGGTAAAAAGGTCATCGTTGTCTTAGAATCTTTTTATTAAAAGAGAAAAAATGGCTCTTAAAATGTCAGGCTTTTTTTACTGTAAAATTTTTAATACGCAACAGGTATAGGAAAGTGTTTGAAAAATCTCTAGGGAGTCTTACTCCGACAAATGTCTCAACTCATATACTCAAACAGATTCAAACTTTGGCTTAGTTCTTAGTCCTATTCTTAGTCCTTTTAGGAGAAAAGGCTTTTCATCACCCAATTTTTACATTTTTTGTTTAGTAGATTCCTTCTTGAAACTCTGATTTACACCTAGACTCATTTATCATATATGTTTCAACATAAGTCATGTCCTATCATATATGTTTCAACACTAAGTCATGTCCCAACCATTCTGGACCATGTCCAGGGATCTCAGCAAAATCCCGGGATCCCACAGATCCAGGCCAAGTCCTGGAGTCCATTGTACATTTCATACCTCTCATCAAAGTTGCTGGTTTCTATTCTAAGCAGTCCCTCACTTTTTTTATGAAGTTCTGCTTTAAGGTAGGCTCCGACAAAGTGTTAGTTGTCTGTCTATCTTCAGCGTGCACAAAAACATATGTAATGGAAGTGTTTCATTTTTTTAATGATTGTGCTGAGGTTTATATGTGTTTGTGAGACTCTTGCTTGTGGGACAACAATTAAAGCATATTTTATAGGTACAATAAAGCCCGGTTTTTGTTTACCCATGCTTCTTAAGCCCCTCCCACAGCGTGTGTGCTGTGTTACTTTTCTCCATGGGGTGCCCAAAGGTGCCTCTGTTTTTTTACAATACAGTACAGTACAGTACCAGGGAGACCGATAGTATCGGGGATTGGGTCACTCACCGAAAACACTAGTAGACTAGCTGATTCTATACTCATGCCCCATGTATTGGGTTTACCATTGTA